>NW_028270165.1:78653100-78955946 GCF_037043375.1 Chiloscyllium plagiosum
GGGGGGAAGGAGGAATGGGGGAGTGAGAGAGAATGGGGGGAGTGAGAGAGAATGGGGGGAGTGAGAGAGAATGGGGGGGAGTGAGAGAGAATTGGGGGGAGTGAGAGAGAATTGGGGAGTGAGAGAGATGGGAGGGGAGTGAGAAGAATGGGGGGAGTGAGAGAGAATGGGGGATTGAGAGAGAATGGGGGGTGTGAGAGAGAATGGGGGGAGTGAGAGAGAATGGGGGGAGTGAGAGAATGGGGGGAGTGAGAGAGAATGGGGGGAGTGAGAGAGAATGGGGGGAGTGAGAAAATGGGGGGAAGTGAGAGAGAATGGGGGGAGTGAGAGAGAATGGGGGATTGTGAGTGAGAATGGGGGGAGTGAGAGAGAATGTGGGAGTGAGAGAGAATGGGGGGAGTGAGAGAGAATGGGTGGAGTGAGAGAATGGGAGGGGGAGTGGGAGAGAATGGGGGTGGAGTGCGAGAGAATGGAGGGGAGTGAGAAAATGGGGGCGGGGAAGTCGGAATGGGGGAAGGAGGAATGGGGGAGTGAGAGAGAATGGGGGAGTGAGAGAGAATGGGGGAGTGAGAGAGAATGGGGGGGAGTGAGAGAGAATGGGATGGGGAGTGAGAGAATGGGATGGGGAGTGAGAGAGAATGGGATGGGGAGTGAGAGAGAATGGGGGGGAGTGAGAGAGAATGGGGGGGAGTGAGAGAATGGGGGTGAGTGAGAGAATGGGGGGAGTGAGAGAGAATGGGCGGGAGTGAGAGAGAATGGGGGGAGTGAGAGAGAATGGGGGATTGAGAGAGAATGGGGGATTGAGAGAGAATGGGGGAGTGAGAGAGAATGGGGGAGTGAGAGAGAATGGGGGAGTGAGAGAGAATGGGGGGGAGTGAGAGAGAATGGGATGGGGAGTGAGAGAATGGGGGGGAGTGAGAGAGAATGGGGGGAGTGAGAGAGAATGGGGGGAGTGAGAGAGAATGGGGGCAGTGAGAGAGAATGGGGGGAGTGAGAGAGAATGGGGGGAGTGAGAGAGAATGGGGGGAGTGAGAGAGAATGGGATGGGGAGTGAGAGAGAATGGGATGGGGAGTGAGAGAGAATGGGATGGGGAGTGAGAGAGAATGGGATGGGGAGTGAGAGAGAATGGGATGGGGAGTGAGAGAGAATGGGATGGGGAGTGAGAGAGAATGGGGAGAGTGAGAGAGAATGGGGGAGAGTGAGAGAGAATGGGGGGAGTGAGAGAATGGGGGCGGGGAAGGAGGAATGGGGGGAAGGAGGAATGGGGGAGTGAGAGAGAAGGGGGGAGAGAGAGAGAAGGGGGAGTGAGAGAGAATGGGGGGAGTGAGAGAATGGGAGTGAGAGAATGGGGGGAGTGAGAATAGGGGAGTGAGAGAGAATGGGGGAGTGAGAGAATGGGGGTGTGAGAGAATGGGGGAAGTGAGAGAATGGGGGGAGTGAGAGAATGGGGGGAGTGAGAGAATGGGGGGAGTGAGAGAATGTGGGGAGTGAGAGAATGTGGGGGAGTGAGAGAATGGGGGAGTGAGAGAATGGGGGTGAGTGAGAGAGAATGGGGGGAGTGAGAGAATGGGGGGAGTGAGAATGGGGGGAGTGAGAGAGAATGGAAGGGGAAGTGAGAGAGAATGGGAGGGGAAGTGAGAGAGAATGGGAGGGGAAGTGAGAGAGAATGGGAGGGGAAGTGAGAGAGAATGGGAGGGGGAGTGAGAGAAATTGGGAGGGGGAGTGAGAGAGAATGGGGGGAGTGAGAAAGAATGGGGGGAGTGAGAGAGAATGGGGGAGTGAGAGAGAATGGGGGGGAGTGAGAGAGAATGAGGCAGAGTGCGAGGGAATTGGGGTGGTGTGTGAGAAAATGGGGGGGGTTAAAGAATGGGGGCAGGGAAGGAGGAATGGGGGAGTGAGAGAGAATGGGGGAGTGAGAGAGAATGGGGGGAGTGAGAGAATGGGGGGGAGTGAGAGAGAATGGGGGGAGTGAGAGAGAATGGGGGGGAGTGAGAGAGAATGGGGGCAGTGGGAGAGAATGGGGGTGGAGTGCGAGAGAATGGGGGGGCTGAGAAAATGGGGGGAGTGAGAGAATGGGGGCGGGGAAGGAGGAATGGGGGAAGGAGGAATGGGGAGTGAGAGAGAATGGGGGGAGAGAGAGAGAATGGGGGGAGTGAGAGAGAATGGGAGGGGGAGTGAGAGAGAATGGGAGGGGGAGTGAGAAAGAATGGGGAGAGTGAGAGAGAATGGGGGGAGTGAGAGAGAATGGGGGGAGTGAGAGAGAATGGGGGGGAGTGAGAGAGAATGGGATGGGGAGTGAGAGAGAATGGGATGGGGAGTGAGAGAGAATGGGATGGGGAGTGAGAGAGAATGGGGGGGAGTGAGAGAATGGGGGTGAGTGAGAGAATGGGGGGAGTGAGAGAGAATGGGGGGGAGTGAGAGAATGGAGGGCAAGGAGGAATGGGGGAGTGAGAGAGATGGGGGGAGTGAGAGAATGGGGTGAGTGAGAGAGTGGGGGAGTGAGAGAGAATGGGAGGGGGAGTGAGAGAGATTGGGAGGGGGAGTGAGAGAGATTGGGAGGGAGAGTGAGAGAGAATGGGGGTAGTGAGAGAGAATGGGGGTAGTGAGAGAGAATGGGGGGAGTGAGAGAGAATGGGGGAGTGAGAGAGAATGGGGGGAGTGAGGGAATGGGGGGAGTGAGAGAGTTGGGGAGGGGGAGTGAGAGAGAATGGGGGGGAGTGAGAGAGAGTGGAGGGAGTGAGAGAGAATGGGGGGAGTGAGAAAATGGGGGGGTTAAAGAATGGAGGCGGGGAAGGAGGAATGGGGGGAAGGAGGAATGGGGGAGTGAGAGAGAATGGGGGAGAGTGAGAGAATGGGGGAGAGTGAGAGAATGGGGGAGTGAGAGAGAATGGGGGGAGTGAGAGAGAATGGGGGGGAGTGAGAGAGAATGGGGGGATTGAGACAGAATGGGGGGAGTGAGAGAGAATTGGGGGGAGTGAGAGAGAATTGGGGGAGTGAGAGAGAATGGGGGAGTGAGAGAGAATGGGAGGGGGAGTGAGAAAGAATGGGGGGGAGTGAGTGAGAATGGGGGGTGTGAGAGAGAATGGGGGGAGTGAGAGAGAATGGGGGGAGTGAGAGAGAATGGGGGGAGTGAGAGAGAATGGGGGGGAGTGAGAGAGAATGGGGGGGAGTGAGAGAGTGTGGGGGGGAGTGCGAGGGAATGGGGGTGGTGTGCGAGAGAATGGGGGAGTGCGAGAGAATGGGGGGAGTGAGAAAATGGGGGGGTTAAGGAATGGAGGCGGGGAAGGAGGAATGGGGGGAAGGAGGAATGGGGGAGTGAGAGAGAATGGGGGGAGTGAGAGAGAATGGGGGGAGTGAGAGAGAATGGGGGGAGTGAGAGAGAATTGGGGGGAGTTAGAGAGAATGGGGGGAGTGAGAGAGAATGGGGGAGTGAGAAAGAATGGGGGGAGTGAGAGAGAATGGGGGATTGAGAGAGAATGGGGGTTGTGAGTGAGAATGGGGGGAGTGAGAGAGAATGGGGGGAGTGAGAGAATGGGGGGAGTGAGAGAGAATGGGGGGAGTGAGAGAGAATGGGGGGAGTGAGAAAATGGGGGGAAGTGAGAGAGAATGGGGGGAGTGAGAGAGAATGGGGGATTGTGAGAGAGAATGGGCGGAGTGAGAGAGAAGGGGGGAGAGAGAGAGAAGGGGGGAGTGAGAGAATGGGGGTGTGAGAGAATGGGGGAAGTGAGAGAATGGGGGGAGTGAGAGAATGGGGGGAGTGAGAGAATGGGGGGAGTGAGAGAATGTGGGGGAGTGAGAGAATGTGGGGGTGTGAGAGAATGGGGGAGTGAGAGAATGGGGGTGAGTGAGAGAGAATAGGGGGAGTGAGAGAATGGGGGGAGTGAGAATGGGGGGAGTGAGAGAGAATGGAAGGGGAAGTGAGAGAGAATGGGAGGGGAAGTGAGAGAGAATGGGAGGGGAAGTGAGAGAGAATGGGAGGGGGAGTGAGAGAAATTGGGAGGGGGAGTGAGAGAGAATGGGGGGAGTGAGAAAGAATGGGGGGAGTGAGAGAGAATGGGGGAGTGAGAGAGAATGGGGGGGAGTGAGAGAGAATGAGGCAGAGTGCGAGGGAATTGGGGTGGTGTGTGAGAAAATGGGGGGGGTTAAAGAATGGGGGCAGGGAAGGAGGAATGGGGGAGTGAGAGAGAATGGGGGGAGTGAGAGAGAATGGGGGGAGTGAGAGAATGGGGGGGAGTGAGAGAGAATGGGGGGAGTGAGAGAGAATGGGGGGGAGTGAGAGAGAATGGGGGGCAGTGGGAGAGAATGGGGGTGGAGTGCGAGAGAATGGGGGGAGAGAGAGAGAATGGGGGGAGTGAGAGAGAATGGGAGGGGGAGTGAGAGAGAATGGGAGGGGGAGTGAGAAAGAATGGGGAGAGTGAGAGAGAATGGGGGGAGTGAGAGAGAATGGGGGGAGTGAGAGAGAATGGGGGGGAGTGAGAGAGAATGGGATGGGGAGTGAGAGAGAATGGGATGGGGAGTGAGAGAGAATGGGATGGGGAGTGAGAGAGAATGGGGGGGAGTGAGAGAATGGGGGTGAGTGAGAGAATGGGGGGGAGTGAGAGAGAATGGGGGGGAGTGAGAGAATGGAGGGCAAGGAGGAATGGGGGAGTGAGAGAGAATGGGGGGAGTGAGAGAATGGGGTGAGTGAGAGAGTGGGGGAGTGAGAGAGAATGGGAGGGGGAGTGAGAGAGAATGGGAGGGGGAGTGAGAGAGATTGGGAGGGGGAGTGAGAGAGATTGGGAGGGAGAGTGAGAGAGAATGGGGGTAGTGAGAGAGAATGGGGGTAGTGAGAGAGAATGGGGGGAGTGAGAGAGAATGGGGGAGTGAGAGAGAATGGGGGGAGTGAGGGAATGGGGGGAGTGAGAGAGTTGGGGAGGGGGAGTGAGAGAGAATGGGGGGGAGTGAGAGAGAGTGGAGGGAGTGAGAGAGAATGGGGGGAGTGAGAAAATGGGGGGGTTAAAGAATGGAGGCGGGGAAGGAGGAATGGGGGGAAGGAGGAATGGGGGAGTGAGAGAGAATGGGGGAGAGTGAGAGAATGGGGGAGAGTGAGAGAATGGGGGGAGTGAGAGAGAATGGGGGGAGTGAGAGAGAATGGGGGGAGTGAGAGAGAATGGGGGGATTGAGACAGAATGGGGGGAGTGAGAGAGAATTGGGGGGAGTGAGAGAGAATTGGGGGAGTGAGAGAGAATGGGGGGAGTGAGAGAGAATGGGAGGGGGAGTGAGAAAGAATGGGGGGAGTGAGTGAGAATGGGGGGTGTGAGAGAGAATGGGGGGAGTGAGAGAGAATGGGGGGAGTGAGAGAGAATGGGGGGGAGTGAGAGAGAATGGGGGGGAGTGAGAGAGTGTGGGGGGGAGTGCGAGGGAATGGGGGTGGTGTGCGAGAGAATGGGGGAGTGCGAGAGAATGGGGGGAGTGAGAAAATGGGGGGGTTAAGGAATGGAGGCGGGGAAGGAGGAATGGGGGGAAGGAGGAATGGGGGAGTGAGAGAGAATGGGGGGAGTGAGAGAGAATGGGGGGAGTGAGAGAGAATGGGGGGAGTGAGAGAGAATGGGGGAGAGAGAGAGAGAATGGGGGAGAGTGAGAGAGAATGGGGGAGAGTGAGAGAGAATGGGGGAGAGTGAGAGAGAATGGGGGAGAGTGAGAGAGAATGGGGGGAGTGAGAGAATGGGGGCGGGGAAGGAGGAATGGGGGGAAGGAGGAATGGGGGGAGTGAGAGAGAAGGGGGGAGAGAGAGAGAAGGGGGGAGTGAGAGAGAATGGGGGGAGTGAGAGAATGGGAGTGAGAGAATGGGGGGAGTGAGAATAGGGGAGTGAGAGAGAATGGGGGAGTGAGAGAATGGGGGTGTGAGAGAATGGGGGAAGTGAGAGAATGGGGGGAGTGAGAGAATGGGGGGAGTGAGAGATTGGGGGGAGTGAGAGAATGTGGGGGAGTGAGAGAATGTGGGGGAGTGAGAGAATGGGGGAGTGAGAGAATGGGGGTGAGTGAGAGAGAATGGGGGGAGTGAGAGAATGGGGGCGGGGAAGGAGGAATGGGGGAAGGAGGAATGGGGGAGTGAGAGAGAATGGGGGGAGAGAGAGAGAATGGGGGGAGTGAGAGAGAATGGGAGGGGGAGTGAGAGAGAATGGAGGGGGAGTGAGAAAGAATGGGGGGAGTGAGAGAGAATGGGGGGAGTGAGAGAGAATGGGGGGAGTGAGAGAGAATGGGGGGGAGTGAGAGAGAATGGGATGGGGAGTGAGAGAGAATGGGATGGGGAGTGAGAGAGAATGGGGGGGAGTGAGAGAATGGGGGTGAGTGAGAGAATGGGGGAGTGAGAGAGAATGGGGGGGGAGTGAGAGAATGGAGGGCAAGGAGGAATGGGGGAGTGAGAGAGAATGGGGGGAGTGAGAGAATGGGGTGAGTGAGAGAATGGGGGAGTGAGAGAGAATGGGAGGGGGAGTGAGAGAGAATGGGAGGGGGAGTGAGAGAGATTGGGAGGGGGAGTGAGAGAGATTGGGAGGGAGAGTGAGAGAGAATGGGGGTAGTGAGAGAGAATGGGGGTAGTGAGAGAGAATGGGGGAGTGAGAGATTGGGGGGAGTGAGAGAATGTGGGGGAGTGAGAGAATGTGGGGGAGTGAGAGAATGGGGGAGTGAGAGAATGGGGGTGAGTGAGAGAGAATGGGGGGAGTGAGAGAATGGGGGCGGGGAAGGAGGAATGGGGGAAGGAGGAATGGGGGAGTGAGAGAGAATGGGGGGAGAGAGAGAGAATGGGGGGAGTGAGAGAGAATGGGAGGGGGAGTGAGAGAGAATGGAGGGGGAGTGAGAAAGAATGGGGGGAGTGAGAGAGAATGGGGGGAGTGAGAGAGAATGGGGGGAGTGAGAGAGAATGGGGGGGAGTGAGAGAGAATGGGATGGGGAGTGAGAGAGAATGGGATGGGGAGTGAGAGAGAATGGGGGGGAGTGAGAGAATGGGGGTGAGTGAGAGAATGGGGGAGTGAGAGAGAATGGGGGGGGAGTGAGAGAATGGAGGGCAAGGAGGAATGGGGGAGTGAGAGAGAATGGGGGGAGTGAGAGAATGGGGTGAGTGAGAGAATGGGGGAGTGAGAGAGAATGGGAGGGGGAGTGAGAGAGAATGGGAGGGGGAGTGAGAGAGATTGGGAGGGGGAGTGAGAGAGATTGGGAGGGAGAGTGAGAGAGAATGGGGGTAGTGAGAGAGAATGGGGGTAGTGAGAGAGAATGGGGGGAGTGAGAGAGAATGGGGGAGTGAGAGAGAATGGGGGGAGTGAGGGAATGGGGGGAGTGAGAGAGTTGGGGAGGGGGAGTGAGAGAGAATGGGGGGGAGTGAGAGAGAGTGGAGGGAGTGAGAGAGAATGGGGGGAGTGAGAAAATGGGGGGGTTAAAGAATGGAGGCGGGGAAGGAGGAATGGGGGGAAGGAGGAATGGGGGAGTGAGAGAGAATGGGGGAGAGTGAGAGAATGGGGGAGAGTGAGAGAATGGGGGCAGTGAGAGAGAATGGGGGGAGTGACAGAGAATGGGGGGGAGTGAGAGAGAATGCGGGGAGTGAGAGAGAATGGGGGGAGTGAGACAGAATGGGGGGAGTGAGAGAGAATTGGGGGGAGTGAGAGAGAATTGGGGGAGTGAGAGAGAATGGGGGGAGTGAGAGAGAATGGGAGGGGGAGTGAGAAAGAATGGGGGGAGTGAGTGAGAATGGGGGGTGTGAGAGAGAATGGGGGGGTGTGAGAGAGAATGGGGGGAGTGAGAGAGAATGGGGGGAGTGAGAGAGAATGGGGGGAGTGAGAGAGAATGGGGGGGAGTGAGAGAGAATGGGGGGGAGTGAGAGAGTGTGGGGGGGAGTGCGAGGGAATGGGGGTGGTGTGCGAGAGAATGGGGGAGTGCGAGAGAATGGGGGGAGTGAGAAAATGGGGGGGGGTTAAGGAATGGAGGCGGGGAAGGAGGAATGGGGGGAAGGAGGAATGGGGGAGTGAGAGAGAATGGGGGGAGTGAGAGAGAATGGGGGGAGTGAGAGAGAATGGGGGGAGTGAGAGAGAATTGGGGGGAGTGAGAGAGAATTGGGGGAGTGAGAGAGAATGGGAGGGGGAGTGAGAAAGAATGGGGGGAGTGAGAGAGAATGGGGGATTGAGAGAGAATGGGGGGTGTGAGAGAGAATGGGGGGAGTGAGAGAGAATGGGGGGAGTGAGAGAATGGGGGGAGTGAGAGAGAATGGGGGGAGTGAGAGAGAATGGGGGGAGTGAGAAAATGGGGGGAAGTGAGAGAGAATGGGGGGAGTGAGAGAGAATGGGGGATTGTGAGAGAGAATGGGCGGAGTGAGAGAGAATGTGGGAGTGAGAGAGAATGGGGGAGTGAGAGAGAATGGGTGGAGTGAGAGAATGGGAGGGGGAGTGGGAGAGAATGGGGGTGGAGTGCGAGAGAATGGAGGGGAGTGAGAAAATGGGGGCGGGGAAGGAGGAATGGGGGAAGGAGGAATGGGGGAGTGAGAGAGAATGGGGGAGTGAGAGAGAATGGGGGAGTGAGAGAGAATGGGGGGGAGTGAGAGAGAATGGGATGGGGAGTGAGAGAATGGGATGGGGAGTGAGAGAGAATGGGATGGGGAGTGAGAGAGAATGGGGGGGAGTGAGAGAGAATGGGGGGGAGTGAGAGAATGGGGGTGAGTGAGAGAATGGGGGGAGTGAGAGAGAATGGGCGGGAGTGAGAGAGAATGGGGGGAGTGAGAGAGAATGGGGGATTGAGAGAGAATGGGGGATTGAGAGAGAATGGGGGAGTGAGAGAGAATGGGGGAGTGAGAGAGAATGGGGGAGTGAGAGAGAATGGGGGGGAGTGAGAGAGAATGGGATGGGGAGTGAGAGAATGGGGGGGAGTGAGAGAGAATGGGGGGGAGTGAGAGAGAATGGGGGGGAGTGAGAGAGAATGGGGGCAGTGAGAGAGAATGGGGGGAGTGAGAGAGAATGGGGGGAGTGAGAGAGAATGGGGGGAGTGAGAGAGAATGGGATGGGGAGTGAGAGAGAATGGGATGGGGAGTGAGAGAGAATGGGATGGGGAGTGAGAGAGAATGGGATGGGGAGTGAGAGAGAATGGGATGGGGAGTGAGAGAGAATGGGATGGGGAGTGAGAGAGAATGGGGAGAGTGAGAGAGAATGGGGGAGAGTGAGAGAGAATGGGGGAGAGTGAGAGAGAATGGGGGAGAGTGAGAGAGAATGGGGGAGAGTGAGAGAGAATGGGGGAGTGAGAGAATGGGGGCGGGGAAGGAGGAATGGGGGGAAGGAGGAATGGGGGGAGTGAGAGAGAAGGGGGGAGAGAGAGAGAAGGGGGGAGTGAGAGAGAATGGGGGGAGTGAGAGAATGGGAGTGAGAGAATGGGGGGAGTGAGAATAGGGGAGTGAGAGAGAATGGGGGAGTGAGAGAATGGGGGTGTGAGAGAATGGGGGAAGTGAGAGAATGGGGGGAGTGAGAGAATGGGGGGAGTGAGAGAATGGGGGGAGTGAGAGAATGTGGGGGAGTGAGAGAATGGGGGAGTGAGAGAATGGGGGTGAGTGAGAGAGAATGGGGGGAGTGAGAGAATGGGGGGAGTGAGAATGGGGGGAGTGAGAGAGAATGGAAGGGGAAGTGAGAGAGAATGGGAGGGGAAGTGAGAGAGAATGGGAGGGGAAGTGAGAGAGAATGGGAGGGGAAGTGAGAGAGAATGGGAGGGGGAGTGAGAGAAATTGGGAGGGGGAGTGAGAGAGAATGGGGGGAGTGAGAAAGAATGGGGGGAGTGAGAGAGAATGGGGGAGTGAGAGAGAATGGGGGGGAGTGAGAGAGAATGAGGCAGAGTGCGAGGGAATTGGGGTGGTGTGTGAGAAAATGGGGGGGTTAAAGAATGGGGGCAGGGAAGGAGGAATGGGGGAGTGAGAGAGAATGGGGGAGTGAGAGAGAATGGGGGGAGTGAGAGAATGGGGGGGAGTGAGAGAGAATGGGGGGAGTGAGAGAGAATGGGGGGGAGTGAGAGAGAATGGGGGGCAGTGGGAGAGAATGGGGGTGGAGTGCGAGAGAATGGGGGGCTGAGAAAATGGGGGGAGTGAGAGAATGGGGGCGGGGAAGGAGGAATGGGGGAAGGAGGAATGGGGGAGTGAGAGAGAATGGGGGGAGAGAGAGAGAATGGGGGGAGTGAGAGAGAATGGGAGGGGGAGTGAGAGAGAATGGGAGGGGGAGTGAGAAAGAATGGGGAGAGTGAGAGAGAATGGGGGGAGTGAGAGAGAATGGGGGGAGTGAGAGAGAATGGGGGGGAGTGAGAGAGAATGGGATGGGGAGTGAGAGAGAATGGGATGGGGAGTGAGAGAGAATGGGATGGGGAGTGAGAGAGAATGGGGGGGAGTGAGAGAATGGGGGTGAGTGAGAGAATGGGGGGGAGTGAGAGAGAATGGGGGGGAGTGAGAGAATGGAGGGCAAGGAGGAATGGGGGAGTGAGAGAGAATGGGGGGAGTGAGAGAATGGGGTGAGTGAGAGAGTGGGGGAGTGAGAGAGAATGGGAGGGGGAGTGAGAGAGATTGGGAGGGGGAGTGAGAGAGATTGGGAGGGAGAGTGAGAGAGAATGGGGGTAGTGAGAGAGAATGGGGGTAGTGAGAGAGAATGGGGGGAGTGAGAGAGAATGGGGGAGTGAGAGAGAATGGGGGGAGTGAGGGAATGGGGGGAGTGAGAGAGTTGGGGAGGGGGAGTGAGAGAGAATGGGGGGGAGTGAGAGAGAGTGGAGGGAGTGAGAGAGAATGGGGGGAGTGAGAAAATGGGGGGGTTAAAGAATGGAGGCGGGGAAGGAGGAATGGGGGGAAGGAGGAATGGGGGAGTGAGAGAGAATGGGGGAGAGTGAGAGAATGGGGGAGAGTGAGAGAATGGGGGGAGTGAGAGAGAATGGGGGGAGTGAGAGAGAATGGGGGGATTGAGACAGAATGGGGGGAGTGAGAGAGAATTGGGGGGAGTGAGAGAGAATTGGGGGAGTGAGAGAGAATGGGGGGAGTGAGAGAGAATGGGAGGGGGAGTGAGAAAGAATGGGGGGAGTGAGTGAGAATGGGGGGTGTGAGAGAGAATGGGGGGTGTGAGAGAGAATGGGGGGAGTGAGAGAGAATGGGGGGAGTGAGAGAGAATGGGGGGAGTGAGAGAGAATGGGGGGGAGTGAGAGAGAATGGGGGGGAGTGAGAGAGTGTGGGGGGGAGTGCGAGGGAATGGGGGTGGTGTGCGAGAGAATGGGGGAGTGCGAGAGAATGGGGGGAGTGAGAAAATGGGGGGGTTAAGGAATGGAGGCGGGGAAGGAGGAATGGGGGGAAGGAGGAATGGGGGAGTGAGAGAGAATGGGGGGAGTGAGAGAGAATGGGGGGAGTGAGAGAGAATGGGGGGAGTGAGAGAGAATTGGGGGGAGTGAGAGAGAATGGGGGGAGTGAGAGAGAATGGGGGAGTGAGAAAGAATGGGGGGAGTGAGAGAGAATGGGGGATTGAGAGAGAATGGGGGTTGTGAGTGAGAATGGGGGGAGTGAGAGAGAATGGGGGGAGTGAGAGAATGGGGGGAGTGAGAGAGAATGGGGGGAGTGAGAGAGAATGGGGGGAGTGAGAAAATGGGGGGAAGTGAGAGAGAATGGGGGGAGTGAGAGAGAATGGGGGATTGTGAGAGAGAATGGGCGGAGTGAGAGAGAAGGGGGGAGAGAGAGAGAAGGGGGGAGTGAGAGAATGGGGGTGTGAGAGAATGGGGGAAGTGAGAGAATGGGGGGAGTGAGAGAATGGGGGGAGTGAGAGAATGGGGGGAGTGAGAGAATGTGGGGGAGTGAGAGAATGTGGGGGTGTGAGAGAATGGGGGAGTGAGAGAATGGGGGAGAGTGAGAGAGAATAGGGGGAGTGAGAGAATGGGGGGAGTGAGAATGGGGGGAGTGAGAGAGAATGGAAGGGGAAGTGAGAGAGAATGGGAGGGGAAGTGAGAGAGAATGGGAGGGGAAGTGAGAGAGAATGGGAGGGGGAGTGAGAGAAATTGGGAGGGGGAGTGAGAGAGAATGGGGGGAGTGAGAAAGAATGGGGGGAGTGAGAGAGAATGGGGGAGTGAGAGAGAATGGGGGGGAGTGAGAGAGAATGAGGCAGAGTGCGAGGGAATTGGGGTGGTGTGTGAGAAAATGGGGGGGGTAAAGAATGGGGGCAGGGAAGGAGGAATGGGGGAGTGAGAGAGAATGGGGGGAGTGAGAGAGAATGGGGGGAGTGAGAGAATGGGGGGGAGTGAGAGAGAATGGGGGGAGTGAGAGAGAATGGGGGGGAGTGAGAGAGAATGGGGGGTAGTGGGAGAGAATGGGGGTGGAGTGCGAGAGAATGGGGGGGCTGAGAAAATGGGGGGAGTGAGAGAATGGGGGCGGGGAAGGAGGAATGGGGGAAGGAGGAATGGGGGAGTGAGAGAGAATGGGGGGAGAGAGAGAGAATGGGGGGAGTGAGAGAGAATGGGAGGGGGAGTGAGAGAGAATGGGAGGGGGAGTGAGAAAGAATGGGGAGAGTGAGAGAGAATGGGGGGAGTGAGAGAGAATGGGGGGAGTGAGAGAGAATGGGGGGGAGTGAGAGAGAATGGGATGGGGAGTGAGAGAGAATGGGATGGGGAGTGAGAGAGAATGGGATGGGGAGTGAGAGAGAATGGGGGGGAGTGAGAGAATGGGGGTGAGTGAGAGAATGGGGGGGAGTGAGAGAGAATGGGGGGGAGTGAGAGAATGGAGGGCAAGGAGGAATGGGGGAGTGAGAGAGAATGGGGGGAGTGAGAGAATGGGGTGAGTGAGAGAGTGGGGGAGTGAGAGAGAATGGGAGGGGGAGTGAGAGAGAATGGGAGGGGGAGTGAGAGAGATTGGGAGGGGGAGTGAGAGAGATTGGGAGGGAGAGTGAGAGAGAATGGGGGTAGTGAGAGAGAATGGGGGTAGTGAGAGAGAATGGGGGGAGTGAGAGAGAATGGGGGAGTGAGAGAGAATGGGGGGAGTGAGGGAATGGGGGGAGTGAGAGAGTTGGGGAGGGGGAGTGAGAGAGAATGGGGGGGAGTGAGAGAGAGTGGAGGGAGTGAGAGAGAATGGGGGGAGTGAGAAAATGGGGGGGTTAAAGAATGGAGGCGGGGAAGGAGGAATGGGGGGAAGGAGGAATGGGGGAGTGAGAGAGAATGGGGGAGAGTGAGAGAATGGGGGAGAGTGAGAGAATGGGGGGAGTGAGAGAGAATGGGGGGAGTGAGAGAGAATGGGGGGAGTGAGAGAGAATGGGGGGATTGAGAGAGAATGGGGGGAGTGAGAGAGAATTGGGGGGAGTGAGAGAGAATTGGGGGGAGTGAGAGAGAATTGGGGGAGTGAGAGAGAATGGGAGGGGGAGTGAGAAAGAATGGGGGGAGTGAGTGAGAATGGGGGGTGTGAGAGAGAATGGGGGGAGTGAGAGAGAATGGGGGGAGTGAGAGAGAATGGGGGGAGTGAGAGAGAATGGGGGGGAGTGAGAGAGAATGGGGGGGAGTGAGAGAGTGTGGGGGGGAGTGCGAGGGAATGGGGGTGGTGTGCGAGAGAATGGGGGAGTGCGAGAGAATGGGGGGAGTGAGAAAATGGGGGGGTTAAGGAATGGAGGCGGGGAAGGAGGAATGGGGGGAAGGAGGAATGGGGGAGTGAGAGAGAATGGGGGGAGTGAGAGAGAATGGGGGGAGTGAGAGAGAATGGGGGGAGTGAGAGAGAATTGGGGGGAGTGAGAGAGAATTGGGGGAGTGAGAGAGAATGGGAGGGGGAGTGAGAAAGAATGGGGGGAGTGAGAGAGAATGGGGGATTGAGAGAGAATGGGGGTTGTGAGTGAGAATGGGGGGAGTGAGAGAGAATGGGGGGAGTGAGAGAATGGGGGGAGTGAGAGAGAATGGGGGGAGTGAGAGAGAATGGGGGGAGTGAGAAAATGGGGGGAAGTGAGAGAGAATGGGGGGAGTGAGAGAGAATGGGGGATTGTGAGAGAGAATGGGCGGAGTGAGAGAGAATGGGGGAGTGAGAGAGAATGGGGGGAGTGAGAGAGAATGGGTGGAGTGAGAGAATGGGAGGGGGAGTGGGAGAGAATGGGGGAGGAGTGCGAGAGAATGGAGGGGAGTGAGAAAATGGGGGCGGGGAAGGAGGAATGGGGGAAGGAGGAATGGGGGAGTGAGAGAGAATGGGGGAGTGAGAGAGAATGGGGGAGTGAGAGAGAATGGGGGGAGAGAGAGAATGGGGGGGAGTGAAGGAATGAGGGGAGTGAGAATGGGGGGAGTGAGAGAGAATGGGGGGGAGTGAGAGAGAATGTGAGGGGGATTGAGAGAGAATGGGAGGGGGAGAGAGAGAGAATTGGGAGTGAGAGAATGGGGGGAGTGAGAGAATGGGGGGAGTGAGAGAATGGGGGGGAGTGAGAGAATGGGGGGAGTGAGAGAATGGGGGAGTGAGAGTATGGGGGGAGTGAGAGAGTATGGGGGGGAGTGAGAGAGAATGGGGGGAGTGAGAGAGAATGGGGGGAGTGAGAGAGAATGGGAGGGGGATTGAGAGAGAATGGGAGGGGGAGTGAGAGTGAATGGGAGGGGGAGTGAGAGAGAATGGGGGGAGTGAGAGAGAATGGGAGGGGAAGTGAGAGAGAATGGGGGGAGTGAGAGAGAATGGGGGAGGAGTGCGAGCGAATGGGGAGGAGTGCGAGCGAATGGGGCAGGAGTGCGAGCGAATGGGGCAGGAGTGCGAGGGAATGGGGGAGGAGTGCGAGGGAATGGGGGAGGAGTGCGAGGGAATGGGGCAGGAGTGCGAGCGAATGGGGAGGAGTGCGAGAGAATGGGGGGGAGTGCGAGAGAATGGGGGAGTGCGAGAGAATGAGGGGAGTGAGAAAATGGGAGGGGTGAGAGAATGGGGGCGGGGAAGGAGGAATGGGGGAAGGAGGAATGGGGGAGTGAGAGAGAATGGGGGAGTGAGAGAGAATGGGGGAGTGAGAGAGAATGGGGGGGAGTGAGAGAGAATGTGAGGGGGATTGAGAGAGAATGGGAGGGGGAGTGAGAGAGAATGGGGGGAGTGAGAGAGAATGGGGGGAGTGAGAGAGAATGGGGGGACTGCGAGGGAATGGGGGTGGAGTGCGAGAGAATGGGGGAGTGCGAGAGAATGGGGGAGGAGTGCGAGAGAATGAGTGGAGTGAGAAAATGGGGGGGTGAGAGAATGGGGGCGAGGAAGGAGGAATGGGGGGAAGGAGGAATGGGGGAGAGAGAGAGAATTGGGAGTGAGAGAATGGGGGGAGTGAGAGAATGGGGGGAGTGAGAGAATGGGGGGGAGTGAGAGAATGGGGGGAGTGAGAGAATGGGGGAGTGAGAGTATGGGGGGAGTGAGAGAGTATGGGGGGGAGTGAGAGAGAATGGGGGGAGTGAGAGAGAATGGGGGGAGTGAGAGAGAATGGGAGGGGGATTGAGAGAGAATGGGAGGGGGAGTGAGAGTGAATGGGAGGGGGAGTGAGAGAGAATGGGGGGAGTGAGAGAGAATGGGAGGGGAAGTGAGAGAGAATGGGGGGAGTGAGAGAGAATGGGGGAGGAGTGCGAGCGAATGGGGAGGAGTGCGAGCGACTGGGGCAGGAGTGCGAGCGAATGGGGCAGGAGTGCGAGCGAATGGGGCAGGAGTGCGAGGGAATGGGGGAGGAGTGCGAGGGAATGGGGGAGGAGTGCGAGCGAATGGGGGAGGAGTGCGAGCGAATGGGGGAGGAGTGCGAGCGAATGGGGAGGAGTGTGAGAGAATGGGGGGGAGTGCGAGGGAATGGGGGTGGAGTGCGAGAGAATGGGGAAGTGCGAGAGAATGAGGGGAGTGAGAAAATGGGAGGGGTGAGAGAATGGGGGCGGGGAAGGAGGAATGGGGGGAAGGAGGAATGGGGGAGAGAGAGAGAATGGGGGGGAGTGAGAGAGAATGGGGGGGAGTGAGAGAGAATGGAAGGGGGAGTGGGAGAGAATGGGGGTGGAGTGCGAGAGAATGGGGGGAGTGAGAAAATGGGGGGGAGTGAGATAATGGGGGCGGGGAAGGAGGAATGGGGGAAGGAGGAATGGGGGGAGTGAGAGAGAATGGGGGGAGTGAGAGAGAATGGGGGGGAGTGAGAGAGAATGGGGGTGAGTGAGAGAGAATGGGGGAGTGAGAGAGAATGGGGGGGAGTGAGAGAGAATGGGGGGGAGTGAGAGAGAATGGGGGAGTGAGAATGGGGGGAAGGAGGAATGGGGGAGTGAGAGAGAATGGGGGAGAGAGCGAGAATGGGGGGAGTGAGAGAATGGGGGGAGTGAGAGAGATTGGGGGGAGTGAGAGAGAATGGGGGTAGTGAGAGAGAATGGGGGGAGTGAGAGAGAATGGGGGGAGTGAGAGAGAATGGGGGGAGTGAGAGAGTTGGGGAGGGGGAGTGAGAGAGAGTGGGGGGAGTGCGAGGGAATGGGGGTGGTGTGCGAGGGAATGGGGGTGGTGTGCGAGGGAATGGGGGTGGTGTGCGAGAGAATGGGGGAGTGCGAGAGAATGGGGGTGTGCGAGAGAATGGGGGAGTGAGAGAATGGGGGGGGTCAAAGAATGGAGGCGGGGAAGGAGGAATGGGGGGAAGGAGGAATGGGGGAGTGAGAGAGAATGGGGGGAGAGAGCGAGAATGGGGGGAGTGAGAGAGAATGGGGGTAATGAGAGAGAATGGGGGTAGTGAGAGAGAATGGGGGGAGTGAGAGAGTTGGGGAGGGGGAGTGAGAGAGAGTGGGGGGAGTGAGAGAGAATGGGGGGGAGTGAGAGAGAGTGGGGGGAGTGCGAGGGAATGGGGGTGGTGTGCGAGGGAATGGGGGTGGTGTGCGAGAGAATGGGGGAGTGCGAGAGAATGGGGAATGCGAGAGAATGGGGGAGTGAGAAAATGGGGGGGTTAAAGAATGGAGGCGGGGAAGGAGGAATGGGGGGAAGGAGGAATGGGGGAGTGAGAGAGAGTGGGGGGAGAGAGCGAGAATGGGGGGGAGTGAGAGAGAATGGGGGGGAGTGAGAGAGAATGGGGGGAGTGAGAGAGAATGGGGTGAGTGAGAGAGATTGGGGGTGAGTGAGAGAGAATGGGGGGAGTGAGAGAATGGGGTGAGTGAGAGAATGGGGTGAGTGAGAGAATGGGGGAGTGAGAGAATGGGGGGAGTGAGAGAATGGGGGGAGTGAGAGAATGGGGGGAGTGAGAGAGAATGGGAGGGGGAGTGAGAGAGAATGGGAGGGGGAGTGAGAGAGAATGGGAGGGGGAGTGAGAGAGAATGGGGGTAGTGAGAGAGAATGGGGGGAGTGCGAGGGAATGGGGGTGGTATGCGAGGGAATGGGGGTGGTGTGCGAGGGAATGGGGGTGGTGTGCGAGGGAATGGGGGTGGTGTGCGAGGGAATGGGGGTGGTGTGCGAGAGAATGGGGGAGTGCGAGAGAATGGGGGTGTGCGAGAGAATGGGGGAGTGAGAAAATGGGGGGGGGTTAAAGAATGGAGGCGGGGAAGGAGGAATGGGGGGAAGGAGGAATGGGGGAGTGAGAGAGAATGGGGGGAGAGTGCGAGAATGGGGGGAGTGAGAGAGAATGGGGGTAATGAGAGAGAATGGGGGTAGTGAGAGAGAATGGGGGGAGTGAGAGAGAATGGGGGGAGTGAGAGAGAATGGGGGGGAGTGAGAGAGAATGGGGGGGAGTGAGAGAGAATGGGGGGGAGTGAGAATGGGGGGAGTGAGAGAGAATGGGGGGAGTGAGAGAGTTGGGGAGGGGGAGTGAGAGAGAGTGGGGGGAGTGAGAGAGAATGGGGGGGAGTGAGAGAGAGTGTGGGGAGTGCGAGGGAATGGGGGTGGTGTGCGAGGGAATGGGGGTGGTGTGCGAGAGAATGGGAGAGTGCGAGAGAATGGGGAATGCGAGAGAATGGGGGAGTGAGAAAATGGGGGGGTTAAAGAATGGAGGCGGGGAAGGAGGAATGGGGGGAAGGAGGAATGGGGGAGTGAGAGAGAGTGGGGGGAGAGAGCGAGAATGGGGGGGAGTGAGAGAGAATGGGGGGGAGTGAGAGAGAATGGGGGGAGTGAGAGAGAATGGGGGGAGTGAGAGAGAATCAGGGGAGTGAGAGAGAATGGGGGAAGTGAGAGAGAATGGGGGGAGTGAGAGACAATGGGGGGAGTGAGAGAGAATGGGGGGAGTGAGAGAGAATGGGGGGAGTGAGAGAGAATGGGGGAGTGAGAGAGAATGGGGGATTGAGAGAGAATGGGGGAGTGAGAGAGAATGGGGGGGAGTGAGAGAGAATGGGGGGGAGTGAGAGAGAATGGGATGGGGAGTGAGAGAATGGGATGGGGAGTGAGAGAATGGGATGGGGAGTGAGAGAATGGGGGAGTGAGAGAATGGGGGAGTGAGAGAGAATGGGAGGGGGAGTGAGAGAGAATGGGAGGGGGAGTGAGAGAGATTGGGAGGGGGATTGAGAGAGAATGGGGGGAGTGAGAGAGAATGGGGGGAGTGAGAGAGAATGGGGGGAGTGAGAGAGAATGGGGGAGTGAGAGAGAATGGGGGGGAGTGAGAGAGAATGGGGGGGAGTGAGAGAGAATGGGATGGGGAGTGAGAGAATGGGATGGGGAGTGAGAGAATGGGATGGGGAGTGAGAGAATGGGGGAGTGAGAGAGAATGGGAGGGGGAGTGAGAGAGAATGGGAGGGGGAGTGAGAGAGATTGGGAGGGGGAGTGAGAGAGAATGGGGGGAGTGAGAGAGAATGGGGGGAGTGAGAGAGAATGGGGGAGTGAGAAAGAATGGGGGGGAGTGAGAGAATGGGGGGGAGTGAGAGAATGGGGGAAGTGAGAGAGAATGGGAGGGGGAGTGAGAGAGAATGGGAGGGGGAGTGAGAGAGAATGGGGGGGTGTGAGAGAGAATGGGGGGGTGTGAGAGAGAATGGGGGTGTGAGAGAGAATGGGGGTGTGTGAGAGAGAATGGGGGGGTGTGAGAGAGAATGGGGGGGAGTGAGAGAGAATGGGGGGGAGTGAGAGAGAGTGGGGGGAGTGCGAGGGAATGGGGGTGGTGTGCGAGAGAATGGGGGAGTGCGAGAGAATGGGGGGAGTGAGAAAATGGGGGGGTTAAAGAATGGAGGCGGGGAAGGAGGAATGGGGGAAGGAGGAATGGGGGAGTGAGAGAGAATGGGGGGGAGTGAGAGAATGGGGGGGAGTGAGAGAATGGGGGGGAGTGAGAGAGAATGGGGGTGTGCGAGGGAATGGGGTGGTGTGCGAGAGAATGGGGGAGTGCGAGAGAATGGGGGGAGTGAGAAAATGGGGGGGGTTAAAGAATGGAGGCGGGGAAGGAGGAATGGGGGGAAGGAGGAATGGGGGAGTGAGAGAGAATGGGGGGGGAGTGAGAGAATGGGGGGGGAGTGAGAGAATGGGGGGGAGTGAGAGAGAATGGGGGGAGTGAGAGAGAATGGGGGGAGTGAGAGAGAATGGGGGAGTGAGAGAGAATGGGGGGGAGTGAGAGAGAATGGGGGGGAGTGAGAGAGAATGGGAGGGGGAGTGAGAAAGAATGGGGGGAGTGAGAGAGAATGGGGGATTGAGAGAGAATGGGGGAGTGAGAGAGAATGGGGGAGTGAGAGAGAATGGGGGAGTGAGAGAGAATGGGATGGGGAGTGAGAGAATGGGATGGGGAGTGAGAGAGAATGGGATGGGGAGTGAGAGAGAATGGGGGGGAGTGAGAGAGAATGGTGGGGAGTGAAAGAGAATGGGAGGGGGAGTGAGAAAGAATGGGGGGAGTGAGAGAGAATGGGGGATTGAGAGAGAATGGGGGAGTGAGAGAGAATGGGGGAGTGAGAGAGAATGGGGGAGTGAGAGAGAATGGGGGGGAGTGAGAGAGAATGGGATGGGGAGTGAGAGAATGGGATGGGGAGTGAGAGAGAATGGGATGGGGAGTGAGAGAGAATGGGGGGGAGTGAGAGAGAATGGGGGGGAGTGAGAGAGAATGGGGGGAGTGAGAGAGAATTGGGGAAGTGAGAGAGAATGGGGGAGTGAGAGAGAATGGGGGAGTGAGAGAGAATGGGGGAGTGAGAGAGAATGGGATGGGGAGTGAGAGAGAATGGGGGAGAGTGAGAGAGAATGGGGGAGAGTGAGAGAGAATGGGGGGAGTGAGAGAATGGGGGCGGGGAAGGAGGAATGGGGGGAAGGAGGAATGGGGGGAGTGAGAGAGAAGGGGGGAGTGAGAGAGAAGGGGGGAGTGAGAGAGAATGGGGGGAGTGAGAGAATGGGAGTGAGAGAATGGGGGGAGTGAGAATAGGGGAGTGAGAGAGAATGGGGGAGTGAGAGAATGGGGGGAGTGAGAGAATGGGGGAGTGAGAGAATGGGGGGAGTGAGAGAATGGGGGAGTGAGAGAATGGGGGTAAGTGAGAGAGATTGGGGGGAGTGAGAGAATGGGGGGAGTGAGAGAATGGGGGGAGTGAGAATGGGGGGAGTGAGAGAGAATGGAAGGGGAAGTGAGAGAGAATGGGAGGGGAAGTGAGAGAGAATGGGAGGGGAAGTGAGAGAGAATGGGAGGGGGAGTGAGAGAAATTGGAAGGGTAGTGAGAGAGAATGGGGGAGTGAGAAAGAATGGAAGGGGAAGTGAGACAGAATGGGAGGGGAAGTGAGAGAGAATGGGAGGGGAAGTGAGAGAGAATGGGATGGGGAGTGAGAGAGAATGGGGGGGAGTGAGAGAATGGGGGTGAGTGAGAGAATGGGGGGGAGTGAGAGAGAATGGGGGGAGTGAGAGAGAATGGGGGATTGAGAGAGAATGGGGGAGTGAGAGAGAATGGGGGAGTGAGAGAGAATGGAAGGGGAAGTGAGACAGAATGGGAGGGGAAGTGAGAGAGAATGGGAGGGGAAGTGAGAGAGAAAGGGAGGGGAAGTGAGAGAGAATGGGATGGGGAGTGAGAGAGAATGGGGGGGAGTGAGAGAATGGGGGTGAGTGAGAGAATGGGGGGGAGTGAGAGAGAATGGGGGGAGTGAGAGAGAATGGGGGATTGAGAGAGAATAGGGGATTGAGAGAGAATGGGGGAGTGAGAGAGAATGGGGGAGTGAGAGAGAATGGGGGAGTGAGAGAGAATGGGGGGGAGTGAGAGAGAATGGGATGGGGAGTGAGAGAATGGGATGGGGAGTGAGAGAGAATGGGATGGGGAGTGAGAGAGAATGGGGGGGGAGTGAGAGAGAATGGGGGGGAGTGAGAGAATGGGGGTGAGTGAGAGAATGGGGGGGAGTGAGAGAGAATGGGCGGGAGTGAGAGAGAATGGGGGGAGTGAGAGAGAATGGGGGATTGAGAGAGAATGGGGGATTGAGAGAGAATGGGGGAGTGAGAGAGAATGGGGGAGTGAGAGAGAATGGGGGAGTGAGAGAGAATGGGGGGGAGTGAGAGAGAATGGGATGGGGAGTGAGAGAATGGGATGGGGAGTGAGAGAGAATGGGGGGGAGTGAGAGAGAATGGGGGGGAGTGAGAGAGAATGGGGGGAGTGAGAGAGAATGGGGGCAGTGAGAGAGAATGGGGGGAGTGAGAGAGAATGGGGGGAGTGAGAGAGAATGGGGGGAGTGAGAGAGAATGGGATGGGGAGTGAGAGAGAATGGGATGGGGAGTGAGAGAGAATGGGATGGGGAGTGAGAGAGAATGGGATGGGGAGTGAGAGAGAATGGGGAGAGTGAGAGAGAATGGGGGAGAGTGAGAGAGAATGGGGGAGAGTGAGAGAGAATGGGGGAGAGTGAGAGAGAATGGGGGAGAGTGAGAGAGAATGGGGGGAGTGAGAGAATGGGGGCGGGGAAGGAGGAATGGGGGAAGGAGGAATGGGGGGAGGGAGAGAGAAGGGGGGAGAGAGAGAGAAGGGGGGAGTGAGAGAGAATGGGGTAAGTGAGAGAATGGGAGTGAGAGAATGGGGGGAGTGAGAATAGGGGAGTGAGAGAGAATGGGGGAGTGAGAGAATGGGGGTGTGAGAGAATGGGGGGAGTGAGAGAATGGGGGGAGTGAGAGAATGGGGGGAGTGAGAGAATGGGGGGAGTGAGAGAATGTGGGGGAGTGAGAGAATGTGGGGGAGTGAGAGAATGGGGGAGTGAGAGAATGGGGGTGAGTGAGAGAGAATGGGGGGAGTGAGAGAATGGGGGGAGTGAGAATGGGGGGAGTGAGAGAGAATGGAAGGGGAAGTGAGAGAGAATGGGAGGGGAAGTGAGAGAGAATGGGAGGGGAAGTGAGAGAGAATGGGAGGGGAAGTGAGAGAGAATGGGAGGGGGAGTGAGAGAAATTGGGAGGGGGAGTGAGAGAGAATGGGGGGAGTGAGAAAGAATGGGGGGAGTGAGAGAGAATGGGGGAGTGAGAGAGAATGGGGGGGAGTGAGAGAGAATGAGGGGGAGTGCGAGGGAATTGGGGTGGTGTGTGAGAAAATGGGGGGGGTTAAAGAATGGGGGCAGGGAAGGAGGAATGGGGGAGTGAGAGAGAATGGGGGGAGTGAGAGAGAATGGGGGGAGTGAGAGAATGGGGGGGAGTGAGAGAGAATGGGGGGAGTGAGAGAGAATGGGGGGGAGTGAGAGAGAATGGGGGGCAGTGGGAGAGAATGGGGGTGGAGTGCGAGAGAATGGGGGGGCTGAGAAAATGGGGGGAGTGAGAGAATGGGGGCGGGGAAGGAGGAATGGGGGAAGGAGGAATGGGGAAGTGAGAGAGAATGGGGGGAGAGAGAGAGAATGGGGGGGAATGAGAGAGAATGGGAGGGGGAGTGAGAGAGAATGGGAGGGGGAGTGAGAGAGAATGGGATGGGGAGTGAGAGAGAATGGGATGGGGAGTGAGAGAGAATGGGATGGGGAGTGAGAGAGAATGGGGGGGAGTGAGAGAATGGGGGTGAGTGAGAGAATGGGGGGAGTGAGAGAGAATGGGGGGGAGTGAGAGAATGAAGGGCAAGGAGGAATGAGGGAGTGAGAGAGAATGGGGGGAGTGAGAGAATGGGGTGAGTGAGAGAATGGGGGAGTGAGAGAGAATGGGAGGGGGAGTGAGAGAGAATGGGAGGGGGAGTGAGAGAGATTGGGAGGGGGAGTGAGAGAGATTGGGAGGGAGAGTGAGAGAGAATGGGGGTAGTGAGAGAGAATGGGGGTAGTGAGAGAGAATGGGGGGAGTGAGAGAGAATGGGGGAGTGAGAGAGAATGGGGGGGAGTGAGAAAATGGGGGGGTTAAAGAATGGAGGCGGGGAAGGAGGAATGGGGGGAAGGAGGAATGGGGGAGTGAGAGAGAATGGGGGAGAGTGAGAGAATGGGGGAGAGTGAGAGAATGGGGGGAGTGAGAGAGAATGGGGGAGTGAGAGAATGGGAGTGAGAGAATGGGGGGAGTGAGAATAGGGGAGTGAGAGAGAATGGGGGAGTGAGAGAATGGGGGTGTGAGAGAATGGGGGGAGTGAGAGAATGGGGGGAGTGAGAGAATGGGGGGAGTGAGAGAATGGGGGGAGTGAGAGAATGTGGGGGAGTGAGAGAATGTGGGGGAGTGAGAGAATGGGGGAGTGAGAGAATGGGGGTGAGTGAGAGAGAATGGGGGGAGTGAGAGAATGGGGGGAGTGAGAATGGGGGGAGTGAGAGAGAATGGAAGGGGAAGTGAGAGAGAATGGGAGGGGAAGTGAGAGAGAATGGGAGGGGAAGTGAGAGAGAATGGGAGGGGAAGTGAGAGAGAATGGGAGGGGGAGTGAGAGAAATTGGGAGGGGGAGTGAGAGAGAATGGGGGGAGTGAGAAAGAATGGGGGGAGTGAGAGAGAATGGGGGAGTGAGAGAGAATGGGGGGGAGTGAGAGAGAATGAGGGGGAGTGCGAGGGAATTGGGGTGGTGTGTGAGAAAATGGGGGGGGTTAAAGAATGGGGGCAGGGAAGGAGGAATGGGGGAGTGAGAGAGAATGGGGGCAGTGAGAGAGAATGGGGGGAGTGAGAGAATGGGGGGGAGTGAGAGAGAATGGGGGGAGTGAGAGAGAATGGGGGGAGTGAGAGAGAATGGGATGGGGAGTGAGAGAGAATGGGATGGGGAGTGAGAGAGAATGGGATGGGGAGTGAGAGAGAATGGGATGGGGAGTGAGAGAGAATGGGGAGAGTGAGAGAGAATGGGGGAGAGTGAGAGAGAATGGGGGAGAGTGAGAGAGAATGGGGGAGAGTGAGAGAGAATGGGGGAGAGTGAGAGAGAATGGGGGGAGTGAGAGAATGGGGGCGGGGAAGGAGGAATGGGGGGAAGGAGGAATGGGGGGAGGGAGAGAGAAGGGGGGAGAGAGAGAGAAGGGGGGGAGTGAGAGAGAATGGGGGGAGTGAGAGAATGGGAGTGAGAGAATGGGGGGAGTGAGAATAGGGGAGTGAGAGAGAATGGGGGAGTGAGAGAATGGGGGTGTGAGAGAATGGGGGGAGTGAGAGAATGGGGGGAGTGAGAGAATGGGGGGAGTGAGAGAATGGGGGGAGTGAGAGAATGTGGGGGAGTGAGAGAATGTGGGGGAGTGAGAGAATGGGGGAGTGAGAGAATGGGGGTGAGTGAGAGAGAATGGGGGGAGTGAGAGAATGGGGGGAGTGAGAGAGAATGGAAGGGGAAGTGAGAGAGAATGGGAGGGGAAGTGAGAGAGAATGGGAGGGGAAGTGAGAGAGAATGGGAGGGGAAGTGAGAGAGAATGGGAGGGGGAGTGAGAGAAATTGGGAGGGGGAGTGAGAGAGAATGGGGGGAGTGAGAAAGAATGGGGGGAGTGAGAGAGAATGGGGGAGTGAGAGAGAATGGGGGGGAGTGAGAGAGAATGAGGGGGAGTGCGAGGGAATTGGGGTGGTGTGTGAGAAAATGGGGGGGTTTAAAGAATGGGGGCAGCGAAGGAGGAATGGGGGAGTGAGAGAGAATGGGGGGAGTGAGAGAGAATGGGGGAGTGAGAGAATGGGGGGGAGTGAGAGAGAATGGGGGGAGTGAGAGAGAATGGGGGGGAGTGAGAGAGAATGGGGGGCAGTGGGAGAGAATGGGGGTGGAGTGCGAGAGAATGGGGGGGCTGAGAAAATGGGGGGAGTGAGAGAATGGGGGCGGGGAAGGAGGAATGGGGGAAGGAGGAATGGGGGTGTGAGAGAGAATGGGGGGAGTGAGAGAGAATGGGGGGAGTGAGAGAGAATGGGGGGGAGTGAGAGAGAATGGGGGGGTGTGAGAGAGTGTGGGGGGGAGTGCGAGGGAATGGGGGTGGTGTGCGAGAGAATGGGGGAGTGCGAGAGAATGGGGGGAGTGAGAAAATGGGGGGGTTAAGGAATGGAGGCGGGGAAGGAGGAATGGGGGGAAGGAGGAATGGGGGAGTGAGAGAGAATGGGGGGAGTGAGAGAGAATGGGGGGAGTGAGAGAGAATTGGGGGGAGTGAGAGAGAATTGGGGGAGTGAGAGAGAATGGGAGGGGGAGTGAGAAAGAATGGGGGGAGTGAGAGAGAATGGGGGATTGAGAGAGAATGGGGGGTGTGAGAGAGAATGGGGGTAGTGAGAGAGAATGGGGGGAGTGAGAGAATGGGGGAGTGAGAGAGAATGGGGGGAGTGAGAGAGAATGGGGGGAGTGAGAGAATGGGGGGAAGTGAGAGAGAATGGGGGGAGTGAGAGAGAATGGGGGATTGTGAGAGAGAATGGGGGGAGTGAGAGAGAATGGGGGAGTGAGAGAGAATGGGGGGAGTGAGAGAGAATGGGTGGAGTGAGAGAATGGGAGGGGGAGTGGGAGAGAATGGGGGTGGAGTGCGAGAGAATGGAGGGGAGTGAGAAAATGGGGGCGGGGAAGGAGGAATGGGGGAAGGAGGAATGGGGGAGTGAGAGAGAATGGGGGAGTGAGAGAGAATCGGGGAGTGAGAGAGAATGGGGGGAGAGAGAGAATGGGGGGGAGTGAAGGAATGAGGGGAGTGAGAATGGGGGGAGTGAGAGAGAATGGGGGGGATTGAGAGAGAATGGGAGGGGGAGTGAGAGAGAATGGGGGGAGTGAGAGAGAATGGGGGGAGTGAGAGAGAATGGGGGGGACTGCGAGGGAATGGGGGTGGAGTGCGAGAGAATGGGGGAGTGCGAGAGAATGGGGGAGGAGTGCGAGAGAATGAGTGGAGTGAGAAAATGGGGGGGTGAGAGAATGGGGGCGAGGAAGGAGGAATGGGGGGAAGGAGGAATGGGGGAGAGAGAGAGAATTGGGAGTGAGAGAATGGGGGGAGTGAGAGAATGGGGGGAGTGAGAGAATGGGGGGGAGTGAGAGAATGGGGGGAGTGAGAGAATGGGGGAGTGAGAGTATGGGGGGAGTGAGAGAGTATGGGGGGGAGTGAGAGAGAATGGGGGGAGTGAGAGAGAATGGGGGGAGTGAGAGAGAATGGGAGGGGGATTGAGAGAGAATGGGAGGGGGAGTGAGAGTGAATGGGAGGGGGAGTGAGAGAGAATGGGGGGAGTGAGAGAGAATGGGAGGGGAAGTGAGAGAGAATGGGGGGAGTGAGAGAGAATGGGGGAGGAGTGCGAGCGAATGGGGCAGGAGTGCGAGCGAATGGGGCAGGAGTGCGAGCGAATGGGGCAGGAGTGCGAGGGAATGGGGGAGGAGTGCGAGGGAATGGGGGAGGAGTGCGAGCGAATGGGGGAGGAGTGCGAGCGAATGGGGCAGGAGTGCGAGCGAATGGGGAGGAGTGCGAGAGAATGGGGGGGAGTGCGAGGGAATGGGGGTGGAGTGCGAGAGAATGGGGGAGTGCGAGAGAATGAGGGGAGTGAGAAAATGGGAGGGGTGAGAGAATGGGGGCGGGGAAGGAGGAATGGGGGGAAGGAGGAATGGGGGAGAGAGAGAGAATGGGGGGGAGTGAGAGAGAATGGGGGGGAGTGAGAGAGAATGGAAGGGGGAGTGGGAGAGAATGGGGGTGGAGTGCGAGAGAATGGGGGGAGTGAGAAAATGGGGGGAGTGAGATAATGGGGGCGGGGAAGGAGGAATGGCGGAAGTGAGAGAGAATGGGGGGAGTGAGAGAGAATGGGGGGGAGTGAGAGAGAATGGGGGGGAGTGAGAGAGAATGGGGGAGTGAGAGAGAATGGGGGGGAGTGAGAGAGAATGGGGGGGAGTGAGAGAGAATGGGGGAGTGAGAATGGGGGGAAGGAGGAATGGGGGAGTGAGAGAGAATGGGGGTGAGAGCGAGAATGGGGGGAGTGAGAGAATGGGGGGAGTGAGAGAGAATGGGGGGAGTGAGAGAGAATTGGGGGGAGTGAGAGAGAATTGGGGGAGTGAGTGAGAATGGGGGGAGTGAGAGAGAATGGGGGGGAGTGAGAGAGAATGGGGGGGAGTGAGAGAGAATGGGGGGGAGTGAGAGAGAATGGGGCGAGTGAGAGAGAATGGGGGGAGTGAGAGAGAATGGGGGAGTGAGAGAGAATGGGGGGAGTGAGAGAGAATGGAAGGGGGAGTGAGAGAGAATGGAGGGGAGTGGGAGAGAATGGGGGTGGAGTGCGAGAGAATGGGGGAGTGAGAAAATGGGGGGGAGTGAGAGAATGGGGGCGGGGAAGGAGGAATGGGGAAGGAGGAATGGGGGGAGTGAGAGAGAATGGGGGGGAGTGAGAGAGAATGGGGGGGAGTGAGAGAGAATGGGGAGTGAGAGAGAATGGGGGGAGTGAGAGAGAATGGGGGGAGTGAGAGAGAATTGGGGGGAGTGAGAGAGAATTGGGGGGAGTGAGAGAGAATTGGGGGAGTGAGTGAGAATGGGGGGAGTGAGAGAGAATGGGGGATTGAGAGAGAATGGGGGATTGAGTGAGAATGGGGGGGAGTGAGAGAGAATGGGATGGGGAGAGAGAGAATGGGATGGGGAGTGATAGAGAATGGGATGGGGAGTGAGAGAGAATGGGGGGGGAGTGAGAGAGAATGGGGGGGAGTGAGAGAGAATGGGGGGAGTGAGAGAATGGGGGGAGTGAGAGAATGGGGGGGAGTGAGAGAGAAGGGGGGAGTGAGAGAGAAGGGGGGAGTGAGAGAGAATGGGGGGAGTGAGAGAATGGGAGTGAGAGAATGGGAGTGAGAGAATGGGGGGGAGTGAGAATAGGGGAGTGAGAGAGAATGGGGGAGTGAGAGAATGGGGGGAGTGAGAGAATGGGGGGGAGTGAGAGAATGGGGGGGAGTGAGAGAATGGGGGGGAGTGAGAGAATGGGGGTGAGTGAGAGAGAATGGGGGGAGTGAGAGAATGGGGGGAGTGAAAGAGAATGGGGTGGAGTGAGAGAATGGAGAGCAAGGAGGAATGGGGGAATGAGAGAGAATGGGGGGAGTGAGAGAGAATGGGGGGAGTGAGAGAATGGGGGCGGGGAAGGAGGAATGGGGGGAAGGAGGATTGGGGGGAGTGAGAGAGAAGGGGGGGAGTGCGAGGGAATGGGGGTGGTGTGCGAGAGAATGGGGGAGTGCGAGAGAATGGGGGGAGTGAGAGAGAATGGGGGGAGTGAGAGAGAATGGGGGGAGTGAGAGAGAATTGGGGGGAGTGAGAGAGAATTGGGGGAGTGAGAGAGAATGGGAGGGGGAGTGAGAAAGAATGGGGGGAGTGAGAGAGAATGGGGGATTGAGAGAGAATGGGGGGTGTGAGAGAGAATGGGGGGAGTGAGAGAGAATGGGGGGAGTGAGAGAATGGGGGGAGTGAGAGAGAATGGGGGGAGTGAGAGAGAATGGGGGGAGTGAGAGAATGGGGGGAAGTGAGAGAGAATGGGGGGAGTGAGAGAGAATGGGGGATTGTGAGAGAGAATGGGGGGAGTGAGAGAGAATGGGGGAGTGAGAGAGAATGGGGGGAGTGAGAGAGAATGGGTGGAGTGAGAGAATGGGAGGGGGAGTGGGAGAGAATGGGGGTGGAGTGCGAGAGAATGGAGGGGAGTGAGAAAATGGGGGCGGGGAAGGAGGAATGGGGGAAGGAGGAATGGGGGAGTGAGAGAGAATGGGGGAGTGAGAGAGAATGGGGGAGTGAGAGAGAATGGGGGAGAGAGAAAATGGGGGGGAGTGAAGGAATGAGGGGAGTGAGAATGGGGGGAGTGAGAGAGAATGGGGGGGAGTGAGAGAGAATGTGAGGGGGATTGAGAGAATGGGAGGGGGAGTGAGAGAGAATGGGGGAGTGAGAGAGAATGGGGGGAGTGAGAGAGAATGGGGGGGACTGCGAGGGAATGGGGGTGGAGTGCGAGAGAATGGGGGAGTGCGAGAGAATGGGGGAGGAGTGCGAGAGAATGAGTGGAGTGAGAAAATGGGGGGGTGAGAGAATGGGGACGAGGAAGGAGGAATGGGGGGAAGGAGGAATGGGGGAGAGAGAGAGAATTGGGAGTGAGAGAATGGGGGGAGTGAGAGAATGGGGGGAGTGAGAGAATGGGGGGGAGTGAGAGAATGGGGGGAGTGAGAGAATGGGGGAGTGAGAGTATGGGGGGAGTGAGAGAGTATGGGGGGGAGTGAGAGAGAATGGGGGGAGTGAGAGAGAATGGGGGGAGTGAGAGAGAATGGGAGGGGGATTGAGAGAGAATGGGAGGGGGAGTGAGAGTGAATGGGAGGGGGAGTGAGAGAGAATGGGGGGAGTGAGAGAGAATGGGGGAGGAGTGCGAGCGAATGGGGCAGGAGTGCGAGCGAATGGGGCAGGAGTGCGAGCGAATGGGGCAGGAGTGCGAGCGAATGGGGGATGAGTGCGAGGGAATGGGGAGGACTGCGAGAGAATGGGGGGGAGTGCGAGGGAATGGGGGTGGAGTGCGAGAGAATGGGGGAGTGCGAGAGAATGAGGGGAGTGAGAAAATGGGAGGGGTGAGAGAATGGGGGCGGGGAAGGAGGAATGGGGGGAAGGAGGAATGGGGGAGAGAGAGAGAATGGGGGGGAGTGAGAGAGAATGGGGGGGAGTGAGAGAGAATGGAAGGGGGAGTGGGAGAGAATGGGGGTGGAGTGCGAGAGAATGGGGGGAGTGAGAAAATGGGGGGGAGTGAGATAATGGGGGCGGGGAAGGAGGAATGGGGGAAGGAGGAATGGGGGGAGTGAGAGAGAATGGGGGGAATGAGAGAGAATGGGGGGGAGTGAGAGAGAATGGGGGGGAGCGAGAGAGAATGGGGGGAGTGAGAGAGAATGGGGGGGAGTGAGAGAGAATGGGGGGGAGTGAGAGAGAATGGGGGAGTGAGAATGGGGGGAAGGAGGAATGGGGGAGTGAGAGAGAATGGGGGAGAGAGCGAGAATGGGGGGAGTGAGAGAATGGGGGGAGTGAGAGAGAATGGGGGGAGTGAGAGAGAATGGGGGGAGTGAGAGAGAATTGGGGGGAGTGAGAGAGAATTGGGGGAGTGAGTGAGAATGGGGGGAGTGAGAGAGAATGGGGGGGAGTGAGAGAGAATGGGGGGGAGTGAGAGAGAATGGGGCGAGTGAGAGAGAATGGGGGGAGTGAGAGAGAATGGGGGAGTGAGAGAGAATGGGGGGAGTGAGAGAGAATGGAAGGGGGAGTGAGAGAGAATGGAGGGCAATGGGAGAGAATGGGGGTGGAGTGTGAGAGAATGGGGGAGTGAGAAAATGGGGGGGGAGTGAGAGAATGGGGGCGGGGAAGGAGGAATGGGGGAAGGAGGAATGGGGGGAGTGAGAGAGAATGGGGGGGAGTGAGAGAGAATGGGGGGGAGTGAGAGAGAATGGGGGGGAGTGAGAGAGAATGGGGGAGTGAGAATGGGGGAGAGAGCGAGAAGGGGGGAGTGAGAGAGAATGGGGGGAGTGAGAGAGAATGGGGGGAGTGAGAGAGAATGGGGGGAGTGAGAGAGAATTGGGGGGAGTGAGAGAGAATTGGGGGGAGTGAGAGAGAATTGGGGGAGTGAGTGAGAATGGGGGGAGTGAGAGAGAATGGGGGATTGAGAGAGAATGGGGGATTGAGTGAGAATGGGGGGGAGTGAGAGAGAATGGGATGGGGAGAGAGAGAATGGGATGGGGAGTGAGAGAGAATGGGATGGGGAGTGAGAGAGAATGGGGGGGGAGTGAGAGAGAATGGGGGGGAGTGAGAGAGAATGGGGGGGAGTGAGGGAATGGGGGGGAGTGAGAGAATGGGGGGGGAGTGAGAGAGAAGGGGGGAGTGAGAGAGAAGGGGGGAGTGAGAGAGAATGGGGGGAGTGAGAGAATGGGAGTGAGAGAATGGGAGTGAGAGAATGGGGGGGAGTGAGAGAATGGGGGGGAGTGAGAGAATGGGGGGTAGTGAGAGAATGGGGGTGAGTGAGAGAGAGAATGGGGGGAGTGAGAGAATGGGGGGGAGTGAGAGAATGGAGAGCAAGGAGGAATGGGGGAGTGAGAGAGAATGGGGGGAGTGAGAGAGAATGTGGGGAGTGAGAGAATGGGGGCGGGGAAGGAGGAATGGGGGGAAGGAGGAATGGGGGGAGTGAGAGAGAAGGGGGGAGTGAGAGAGAAGGGGGGAGTGAGAGAGAATGGGGGAGTGAGAGAATGGGAGTGAGAGAATGGGGGGGAGTGAGAATAGGGGAGTGAGAGAGAATAGGGGAATGAGAGAGAATGGGGGAGTGAGAGAATGGGGGGAGTGAGAGAATGGGGGGAGTGAGAGAATGGGGGGAGTGAGAGAATGTGGGGGAGTGAGAGAATGTGGGGGAGTGAGAGAATGGGGGTGAGTGAGAGAGAATGGGGGAGTGAGAGAATGGGGGGGAGTGAGAGAGAATGGGGGGAAGTGAGAGAATGGAGAGCAAGGAGGAATGGGGGAGTGAGAGAGAATGGGGGAGTGAGAGAATGGGGGGAGTGAGAGAATGGGGGGAGAGAGAATGGGGGGAGTGAGAGAGAATGGGAGGGGAAGTGAGAGAGAATGGGAGGGGAAGTGAGAGAGAATGGGAGGGGAAGTGAGAGAGAATGGGAGGGGGAGTGAGAGAGATTGGGAGGGGGAGTGAGAGAGAATGAGGGGACTGAGAAAGAATGGGGGGCGTGAGAGAGAATGGGGGAGTGAGAGAGAATGGGGGGGAGTGAGAGAGAATGAGGGGGAGTGCGAGGGAATGGGGGTGGTGTGCGAGAGAATGGGGGGAGTGAGAAAATGGGGGGGTTAAAGAATGGGGGCAGGGAAGGAGGAATGGGGGGAAGGAGGAATGGGGGAGTGAGAGAGAATGGGGGGAGTGAGAGAGAATGGGGAGAGTGAGAGAATGGGGGGGAGTGAGAGAGAATGGGGGGGAGTGAGAGAGAATGGGGTGGAGTGAGAGAGAATGGGGGGAGTGAGAGAGAATGGGGGGAGTGAGAGAGAATGGGAGGGGGAGTGCGAGAGAATGGGGGGGCTGAGAAAATGGGGGGAGTGAGAGAATGGGGCGGGGAAGGAGGAATGGGGGAAGGAGGAATGGGGGGAGAGAGAGAGAATGGGGGGTAATGAGAGAATGGGGGGGAGTGAGAAAATGGGGGGAGTGAGAGAGAATGGGGGGAGTGAGAGAGAATGGGGGGGAGTGAGAGAATGGGGGGAGTGAGAGAGAATGGGGGAGTGAGAGAGAATGGGGGGGAGAGAGATAGAATGGGAGGGGGAGTGAGAGAGAATGGGAGGGGGAGTGAGAAAGAATGGGGGGAGTGAGAGAGAATGGGGGAGTGAGAGAGAATGGGGGGAGTGAGAGAGAATGGGGGGGAGTGAGAGAGAATGGGATGGGGAGTGAGAGAGAATGGGATGGGGAGTGAGAGAGAATGGGATGGGGAGTGAGAGAGAATGGGATGGGGAGTGAGAGAGAATGGGATGGGGAGTGAGAGAGAATGGGGGGAGTGAGAGAGAATGGGGGTGAGTGAGAGAATGGGGGGGAGTGAGAGAGAATGGGGGGGAGTGAGAGAATGGAGGGCAAGGAGGAATGGGGGAGTGAGAGAAAATGGGGGGAGTGAGAGAATGGGGTGAGTGAGAGAATGGGGGAGTGAGAGAGAATGGGAGGGGGAGTGAGAGAGAATGGGAGGGGAGTGAGAGAGATTGGGAGGGAGAGTGAGAGAGAATGGGGGTAGTGAGTGAGAATGGGGGTAGTGAGAGAGAATGGGGGTAGTGAGAGAGAATGGGGGTAGTGAGAGAGAATGGGGGGAGTGAGAGAGAATGTGGGAGTGAGAGAGAATGGGGGAGTGAGAGAGTTGGGGAGGGGGAGTGAGAGAGAATGGGGGGAGTGAGAAAATGGGGGGTTAAAGAATGGAGGCGGGGAAGGAGGAATGGGGGGAAGGAGGAATGGGGGAGTGAGAGAGAATGGGGGGAGTGAGAGAGAATGGGGGGAGTGAGTGAGAATGGGGGGAGTGAGAGAGAATTGGGGGGAGTGAGAGAGAATTGGGGGAGTGAGTGAGAATGGGGGGAGTGAGAGAGAATGGGGGGGGAGTGAGAAGGAATGGGGGGAGTGAGAGAGAATGGGGGAGTGAGAGAGAATGGGGGGGTGTGAGAGAGAATGGGGGGTGTGAGAGAGAATGGGGGGAGTGAGAGAGAATGGGGGGGAGTGAGAGAGAGTGGGGGGAGTGCGAGGGAATGGGGGTGGTGTGCGAGAGAATGGGGGAGTGCGAGAGAATGGGGGGAGTGAGAAAATGGGTGGGGTTAAAGAATGGAGGCGGGGAAGGAGGAATGGGGGAAGGAGGAATGGGGGAGTGAGAGAGAATGGGGGGAGTGAGAGAGAATGGGGGGAGTGAGAGAATGGGGGGGAGTGAGTGAATGGGGGGGAGTGAGAGAATGGGGGGGAGTGAGAGAATGGGGGCGGGGAAGGAGGAATGAGGGAAGGAGGAATGGGGGGAGTGAGAGAGAATGGGGGGAGTGAGAGAGAATGGGGGAGTGAGAGAGAATGGGGGGGAGTGAGAGAGAATGGGGGGAGTGAGAGAATGGGGGGGAGTGAGAGAATGGGGTGAGTGAGAGAATGGGGGAGTGAGAGAGAATGGGAGGGGGAGTGAGAGAGAATGGGAGGGGGAGTGAGAGAGATTGGGAGGGAGAGTGAGAGAGAATGGGGGTAGTGAGTGAGAATGGGGGTAGTGAGAGAGAATGGGGGTAGTGAGAGAGAATGGGGGTAGTGAGAGAGAATGGGGGGAGTGAGAGAGAATGTGGGAGTGAGAGAGAATGGGGGAGTGAGAGAGTTGGGGAGGGGGAGTGAGAGAGAATGGGGGGAGTGAGAAAATGGGGGGTTAAAGAATGGAGGTGGGAAAGGAGGAATGGGGGGAAGGAGGAATGGGGGAGTGAGAGAGAATGGGGGGAGTGAGAGAGAATGGGGGGAGTGAGTGAGAATGGGGGGAGTGAGAGAGAATTGGGGGAGTGAGAGAGAATTGGGGGAGTGAGAGAGAATGGGGGGAGTGAGAGAGAGTGGGGGGAGTGCGAGGGAATGGGGGTGGTGTGCGAGAGAATGGGGGAGTGCGAGAGAATGGGGGGAGTGAGAAAATGGGTGGGGTTAAAGAATGGAGGCGGGGAAGGAGGAATGGGGGAAGGAGGAATGGGGGAGTGAGAGAGAATGGGGGGAGTGAGAGAGAATGGGGGGAGTGAGAGAATGGGGGGGAGTGAGAAGGAATGGGGGGAGTGAGAGAGAATGGGGGGAGTGAGAGAGAATGGGGGGGTGTGAGAGAGAATGGGGGGTGTGAGAGAGAATGGGGGGAGTGAGAGAGAATGGGGGGAGTGAGAGAGAGTGGGGGGAGTGCGAGGGAATGGGGGTGGTGTGCGAGAGAATGGGGGAGTGCGAGAGAATGGGGGGAGTGAGAAAATGGGTGGGGTTAAAGAATGGAGGCGGGGAAGGAGGAATGGGGGAAGGAGGAATGGGGGAGTGAGAGAGAATGGGGGGAGTGAGAGAGAATGGGGGGAGTGAGAGAATGGGGGGGAGTGAGTGAATGGGGGGGAGTGAGAGAATGGGGGGAGTGAGAGAATGGGGGCGGGGAAGGAGGAATGAGGGAAGGAGGAATGGGGGGAGTGAGAGAGAATGGGGGAGTGAGAGAGAATGGGGGAGTGAGAGAGAATGGGGGGGAGTGAGAGAGAATGGGGGGAGTGAGAGAATGGGGGGGAGTGAGTGAATGGGGGGGAGTGAGAGAATGGGGGGGAGTGAGAGAATGGGGGCGGGGAAGGAGGAATGGGGGGAAGGAGGAATGGGGGGAGTGAGAGAGAATGGGGGGAGTGAGAGAGAATGGGGGAGAATGGGGGGGAGTGAGAGAGAATGGGGGGAGTGAGAGAGAATGGGGGGGAGTGAGAGAGAATGGGGGGAGTGAGAGAGAATGGGGGGGAGTGAGAGAGAATGGGAGGGGGAGTGAGAGAGAATGGGAGGGGGAGTGAGAGAGAATGGGAGGGGGAGTGAGAGAGAATGGGAGGGGGAGTGAGAAAGAATGGGGGCGAGTGAGAGAGAATGGGGGCGAGTGAGAGAGAATGGGCGGCACGGTGGCCCAGTGGGCGGCACGGTGGCCCAGTGGTTAGCACTGCTGCCTCACAGCGCCTGTAGACCCGGGTTCAATTCCCGACTCAGGCGACTGACTGTGTGGAGTTTGCACATTCTCCCCGTGTCTGCGTGGGTTTCCTCCGGGTGCTCCGGTTTCCTCCCACAGTCCAAAGATGTGCGGGTCAGGTGAATTGGCCATGCTGAATTGCCCGTTGTGTTAGGTTGTAGGGGTATGGGTGGGTTGCGCTTCGGCGGGTCGGTGTGGACTTGTTGGGCCGAAGGGCCTGTTTCCACACTGTAAGTAATCTAATCTAATCTAATGGGGAGAGTGAGAGAGAATGGGGGAGTGAGAGAGAATGGGGGAGTGAGAGAGAATGGGGGGGGAGTGAGAGAGAATGGGGGGAGTGAGAGAGAATGGGGGAGTGAGAGAGAATGGGGGAGTGAGAGAATGGGGGAGTGAGAGAGAATGGGAGGGGGAGTGAGAGAGAATGGGGGCGAGTGACAGAGAATGGGGGGGAGTGAGAGAGAATGGGGGGAGTGAGAGAGAATGGGTGGGAGTGAGAGAATGGGGGGGAGTGGGAGAGAATGGGGGGGAGTGGGAGAGAATGGGGGGGGAGTGGGAGAGAATTGGGGGGGAGTGGGAGAGAATGGGGGGGAGTGGGAGAGAATGGGGGAGTGAGAGAGAATGGGGGAGTGAGAGAGAATGGGGGGGGAGTGAGAGAGAATGGGGGGAGTGAGAGAGAATGGGTGGGAGTGAGAGAATGGGGGGGAGTGGGAGAGAATGGGGGGGAGTGGGAGAGAATGGGGGGGAGTGGGGGGGAGTGGGAGAGAATGGGGGGGAGTGGGAGAGAATGGGGGGGAGTGGGAGAGAATGGGGGGGAGTGGGAGAGAATGGGGGAGTGAGAGAGAATGGGGGAGTGAGAGAGAATGGGGGGGAGTGAGAGAGAATGGGGGGAGTTAGAGAGAATGGGGGAGTGAGAGAGAATGGGGGCAAGGAGGAATGGGGGAGTGAGAGAGAATGGGGGAGTGAGAAAATGGGGGAGTGAGAGAGAATGGGAGGGGGAGTGAGAGAGAATGGGAGGGGGAGTGAGAGAGAATGGGAGGGGGAGTGAGAGAGAATGGGGGGGAGTGAGAGAGAATGGGGGGGAGTGAGAGAGAATGGGAGGGAGTGAGAGAATGGGGGGGAGTGAGAGAATGGGGGAGGAGTGGGAGAGAATGGGGGAGTGAGAGAATTGGGGAGTGAGAGAATGGGGGGGAGTGAGAGAGAATGGGGGGGAGTGAGAGAGAATGGGGGGAGTGAGAGAGAATGGGGGATTGAGAGAGAATGGGGGAGTGAGTGAGAATGGGGGGGAGTGAGAGAGAATGGGATGGGGAGAGAGAGAATGGGATGGGGAGTGAGAGAATGGGATGGGGAGTGAGAGAGAATGGGATGGGGAGTGAGAGAGAATGGGGGGGGAGTGAGAGAGAATGGGGGGAGTGAGAGAGAATGGGGGGGAGTGAGAGAGAATGGTGGGAGTGAGAGAGTTTGGGGGAGTGAGAGAGAATGGGGCAAGGAGGAATGGGGGAGTGAGAGAGAATGGGGGAGTGAGAGAATGGGGGAGTGAGAGAGAATGGGAGGGGGAGTGAGAGAGAATGGGGGGGAGTGAGAGAATGGGAGGGAGTGGGAGAGAATGGGGGGGTGGGAGAGAATGGGGGGGAGTGGGAGAGAATGGGGGGGAGTGGGAGAGAATGGGGGGAGTGGGAGAGAATGGGGGGGAGTGAGAATGGGGGGAGTGAGAGAGAATGGGAGGGGGAGTGAGAGAGAATGGGAGGGGGAGTGAGAGAGAATGGGAGGGGGAGTGAGAGAGAATGGGGGCGAGTGAGAGAGAATGGGGGCGAGTGAGAGAGAATGGGGTGGAGTGATAGAGAATGGGGGGGAGTGAGAGAGAATGGGGGGGAGTGAGAGAGAATGGGGGGAGTGGGAGAGAATGGGGGGGAGTGGGAGAGAATGGGGGGGAGTGGGAGAGAATGGGAGGGGGAGTGAGAGAGAATGGGGGGGTGTGAGAGAATGGGGGGAGTGAGAGCGAATGGGGGAGTGAGAGAGAATGGGAGTGGATTGCGAGTGAATGGGAGTGGAGTGCGAGAGAATGGGGGGGAGTGAGAGAATGGGGGGGGAGTGAGAGAATGGGGGGAGTGAGAGAGAATGGGGGGAGTGAGAGAGAATGGGGGGAGTGAGAGAGAATGGGGGAGTGAGAGAGAGTGGGGGGAGTGAGAGAGAGTGGGGGGAGTGACAGAGAATGGGGAGTGAGAGAAAATGGGGGGAGTGAGAGAGAATGGGGGAGTGAGAGAGAATGGGGGAGTGAGAGAATCGGGGGGACTGGGAGAGAATGGGGGGGAGTGGGAGAGAATGGGGGGAGGTGGAGAGAATGGGGGAGAGTGAGCGAATGGGGGAGTGAGAAAGGGGGGGAGTGAGAGAGAATGGGAGGGGGAGTGAGAGAGAATGGGGGAGTGAGAGAGAATGGGGCGAGTGAGAGAGAATGGGGGGAGTGAGAGAGAATGGTGGAGTGAGAGAATGGGGGAGTGAAAGAGAATGGGGGAATGAGAGAGAATGGGCGGAGTGAGAGAGAGACTGGGGGGGAGTGAGAGAGACTGGGGGGGGAGTGAGAGAGAATGGGGGGAGTGAGAGAGTATGGGAGGGAAGTGAGAGAGAATGGGGGGAGTGAGCTTATTGGGGGGGAGTGAGCGAATTGGGGGGGAGTAAGAGAGAATTGGGGGGAGTGAGAGAGAATTGGGGGAGTGAGAGAATGGGGGGGAGTGAGAGAATGGGGGGGAGTGAGAGAATGGTGGGGAGTGAGAGAGAATGGGGGGGAGTGAGGGAATGGGAGGGGAAGTGAGAGGGATTAGGAGGGGGAGTGAGAGGGATTAGGAGGGGGAGTGAGAGGGATTAGGAGGGGGAGTGAAAGAATGGGGGGGAGTGAGAGAATGGTGGGGGAGTAAGAGAATGGGGGGGAGTGAGAGAGAATGGGGGGGAGTGAGAGAGAATGGGGGGAGTGAAAGAGAATGGGGGGAGTGAAAGAGAATGGGGGGAGTGAGAGAGAATGGGGGGGGAGTGAGAGAGAATGGGGGGAGTGAAAGAGAATGGGGGGAGTGAAAGAGAATGGGGGGAGTGAGAGAGAATGGGGGGGGAGTGAGAGAGAATGGGGGGAGTGAGAGAGAATGGGGGGAGTGAGAGAGAATGGGAGGGGGAGTGAGAGAGAATGGGGGGAGTGAGAGAGAATGGGAGGGGGAGTGAGAGAGAATGGGGGGTGTGAGAGAGAATGGGAGGGGGGAGTGAGAGAGAATGGGGGGAGTGAGAGAGAATGGGGGGAGTGAGAGAGAAAACGGGGGGAGTGAGAGAGAATGGGGGGGGAGTGAGAGAGATGGGGGAGGAGTGCGAGCAAATGGGGGAGGAGTGCGAGCGAATGGGGGAGGAGTGCGAAAATGGGGGGTGAGAGAATGGGGGCGGGGAAGGAGGAATGGGGGAGTGAGAGAGAATGAGGGGAGAGAGAGAATGAGGGGGGAGTGAGAGAATGGGGGGAGTGAGAGAATGGGGGGAGTGAGAGAATGGGGGGAGTGAGAGAATGGGGGGGGAGTGAGAGAATGGGGGGGAGTGCGAGAATGGGGGTGTGAGAGAATGGGGGGGAGTGGGAGAGAATGGGGGGGAGTGAGAGAGAATGGGAGAGTGAGAATGGGGGGGGGAGTGAGAGAGAATGGGAGAGTGAGAATGGGGGGGGAGTGAGAGAGAATGGGAGGGGGAGTGAGAGAATGGGGGGAGTGAGAGAGAATGGGGGAGTGAGAGAGAATGGGGGGAGTGAGAGAGAATGGGGGGAGTGAGAGAGAATGGGGGGAGTGAGAGAGAATGGGGGGGGAGTGAGAGAGAATGGGGGGGAGTGAGCGAGAATGGGGGGGAGTGAGCGAATTGGGGGTAGTGAGAGAGAATTGGGGGAGTGAGAGAGAATTGGGGGAGTGAGAGAGAATGGGGGGGAGTGAGAGAATGGGGGGAGTGAGAGAATGGGGGGGAGTGAGAGAATGGGGGGAGTGAGAGAATGGGGGGGAGAGAGAATGGGGGGAGAGAGAATGGGGGGAGTGAGAGACTGGGGGAGTGAGAGACTGGGGGAGTGAAAGAATGGGGGGGAGTGCGAGAGAATGGGGGGGAATGAGAGAGAATGGGGGTGAGTGAGAGAGAATGGGGCTGAGTGAGAGAGAATGGGGGGAGTGAGAGAGAATGGGAGGGGGAGTGAGAGAGAATGGGGGGAGTGAGTGAGAATGGGGGAGGAGTGAAAGAGAATGGGGGGAGTGAAAGAGAATGGGGTGGAGTGAGAGAATGGGGGGAGTGAAAGAGAATGAGGGAGTGAGAGCGAATGGGAGGGGGAGTGAGAGAGAATGGGGGGGGAGTGGGAGAGAATGGGGGTGGAGTGCGAGAGAATGGGGGGGAGTGAGAAAATGGGGGGAGTGAGAGAATGGGGGCGGGGAAGGAGGAATGGGGGGAAGGAGGAATGGGGGAGTGAGAGAGAATGGGGGAGTGAGAGAGAATGGGAGGGGGAGTGAGAGAGAATGGGGGGGAGTGGGAGAGAATGGGGGTGGAGTGCGAGAGATTGGGGGGAGTGAGAGAATGGGGGGAGTGAGAGAATGGGGGGAGTGAGAGAATGGGGGGAGTGAGAGAGAGTGGGGAGAGTGAGAGAGAGTGGACAGAGAATGGGGGAGTGAGAGAGAATGGGGGGAGTGAGAGAGAATGGGGGAGTGAGAGAGAATGGGGGAGTGAGAGAATCGGGGGGACTGGGAGAGAATGGGGGGGAGTGGGAGAGAATGGGGGGAGGTGGAGAGAATGGGGGAGAGTGAGCGAATGGGGGAGTGAGAAAGGGGGGGAGTGAGAGAGAATGGGAGGGGGAGTGAGAGAGAATGGGGGGAGTGAAAGAGAATGGGGGGAGTGAGAGAGAATGGTGGAGTGAGAGAATGGGGGAGTGAAAGAGAATGGGGGAATGAGAGAGAATGGGCGGAGTGAGAGAGAGACTGGGGGGGAGTGAGAGAGACTGGGGGGGAGTGAGAGAGAATGGGGGGAGTGAGAGAGTATGGGAGGGAAGTGAGAGAGAATGGGTGGAGTGAGCGAATTGGGGGGGAGTGAGCGAATTGGGGGGGAGTGAGAGAGAATTGGGGGGAGTAAGAGAGAATTGGGGGAGTGAGAGAATGGGGGGGAGTGAGAGAATGGGGGGGAGTGAGAGAATGGTGGGGAGTAAGAGAGAATGGGGGGAGTGAGGGAATGGGAGGGGGAGTGAGAGGGATTAGGAGGGGGAGTGAGAGGGATTAGGAGGGGGAGTGAGAGGGATTAGGAGGGGGAGTGAAAGAATGGGGGGGAGTGAGAGAATGGTGGGGGAGTAAGAGAATGGGGGGGAGTGAGAGAGAATGGGGGGGAGTGAGAGAGAATGGGGGAGTGAAAGAGAATGGGGGGAGTGAAAGAGAATGGGGGGAGTGAGAGAGAATGGGGGGGGAGTGAGAGAGAATGGGGGGAGTGAGAGAGAATGGGGGGAGTGAGAGAGAATGGGAGGGGGAGTGAGAGAGAATGGGGGGAGTGAGAGAGAATGGGAGGGGAGTGAGAGAGAATGGGGGGTGTGAGAGAGAATGGGAGGGGGAGTGAGAGAGAATGGGGGGAGTGAGAGAGAATGGGGGGAGTGAGAGAGAAAACGGGGGGAGTGAGAGAGAATGGGGGGGGAGTGAGAGAGAATGGGGGAGGAGTGCGAGCAAATGGGGGAGGAGTGCGAGCGAATGGGGGAGGAGTGCGAGCGAATGGGGGAGGAGTGCGAAAATGGGGGGGTGAGAGAATGGGGGCGGGGAAGGAGGAATGGGGGAGTGAGAGAGAATGAGGGGAGAGAGAGAATGAGGGGGGGAGTGAGAGAATGGGGGGAGTGAGAGAATGGGGGGAGTGAGAGAATGGGGGGAGTGAGAGAATGGGGGGGAGTGAGAGAATGGGGGGGAGTGCGAGAATGGGGGTGTGAGAGAATGGGGGGAGTGGGAGAGAATGGGGGGGAGTGAGAGAGAATGGGAGAGTGAGAATGGGGGGGAGTGAGAGAGAATGGGAGAGTGAGAATGGGGGGGAGTGAGAGAGAATGGGAGGGGGAGTGAGAGAATGGGGGGAGTGAGAGAGAATGGGGGAGTGAGAGAGAATGGGGGGAGTGAGAGAGAATGGGGGGGAGTGAGAGAGAATGGGGGGAGTGAGAGAGAATGGGGGGGAGTGAGAGAGAATGGGGGGAGTGAGCGAATTGGGGGTAGTGAGAGAGAATTGGGGGAGTGAGAGAGAATTGGGGGAGTGAGAGAGAATTGGGGGAGTGAGAGAGAATGGGGGGGAGTGAGAGAATGGGGGGAGTGAGAGAATGGGGGGGAGTGAGAGAATGGGGGGAGTGAGAGAATGGGGGGGAGAGAGAATGGGGGGGAGAGAGAATGGGGGGAGTGAGAGACTGGGGGAGTGAGAGACTGGGGGAGTGAAAGAATGGGGGGGAGTGCGAGAGAATGGGGGGAATGAGAGAGAATGGGGGTGAGTGAGAGAGAATGGGGCTGAGTGAGAGAGAATGGGGGGAGTGAGAGAGAATGGGAGGGGGAGTGAGAGAGAATGGGGGGAGTGAGTGAGAATGGGGGAGGAGTGAAAGAGAATGGGGGGAGTGAAAGAGAATGGGGTGGAGTGAGAGAATGGGGGGAGTGAAAGAGAATGAGGGAGTGAGAGCGAATGGGAGGGGGAGTGAGAGAGAATGGGGAGGGGAGTGGGAGAGAATGGGGGTGGAGTGCGAGAGAATGGGGGGGAGTGAGAAAATGGGGGGAGTGAGAGAATGTGGGCGGGGAAGGAGGAATGGGGGGAATGAGGAATGGGGAGTGAGAGAGAATGGGGGAGTGAGAGAGAATGGGAGGGGGAGTGAGAGAGAATGGGGGGGAGTGGGAGAGAATGGGGGTGGAGTGCGAGAGATTGGGGGGAGTGAGAGAATGGGGGAGTGAGAGAATGGGGGTGAGAGAATGAGGGGAGTGAGAGAATGGGGGAGTGAGAGAATGGGAGGGGGAATGATAGAGAATGGGGGGAGTGAGAGAGAATGGGGGGAGTGAGAGAGAATGGGGGGGAGTGGGAGAGAATGTGGGGGAGTGGGAGAGAATGGGGGAGTGGGAGAGAATGGGGGGGAGTGGGAGAGAATGGGGGGAGTGGGAGAGAATGGGAGGGGGAGTGGGAGAGAATGGGAGGGGGAGTGAGAGAGAATGGGAGGGGGAGTGAGAGAGAATGGGGCTGAGTGAGAGAGAATGGGGCTGAGTGAGAGAGAATGGGGGGTGTGAGAGAGAATGGGGTGGAGTGCGAGAGAATGGGGGGAATGCGTATGAGAATGGGGGAGGAGTGCGAGAGAATGGGGGAGTCAGAGAGAATGGGGGTGAGTGTGAGAGAATGGGGCTGAGTGAGAGAGAATGGGGCTGAGTGAGAGAGAATGGGGGTGTGAGAGAGAATGGGGGAGTGAGAGAATGTGGGGAGTGAGAGAATGGGGGGAGTGAGAGAATGGGGGGAGTGAGAGAATGGGGAGTGAGAGAATGGGGGGGAGTGAGAGAATGGGGGAGTGAGAATGGGGGGGAGTGAGAGAGAATGGGAGGGGGAGTGAGAAAATGGAGGGGAGTGAGAGAATGGGGGCGGGGAAGGAGGAATGGGGAGAAGGAGGAATGGGGGGAGAGAAAGAGAATGGGGGGAGAGAGAGAGAATGGGGGGAGAGAGAGAGAATGGGGGGAGAGAGAGAGAATGGGGGGAGTGAGAGAATGGGGGGAGTGAGAGAATGGGGGGGGTGAGAGAATGGGGGGGGAGTGAGAGAATGGGGGGAGTGAGAGAATGGGGGAGTGAGAGAATGGGGGGAGTGAGAGATGGGGGAGTGAGAGAATGGGGGAGTGAGAGAATGGGGGGGAGTGAGAGAATGGGGGGAGTGAGAATGGGGGGGAGGGGGAGAGAATGGGAGGGGGAGTGAGAAAATGGAGGGGAGTGAGAGAATGGGGGCGGGGAGGAGGAATGGGGAGAAGGAGGAATGGGGGGAGAGAAAGAGAATGGGGGGAGAGAGAGAGAATGGGGGGAGAGATGAGAATGGGGGGAGAGAGAGAGAATGGGGGGAGAGAGAGAGAATGGGGGGGAGTGAGAGAATGGGGAGGGAGTGAGAGAATGGGGGGGGGTGAGAGGAATGGGGGGGAGTGAGAGAATGAGGGGAGTGAGAGAATGGGGGGAGTGAGAGAATGGGGGGAGTGAGAGAATGGGGGGAGTGAGAGAATGGGGGAGTGAGAGAATGGGGGGGAGTGAGAGAATGGGGGAGTGAGAATGGGGGGGAGTGAGAGAGAATGGGAGGGGGAGTGAGAAATGGAGGGGAGTGAGAGAATGGGGGCGGGGAAGGAGGAATGGGGGAAGGAGGAATGGGGGGAGTGAGAGAGAATGGGGGGAGAGAGAGAGAATGGGGGAGTGAGAGAATGGGGGGGAGTGAGAGTAGGGGGGAGTGAGAGAATGGGGGAGTGAGAGAATGGGGTGAGTGAGAGAATGGGGGGGGAGTGAGAGAATGGGGGGGAGTGAGAGAATAGGGGGGGAGTGAGAGAATGGGGGTGTGAGAGAATGTGGGGGAGTGAGAGAATGTGGGGAGTGAGGAGAATGTGGGGGAGTGAGAGAGAATGTGGGGGAGTGAGAGAGAATGTGGGGGAGTGAGAGAGAATGTGGGGGAGTGAGAGAATGGGGGGAGTGAGAGAGAATGGAGCGTGAGAGAGAATGGGGGGAGTGAGAGAATGGAGGGGAGTGAGTGAGAAGGGGGGGGAGTGAGAGAATGGGGGGAGTGAGAGAATTGGGGAGTGAGAGAATGGGAGGGGAGTGTGAGAGAATGGGGGGAGTGAGAGAGAATGGGGGGGAGTGAGAGAGATGGGGGGGGAGTGGAGAGAATGGGGGGAGTGGGAGAGAATGGGGGGAGTGGCAGAGAATGGGGGGAGTGGGGAGAATGGGAGGGAGTGGGAGAGAATGGGGGGAGTGGGAGAGATGGGGGGAGTGGGAGAGAATGGGGGGGGTGTGGGAGAGAATGGGGGGGTGTGGGAGAGAATGGGGGGGAGTGAGAGAGAATGGGAGGGGGCGTGAGAGAGGGGGCGTGAGAGAGAATGGGAGGGGGCGTGAGAGAGAATGGGTGGGGGAGTGAGAGAGAATGGGAGGGAGTGAGAGAGAATGGGGGGAGTGAGAGAGAATGGGAGGGGGCGTGAGAGAGAATGGGAGGGGGAGTGAGAGAGAATGGGGGGAGTGAGAGAGAATGGGGGAGTGAGAGAGAATGGGGGAGTGAGAGAGAATGGGGTGAGTGAGAGAATGGGGGCGAGTGAGAGAATGGGGGGGAGTGAGAGAGAATGGGGGGGAGTGAGAGAATGGGGGGGAGTGAGAGAGAATGGGGTGGAGTGAGAGAGAAAGGGGGAGGAGTGAGAGAATGGGGGGAGTGGGAGAGAATGGAGGGGAGTGGGAGAGAATGGGGGGGAGTGGGAGAGAATGGGGGGGAGTGGGAGAGAATGGGGGGGTGTGGGAGAGAATGGGGGGGAGTGAGAGAATGGGGGGGAGTGAGAGAGAATGGGAGGGGGCGTGAGAGAGAATGGGAGGGGGCGTGAGAGAGAATGGGAGGGGGCGTGAGAGAGAATGGGAGGGGGAGTGAGAGAGAATGGGAGGGAGTGAGAGAGAATGGGGGGGAGTGAGAGAGAATGGGGGGGAGTGAGAGAGAATGGGGGGGAGTGAGAGAGAATGGGGGGGGAGTGAGAGAGAATGGGGGGGAGTGAGAGAGAATGGGGGGGGAGTGAGAGAGAATGGGGGGGAGTGAGAGAGAATGGGGGGGAGTCAGAGAGAATGGGGGGAGTGAGAGAATGAGGGGAAGGAGGAATGGGGGAGTGAGAGAGAATGGGGGAGAGTGAGGAATGGGGTAGTGAGAGAGAATGGGGGGGGAGTGAGAGAGAATGGGGAGGAGTGAGAGAGAATGGGGAGGAGTGAGAGAGAATGGGGAGGAGTGAGAGAATGGGGGGGAGTGAGAGAGAATGGGGTGGAGTGAGAGAGAAAGGGGGAGGAGTGAGAGAATGGGGGGGAGTGGGAGAGAATGGGGGGAGTGGGAGAGAATGGGGGGCAGTGGGAGAGAATGGGAGGGAGTGGGAGAGAATGGGGGGGTGTGGGAGAGAATGGGGGGGAGTGAGAGAATGGGGGGGAGTGAGAGAGAATGGGAGGGGGCGTGAGAGAGAATGGGAGGGGGCGTGAGAGAGAATGGGAGGGGGCGTGAGAGAGAATGGGAGGGGGAGTGAGAGAGAATGGGAGGGAGTGAGAGAGAATGGGGGGAGTGAGAGAGAATGGGAGGGGGCGTGAGAGAGAATGGGAGGGGGAGTGAGAGAGAATGGGGGGAGTGAGAGAGAATGGGGGAGTGAGAGAGAATGGGGGAGTGAGAGAGAATGGGGTGAGTGAGAGAATGGGGGCGAGTGAGAGAATGGGGGGGAGTGAGAGAGAATGGGGGGGAGTGAGAGAGAATGGGGGGGAGTGAGAGAGAATGGGGGGGAGTGAGAGAGAATGGGGGGGGAGTGAGAGAGAATGGGGGGGAGTGAGAGAGAATGGGGGGGAGTGAGAGAGAATGGGGGGGGAGTGAGAGAGAATGGGGGGGAGTGAGAGAGAATGGGGGGAGTGAGAGAGAATGGGGGGAGTGAGAGAGAATGGGGGGAGTGAGAGAATGAGGGGAAGGAGGAATGGGGGAGTGAGAGAGAATGGGGGGGAGTGAGGAATGGGGTAGTGAGAGAGAATGGGGGGGGAGTGAGAGAGAATGGGGAGGAGTGAGAGAGAATGGGGAGGAGTGAGAGAGAATGGGGAGGAATGAGAGAGAATGGGAGGAGTGAGAGAGAATGGGGAGGAGTGAGAGAGAATGTGGGGGGAGTGAGAGAGAATGGGGGGGAGTGAGAGAGAATGGGGGGGGAGTGAGAGAGAATGGGGGGGGAGTGAGAGAGAATGGGGGGGAGTGAGAGAGAATGGGGGGAGTGAGAGAGAATGGGGGGAGTGAGAGAATGAGGGGAAGGAGGAATGGGGGAGTGAGAGAGAATGGGGGGGAGTGAGGAATGGGGTAGTGAGAGAGAATGGGGGGGGGAGTGAGAGAGAATGGGGAGGAGTGAGAGAGAATGGGGAGGAGTGAGAGGAGAATGGGGAGGAGTGAGAGAATGGGGTGGAGTGAGAGAGAATGGGGTGGAGTGAGAGAGAAAGGGGGAGGAGTGAGAGAGAATGGGGGGGAGTGAGAGAGAAAGGGGAGGAGTGAGAGAGAATGGGGGGGAGTGAGAGAGAATGGGGGCGAGTGAGAGAGAATAGGGGTGGAGTGAGAATGGGGGAGTGAGAAAATGGGGGGGAGTGAGAGAATGGGGGGGAAGGAGGATTGGGGGAAGGAGGAATGGGGGAGTGAGAGAGAATGGGGGAGTGAGAGAGAATGGGGGGAGTGAGAGAGAATGGGAGGGGGAGTGAGAGAGAATGGGGGGGGAGTGTGAGAGAATGGGGGGGGAGTGTGAGAGAATGGGGGGGGAGTGAGAGAGAATGGGGGGGGAGTGAGAGAGAATGGGGGGGAGTGAGAGAGAATGGGGGGGAGTGAGAGAGAATGGGGGGGGAGTGAGAGAGAATGGGGGGGAGTGAGAGAGAATGGGGGGGAGTGAGAGAGAATGGGGGGGGAGTGAGAGAGAATGGGGGGGAGTGAGAGAGAATGGGGGGAGTGAGAGAGAATGGGGGGAGTGAGAGAGAATGGGGGGAGTGAGAGAATGAGGGGAAGGAGGAATGGGGGAGTGAGAGAGAATGGGGGGGAGTGAGGAATGGGGTAGTGAGAGAGAATGGGGGGGAGTGAGAGAGAATGGGGAGGAGTGAGAGAGAATGGGGAGGAGTGAGAGAGAATGGGGAGGAATGAGAGAGAATGGGGAGGAGTGAGAGAGAATGGGGAGGAGTGAGAGAGAATGTGGGGGGAGTGAGAGAGAATGGGGGGGAGTGAGAGAGAATGGGGGGGGAGTGAGAGAGAATGGGGGGGGAGTGAGAGAGAATGGGGGGGAGTGAGAGAGAATGGGGGGGAGTGAGAGAGAATGGGGGGAGTGAGAGAATGAGGGGAAGGAGGAATGGGGGAGTGAGAGAGAATGGGGGCGAGTGAGGAATGGGGTAGTGAGAGAGAATGGGGGGGGAGTGAGAGAGAATGGGGAGGAGTGAGAGAGAATGGGGAGGAGTGAGAGAGAATGGGGAGGAGTGAGAGAATGGGGTGGAGTGAGAGAGAATGGGGTGGAGTGAGAGAGAAAGGGGGAGGAGTGAGAGAGAATGGGGGGGAGTGAGAGAGAAAGGGGGAGGAGTGAGAGAGAATGGGGGGGAGTGAGAGAGAATGGGGTGAGTGAGAGAGAATAGGGGTGGAGTGAGAATGGGGGAGTGAGAAAATGGGGGGGAGTGAGAGAATGGGGGGGAAGGAGGATTGGGGGAAGGAGGAATGGGGGAGTGAGAGAGAATGGGGGAGTGAGAGAGAATGGGGGGAGTGAGAGAGAATGGGAGGGGGAGTGAGAGAGAATGGGGGGGGAGTGTGAGAGAATGGGGGGGGAGTGTGAGAGAATGGGGGGGGGAGTGAGAGAGAATGGGGGGGGAGTGAGAGAGAATGGGGGGGGAGTGTGAGAGAATGGTGAGGGGGGGGGGGGTAGTAAGAATAATAGTGATTATAGCAGGGGACTTTAATTTTCCAAATGTAGACTGAGGCTGCATTGTGTTAAGGGTTTAGATAGAGAGGACTTTGTTAATTAGAATTGGAATCCCTGCTGTGTGGAAACAGACCCTTTGGACCAACAAGTCCACACCAACCCTCCATTGAGTAAGCTACCCCAGACCCATTCCCCTACACTTACCCCTGATTAATGCACCTTACCCTACACATCCCTGAACACTATTACAAAAAGTCTATAGCCTTAACAATTGTCCCCAAACATCTACACCAAATGTAATGCTGAATTACAGAACACATTTACTGCACACTAGAAAGCAAAGAGGACAGGCAAGGAGGGGTCAGGCCACAAAAGGAGGGACCCAGAATGTGCAGAAGATAAAAGATTAAGTGTATACAAGAAAAGTTTCTGATTGAATATGTGGATGTACCTACTAGAGAAGGTGCAAACGTGACCTACTCTTGGGAAATAAGGCTAGGCTGGGCAGGTGACTGAGGTGTCAGTGGCGGAGCACTTTTGTGTCAGCGACCATAATTCTATTAGTTTTAAAATAGTGATGGAAAAGGATAGGCCAGATCTAAAGGCTGAGGTTTTACATTGGAGCAAGGAAAGTTTAATGGTATTAGGCAAGAATTTTATGAAAGCTGCTTGGGAACAGATGTTCGCAGGTAAAGGGATGGCTGGAAAATGGAAGCCTTCAAAAATTAGGTAATGAGAGTTCAGAGACAGTATATTCCTGTTCGGGTGAAAGGAAAGGCTGGTAGGTTTAGGGAATGCTGGATGACTAGAGAAGTTGAGGTTTTGGTTAACAAAAAGAAGGAAGCATGTAACAAGTACAGATGAAAGAAATTGAGTGAATCCCTATACTATAAAGGCAGTAGGAGCACACTTAAGAGGGAAATCAGGAGTGTGAAAAGCGGACATGAGATAGCTTTGGCAAATAGAGTTATGGAGAATCCAAAAGGCTTTTATAAATACATTAAGGGCAAAAGGGTAACTACGGAGAGAATAGGGCCCCTCGAAATTCTGCCTTTGTTTGGAGCCACAGGAGATGGGGGAGATACTGAGCGAGTATTTCGCATCAGTGTTTACTGTGGAGAAGGGCATGGAAAATATACTGTAGAATGTGGGGAAATAGATGGTGACATCTTGAAAGATTTCCTTATTATAGAGGAGCAGGTGCTGGATGTCTTGAAACAGGTAAAGATGGATAAATCCCCAGGACCTGATCAGGGGTACCCTAACACTGTGGGAAGCTAGGGAAGTGATTGCTGGGCCCCTTGCTGAGATATTTGTATCATTGATAGTCACAGGAGGGATGCCGGAAGACTGGAGGTTGGTTAACGTGGTACCACTACTGAAGAAAGGTGTAAGGAATTGCCAGGGAACTATAGATCGGTGAGCCTGACATCGGTGGGCAAGTTTTTGGAGGGTATCCTGAGGGACAGGATTTATACATATTTGGACAGGCAAGGATTGATTAGAGATAGTCAGCATGGCTTTGTGCGTGGGAAATCATGTTATGTCTCATCAATTTGATTGCGGGTTTTGAAAGGAGGAAGTGAGGACTGCAGATGCTGGAGGTCAGAGTCTAGATTAGAGTGGCACTGGAAAAGCACAGCAGATCAAGCTGCATCCGAGGAGCAGGAGAATCAACGTTTTGGGCATATGCACTTCATTCTTATTCCTGATGAAGGGCTGAAGCCTGAAACATTGATTCTCCAGCTCCTCGGATGTGGCCTGACCTGCAGTACTTTTCCAGCACCAAACTCTCAACACTGAGTTTCTTGAAAAAGTAACAAAGAGCATTGAGAGCAGAGCGGTGGACGTGATCTATATGGACTTCAGTAAGGTGTTCGACAAGGTTCTCCATGGGACACAGTTAGCAAGGTTAGATCTCATGAAATACAGAGAGAACTAGCCATTTGGATACAGAACTGGTTCTAAGGTAGAAGACAGAGGGTGGTAGTGGAGGGTTGTTTTTCAGACTGGACACCTTTGACCAGTGGAGTGCCACAAGGATCAGTGCTGGGTCCACTACTTTTTTGTCATATATAAATGATTTCAATCTGAGCATAAAAGGTATAGTTAGTAAATTTGCAGATGACACCAAAATTGGAGGTGCAGTGGACAGGGAAGAAGGTTACCTCAGATTACAACAGGTAATCAGGTGGGTCAATGGGCTGAGGAGTGGCAGATGGAGTTTAATTCAGATAAATGTGAGGTGCTGCATTTTGGAAAAACAAATCCAAGCAGGACTTATACACTTAATGGTAAGGTCCTAGGGAGTGTTGCTTAACAGAGACATTGGAGTGCAGGTTCATAGTTAGTTAAAAGTGGAGTCACAGGTCGAAAGGATAGTGAGGAAGGTATTTGGTATGTTTTCCTTTATTGGTCAGAGCATCGAGTATAGGAGTTGGGAAGTCATGTTGTGGCTGTACAGGACATTGGTTAGGCCACTTTTGGAATGTTGCGTGCAATTCTGGTCTCCTTCCTATCGAAAGGATGTTGTGAAATTTGAAAGGATTCAGAAAAGATTTACAAGGATGTTGCCAGCGTCGGAGGATTTGTGCAAAAGGGAGAGGCTGAATAGACTGGGGCTGTTATCCTGGGAGCATCAGAGGCGGAGGGTGACCTTAGGGAGGTTTACAAAATCACGAGGGGCATGGATAGGATAAATAGACAAAGTCTTTTCCCTGGGGTCGGGGAGTCCAGAAATAGAGGGAGTAAGTTTAGGGTGAGGGAGAAGATTTAAAAGGTACCTCAGGGGCAACTATTTCACGCAGAGGGTGGTGTGTGTGTGTGGAATAAGCTGCCAGAGGAAGTGGTGGAGGCTGATAAAATTACAGCATTTAAAAGGCATCTGGATGGGTACATGAATCGGAAGGGTTTAGAGGGCTATGGCCAGGCAAATGGGACCAGATTAGGTCAGGATAACTGTTTGTCATGGTTGAGTTGGACTGAAGGGTGTGTTTCTGTGTTGTACATTTGTGACTCTATGACTCTTTTTCAGGACTCTGAAATTGTTTGTGAAAACCACTTCAGTAATCTGCCAGTTTTCAGACCGTAATACACAGCAGCAGAATGAGACCATTTGGCCCATCGAGTCTGCTCCACCAGTCAATTGTGACTGATATGTTTCTTAACCCCATTCTGCTGCCTTCTCTTCCTAACCCTTGATCCCCTTACTAATCAAGAACATATCTCTGTCTCAAATGCCCTCAATGACTTGGTCTCCATGACAGGAAGGTAAATTTAAAAAGATATAAAAGCTTACTTTGGGAGTTTAGCGTTCTTCCGTTTTTTTTTATTTTGGTGGCAGTTGGAGTGGGAGGAGTGACAGCAAGTACCAGAGGCCTGACGGCAAGTTAAATTTTAAAAGATAAAAAGGTTTGCCTTGTGTATAGGTGGAGCGCACACTGAGCAGGAGCAGACACAGGACTGCTGGGTAAGTGAGGCTTGCCTGTCACTGCCTTATCACAATATTGAAATCTTAGTTCTGACTTTACTACTCTCATTCTCCCGTATACTCAAACTACAATTTTGGTTCCCATCCCCCTGCTGAAGTGTAAGTGACACTACTCGGGTAGTATCTCCCACCCATAGTCCTCTTCCAATCAAAAACAAAGGTTCTGTGTGCCAATTGGTAAGGTGATTGGTATCTTTTTCTTTAGTATTTCAGTAGTCTTGTTGATGATTTAGAACAATGGGAATGAAGGTGAGGGCAGTTGAATGTTCCTCCTGCAGAATGTGGTAGGTAAGGGTCACCAGTAGTGTCCATGTTGACAGCATCTGGGGGACGTGAACCCTTCTCCAGCTCCTCGAAAACTGTGTTGGGGAAGTGGAACTGGAGCTGGAGCTGGATGAACTTCTGATCATTGAGAGGAGTTACAGGGAGGTCGTCACACCTCAGGTAAAAGAAGGTGGCAGATGGATTACTGTTAGGGGACAGAAAGGGAACCAGCAGGCAGTGCAGGGATCGCCTGTGGCCGTTCCCCTGAACAACAATGTATACTGTTTGGATACTGTTGGGGGAGATTGCTTACCCTAGTAAGTTATGGGGCACAGCTCTCTGGCATAGAGTCTGTTCCTGTTGCTCAGAAGAGAAGAGGAGCAGAGCATTAGTCACTGGGGACTTCATAGTTAGGTGGACAGATAGGAGGTTCTGTGGGAACGGGAGAGACACATGGTTGGTGTGTTGCCTCCCAGGTGCCAGGGTTTGTGATGTCTCTGATCATGTTTTTCAGGATCCTTGAGGGGGAGCAGCACAAGTTGTGGTCCACATAGACATCAACCTCATAGGTAGGTAGAGAGATGGGGACTTAAAGCAGAAATTCAGGGAGCTTAGGCTTGAAGCTTAGAGCTCAAACAAACAGTTTTTACCTCTGGTTTGTTGCCCATGCCACATGCCAGCAAAGTGAGGAACAGGGAGAGAAGAGTTGAACACATGGCTACAGGGATGGTGCAGGAGGGAGGGTTTTGGATTCCTGGATAATTGGGGCTCTTTCTGGAGTAGGTGGGACCTTGACAAACAGGATGGTCTTCATCTGAACCTGAGGGGCACCAATATCCTGGGATGATGGGGGAATATTTGCTAATGCTCTTTGGCTGGGTTTAAACTAATTCAGCAGGGGAATGGGAACCAAAATTGTAGTTTGAGTATACGGGAGAATGAGAGGAGTGAAGTCAGAACTAAGACTTCAAGATTATGATACGGCAGGCAAGAAATTGGTTTGAAATGTGTCTATGTCAACGTCAGGAGCATCCGGAATAAGGTGGGTGAACTTGCAGCATAGTTTGGTACCTGGGATTTCAATGTTATGGCCATTTTAGAGACATCGGTAGAGTAGGGACATGAATGGTTTTAGCAGGTTAGAGTCATAGAGATGTACAGCATGGAAACAGACCCTTCGGTCCAACCCATCCATGCCGACCAAATATCCCAACCCGATCTAGTCCCACCTACCAGCGCCCAGCCCATATTCCTCCAAACCCTTCCTATTCATATACCCATCCAAATGCCTCTTAAATGTTGCAATTGTACCAGCCTCCACCACATCCTCTGGCAGCTCATTCCATACACGTACCACCCTCTGTGTGAAAAAGTTGCCCCTTTGGTCTCTTTTATGTCTTTCCCCTCTCACCCTAAACCTATGTCCTCTAGTTCTGGACTCCCCGACCCCAGGGAAAAGACTTTGTCTATTTATCCTATCCATGCCCCTCATAATTTTGTAAACCTCCATAAAGTCACCCTTCAGCCTCCGACGCTCCAGAGAAAACAGCCCCAGCCTGTTCAGCCTCTCCCTGTACCTCAGATCCTCCAACCTTGCTTGGCAATATCCTTGTAAATCTTTTCTGAACCCTTTCAAGTTTCACAACATCTTTCCAATAGTTGAAGGACTTAAGATGTTTCCATAAGAACAGAGAATATGGTGAAAGACGGGGTGGTATGGCATTGTTAGTCAAGGACAGTATTACGGTTGCAGGAAGGATGTTTGAGGACTCCTACTGAGGTAGTATGGGCTGAGATTAGAAACAGGAAAGAAGTTAGCCTGTTGGGAGTTTTGTATAGGCCTGCAAATAGTTCCAGAGATGTAGAGGATAGGATAGCAAAGATGATCCTCAGTAGGATCGAGAGTAACAGGGTAGTTATTATGGGGCACTTTAACTTTGCAAATATTGACTGGGAATACTGTAGTTCGAGTACTTTAGATGGGTCAGTTTTTGTCCAATGTGTGCAGGAGGGTTTCCTGACACAGTATGTAGATAGGCCAACAAGGGGCAAGGCCACATTAGATTTGATACTGGGGAATGAACCCGGCCAGGTTTGGAGATAGGTGAGCACTTTGGTGATAGTGACCACAATTCAGTTATGTTTACTTTAGTGATGGAAAGGGATAGGTATATACCGCAGGGCATGAGTTATAGTAAGGCAATTACAATGCAATTGTGCAAGATTTAGAATGATTCGGAGATGCCGGTGTTGGACTGGGGTGTACAAAGTTAAAAATCACACAACACCAGGTTATAGTCCAACAGGTTTAATTGGAAGCACACTAGCTTTCGGAGCGACGCTCCTTCATCACCTGCTAAGGAAGTTGAATCTCTTGGCAAGAGAAAGAAGGCTTTTGTTAGGATGAGATATAATGGCTCATTTAGGGTGCTTGAGAGTTACAAGTTAGCCAGGAAAGAACTAAAGAGAGAGCTAAGAAGAGCCAGGAGGGGACGTGAGAAGTCATTGGCGGATAGGATAAAGGAAAACCCTAAGGTTTTCTATAGCTATATCAGGAATGAAAGAATGACGAGAGTAAGATTAGGGCCAATCAAGCATAGTAGTGGGAAGTTATGTGTGGAGTCAGAGGAGAGAGGGGAAGTATTAAATGAAAACTTTTTTCATCAGTATTCACACTGGAAATATACAACGTAGTCGAGGAGAATACTGAGATATATGCTGCTAGACTAGTTGGAATTGAAGTGCAACCCACCCAGACCCATTCCCCTACACCTAACACTACGGGTAATTTAGCATGGCCAATTCACCTAACCTGCATGTTTTTGGACTGTGGGAGGAAACCGGAGCACCCGGAGGAAACCCACGCAGACACTGGGAGAACATGCAAACTCCACACAGTTGCCTGAGGTGGGAATTGAACCCGGGTCTCTGGCGCTGTGAGGCAGCAGTGCTAACCACTGTGCCACTGTGCTGCCCACAAATGGAGGAGGTGTTAACAATAAGTCCCCTGGGCCAGATGGAATTTATCCTCTGGTTCTGTGGGAAGCCATGGAGGAGATTGTTGAGTCTTTGTCATCATTGTCTACAGGAATAGTGCTAGAGAACTGAAGGATAGCTGATGTTGTTCACTTGTTCAAGAAGGGGAGTATATACCTGTGAACCTTACTTTGGTTGGGATTATAAGAGATAGGGTTTATAATCATCATCTAGAGAGGAAAAAGTTGATTAGGGATATTCAACACAGTTTTGTGAAGGGTAGTTCGTGCCTCTCAAACCTTACTGAGTTCTTTTGAGAAGGTGATGAAACAGGTGAATGAGCGTAAAGATTTGGTGTATATGCATTTCAGTAAGGTGTTAAGGTTTCAGCACAGGGAAAAGCCCCTGCCATTCATCTTATGTACACCTCCCATGACTTTATACATCTCTATGACGAAGAGTTATCTGGACTTGAAATGTTAGCTTGCTCTGTCTGTGTGGATGTGTGATGTTAAAAGATTAAATAGGAATATCTCTCTGTACATTAATGTACTATTAGAGCATTAAACTGCACTGTTTTTGGGTGGGGACACAGCCATGAAAGAATGCTGATGACTATCCATTGTAATTTGCACTTCATTTCGACATTCCTCCCCTGCTATTGTCAAGTTAACCATCAATTCAATCTCTTTCATTCAGGAATGCTTTCTGGCCAGAGGTATCTCATACCTTCATTGTCTTGGGGAAATCACTGAGTAAGGAAATCATCTGTTTAACGATTCCCCAGGATTGGGGCATTAGCATGAGCGTTAACTCAGAGGATGAGCTCATCCTGCCATTGTACCTGGGGTACCATGTGATTGTGAGTAACTGGGGATTGTCTTGAGTAGCATGTGACTGTGGGGGAGTGGCCAGTATATCAGGGCATTGCAACTGACCTGGATAAAGGGGATAAGCTTTCTTTGTTGAGTGCCTCACTTTGACTCAACCTCACATGCCTGTGATGGGGATCAAAGGGGGGGGTCAGAGCTGAAAATGTGTTGCTGGAAAAGCGCAGCAGGTCAGGCAGCATCCAAGGAGCAGGAGAATCGACGTTTCGGGCATAAGCCCTTGCCCAAAACGTCGATTCTCCTGTTCCCTGGATGCTGCAAGACCTGCTGCGCTTTTCCAGCAACACATTTTCAGCTCTGATCTCCAGCATCTGCAGTCCTCACTTTCTCATCAAAGGGGGGTCACCTAGATTGCCCAAGTTTTAATCAACTTGAATTGTTTCCTTTGTTCAGAGAGAGCTTTTGCCATGACCCCGTTGAAGGTGCCTCCAGAAAGCCTGTACTGTACTGTGTTTAATGCATTTGGTTGCTTGTTCACAGAAGTTGGTGTTGCAATGGCGTCAAGTGTGTGAGAAACTCAAAAAAAAACCTAACAGACGCTGCCTGACCCGCTGTGATCTCCAGCATTTGTTGTTTTCAGGAGTGATTCCAGCATCTGTAGCAATGCGCTCCTAAATTTTGTACCCAGTTGACGAGCTCTCTCCGGATCGCATGAGATTTAACCTTATTCAACAATTCATTGTTTTTAGATTAGATTACTTACAGTGTGGAAACAGGCCCTTCGGCCCAACAAGTCCACACCGACCCGCCGAAGCGTAACCCACCCATACCCCTACATTTACCCCTTTTACCTAACACTACGGGCAATTTAGCATGGCCAATTCACCTGACTTGCACATCTTTGGACTGTGGGAGGAAACCGGAGCCCCCGGAGGAAACCCACGCAGACACGGGGAGAACGTGCAAACTCCACACAGTCAGTCGCCTGAGTCGGGAATTGAACCCGGGTCTCTGGCGCTGCGAGGCAGCAGTGCTAACCACTGTGCCACCGTGCCGCCCATTGTGCTGTACAGTCAGTAGAGGTCCCAGCCTCCACCTCTTCCAGCACATATGGGCAGCACCATGGCTCAGTGGTTAGCATTGCTGCCTCACAGCATCAGGGACCCGGAATCAATTCCTTGGGGCGACTGTCTGTGTGGAGTTTGCACGTTCTACCCCCCCCCCCCACCCCCCACCATGTCTGTGTGGGTTTCTTCCAGGTTCTCCAGTTTCCTCCCATAATCCAAAGATGTGCAGGTTAGGATGTATTGGCCATGCTAAATGCCCATGAGTGTGCAGGGTGGGTGCGTTAATCAGGGGTAAGTGTCGAGTGGTAAGGGAATAGGTGTGGGCAGGTTACTCTTTGGAGGGTTTGTGTGGACCTGTTAGGCCAAATGGCCTGTTCCCGCACTGTAAGAATTCAATGTGGCAGTCACCCAGCTCCAGAGTTTCACAACTCTTTGCATTTCCCAGGGATGAGGTAGGGGAGGGAAATAGTGTATTACACGGGAGGAAGGTTCAGTGAATGTGAAGCTAAAATTAAACACAGTGCTTTGCTTGAACTTGAGCTATGTGACTTGGTAGGGAATGGAAAGGGAAGGCATGGTGGCTCAGTGGTTAGCACTACTGCCTCACAGCGCCAGGGACCCGGATTCGATTCCAGACTCAGGTGACTCTGTCTGTGTGGAGTTTCTACATTCTCCCAGTGTGTGCAGGTTAGGGTGAATTGGCCGTGCTAAGTTGTCCATAGTGTTCAGGATGGGTTAGTTAGGAGTAAATGTAGAGTCCTAGGGTAGGGGACTGGGTTTGAGTGGAATACACTTCGGAGGGTCGGTGTGGACATGTGGGGCTGAAGGGTCTGTTTCTACATTGCAGGCATTCTAATTTCTTGTTTTCCCCCTGGCTCCAGCACATTTGGCTTCCTTCCCCACCCCCACCCCACCCCACCCCACCCCCTGCCCTCAGGCATTGATACTTCCAAGCTGACCCTCAACAGTTCAGCTTGTCCCTCCATTCTTTCCTGTTGTCTTTTGTGGGCTTTGAAAACTTTCCCAATCCTTTGAGTATAGGAGTTGGGAGGTTGTGTTGTGGCTGCACAGAACATTGGTTAGGCCACTTTTGGAATATTATGTGCAGTTCTGGTCTCCCTCCTATCAGGACAATGTTGTGAAACTTGAAAGGGTTCAGAAAAGATTGACAAGGATGTTACCAGGGTTTCAGGGTTTGAGCTGTTTTCACTAGTGCGCCGGAAGCTGCGAGGTGACCTGATACACAGTTATAAAATCATGACTGGCATGGATAGGGTAGACAGACAAGGTCTTTTCCCTGGAATGGCGGAGGTACAGAACTAGAGGGTAATATGTTTAGCGTGAGGGGGACGAAGATTTAAAAGGGAGTCAAGGGGCAACATTTTCATGCAGAAGGTGGTGCATGTAAGGAATGAGCTGCCAGAAGAAGTAATGCAGGCTGGTGCAATTCTGACATTTAAAAGGCATCTGGATCGGTAAATGAATAGGAAGGGCTCAGAGGGATATGGGCCAAATGCTGGCAAATTAGGGCCAAATTAGGTTCGGATATCTGGTCGGCATGGTTAAGTTTGACCAAAGGGACTGTTTCTGTGTTGTATATCTCTATAACTCTAGCCTGCCACCAATGTTTGCCACGTCTGTATATTCAGTTGCTCTCTGGTGTTGGTGTCAATGCCTTGATGTCTCATTCACCAACCCCCAGGGACGTTAACCATTTTATGTCTAGTTGTTTCTCAAGAAGGTGCACTGCTCACTCTCAGCAGTATCCCAATGTCATGAAAGATATTAACTTTCAGGTGGAGTTGGCCCAACATTTCAACTCCCCCCTCCCACTCTGCCAAGTACATGGAGATCCTGGGCCTCCTTCACCACCGCTCCCTCACCACCAGACACCTGGAGGAAGAACGCCTCATCTTCCACCTCGGAACACTTCAACCCCAGGGCATCAATGTGGACTTCAACAGTTTCCTCATTTCCCCTTCCCCCACCTCACCTTAGTTCCAAACTTCCAGCTCAGCACTGTCCCCATGACTTGTCCGGACTTGTCCTACCTGCCTATCTCCTTTTCCACCTATCCACTCCACCCTCTCCTATCACCTTCACCCCCTCCCCCATTCACCTATTGTACTCTATGCTACTTTCTCCCCTACCCATCCCCACCCTCCTCTAGCTTATCTCCACGCTTCAGGCTCTCTGCCTTTATTCCTGATGAAGGGCTTTTGCCTGAAATGTCGATTTCGCTGCTCCTTGGTTGCTGCCTGAACTGCTGTGCTCTTCCAGCACCACTGATCCAGAATCTGGTTTCCAGCATCTGCAGTCATTGTTTTTACCTAAAATTCAGAGATGGCAGTCCTGACGTTTTTACTTTGCTGCCTTTTGTAAGATTCTGCATCAGCACCTTCAGGAGAATTAGAGGGGGAGAGAGAGAGAGATTCAAAATCAACAGATGAAGTGTTTATGCCCGAAACATCGACTCTCTTGGTCCTCGGACGCTGCCTGACCTGTTGTGCTGGAAAAGTGCCACACGTTTAGACTGACTTTCCAGCATCTACAGTCCTCACTTTCACATCAATGTCTGACAGTGACATTGGGACACTGGGACTGCAGTGATTTTTGACTGTGATTCTGTGAGAAGGAGCAAAGCTTTTTGGTTCCTGTTTGAGTACATTTTCCGCATCAATGGGACTGGATGAGAGACCCTACTGTTGCAGTGCACTGAGTGTGGAGCCTGAAACAGGTATATAGCCTGGAAAGAGGAATTCACGGCAGGGAGAGACGGTACATGTGTTTGTGTGGCGGCTGAAGCTTCGGCCATGGAGAAACCCGAAGAATCTGGCCCCGTGGAGAAACCGTGAAAGTGCGGTGACTGCAGGAGAGGCTTTTGTGACCCGTCTGCTCTGGAGTCTTATCGGTGCAGTATCACCAGGGAAAGACCATTCTTCTGCCCCGAGTGTGGGAAGGCCTTCAACAGTCCCTCCCACTTGCTGAGGCCCCAGCAGGCCCACACTGGGGAGAGGCTGTTCAGCTGCCCTGAGTGCAGGTGAATATTCACATTCCCCTGCAGCTTGCAGAGGCACCAGCATTCCCGGTGATGCTGCTGTGGGTTGCCGCCAGGACTGAACCCCTGCCCATTCTGATGGTGGGGGTAGTGGGAGAGTCTGTGGGTCTTATTTTGATTTCTGCCAGACTTCTCCTCCCCCCAACCCCAAGCTGGCTCAAGGGTGGCTCAGTGGTTAGCACTGCTGTCTCACGGGGCTAGCGACCTGGGTTCGATTCCACCCTCAGGGTGACAGTCAGTGCTGTGGAGTTTGCATGTTCGCCCCTCATGTCTGTGTGGATTTCCTCCAGATGTTCCAGTTTCCTCCCACAGTCCAAAGAGGTGCAGGTTAGGATGAATTAGCCAAGCTAAATTGTCCCATAGTGCTGAGGGATGTGTAGATGTGGTGCATTAATCAGGGGGAAATGTGGAGTAATAGAGTAGGAGAATGCATCTGGGTGGGTTACTCTTCAGAGGATCAGTGCGGACTTGTTGGGCCGAAGGGCCTGTTTCCACTTTAGGGTTTCTGTGATTCTATGAACTTTGCTTCCAGTGGGCATTGCTGCTCATTGAGCCCAGGACTACACGTTCCCACACAAACCTAAGTCCGCAAGACCATCGGAGCAGAGGTTACACCATTTAGCCCATTGAGCCTGCTCTACTATTCATTAGAAACAAAAAAAAAACTCTGGATGCTGGAATCCGAAGTAGACAAGCAGGAGGCTGGGAGAACACAGCAAGCCAGGCAGCACCAGGAGGTGGAGAAGTCAGCATTTCAAGTATTATCCGTTCAGGACTGAAGGGTTCTACCCAAAATGTTAACTTCTCCATCAGAAACGATTTACCAGGATGTTGCTGGGGGTTGGAGGGTTTGAGCTACAGGGAGAGGCTGAACAGACTGGGGCTGTTTTCCCTGGAGCATCTGAGGCTGAGGGGTGACCTTATAGAGGCTTCTAAAATCATGAGGGGCATGGATAGGATAAACACTATTTTCCTTGGAGGTGAGGGAGTCCAGAACTGTTTCTGTTCTGTACATCTGACTACCAGTCCTGGTGTAAAATTGAGTCCAAATAACTTTTTGTAGAGCTCAATCTAGTTGAGCTCACCTCCTGAAAGGTTTCAAATGCTTCCCTCCAAGTGATACTGTTTAAATATACTGAACTGGATAAAGTATCCCATCAAATTTGACACAAACCCAGAGTTGAAGTCAGAAGTCACACGACACCAAGGTGACCAAAACTGAGCACAATGCTCCAAGTGCGGCCTCACCAACATCCTGTATAACTGCAACATAACTTCCCAGCTTGTAGACTCAAAGCCCTGACTGATGAAGGCCAGTCTGCCAAAACTGACTCAACTTTAAACTGGTGTGGGATCATGTTCAAATAACGACTGAAATCGGTGAGTGGTGAAATTAGCCTCTTTATTCAGCATTCACAGCACAAGGTCGAGGCGGCAATTGAATCCCGAAATACAGTTCTTACAAGAGCCCCTTTTTACACAGTTCTTACTTATCATTACTCTTGTGTTACATTTTTAATCTGTAGTACACAATGGTTTGAAGGACTTCTGGCCTGGCAGACAGGAGATGGGTTAAAAACGTGCTAAATGCTGGCTGCTACTCCTGATGGGATACATTAGATGAAAGTGAGGACTGCAGATGCTGGAGATCAGAGTCAAGATTAGAGTGGTGCTGGAAAAGCACAACAGATCAGACAGTATCCGAGGACCAGGAAAATCGACGTTTCGGGTAAAAAAAATTCCTCATGAAGGGCTTTTGCCCGAAACGTCAATTTTCCTGCTCCTTGGAGGCTGCCTGACCTCCTGTGCTTTTCCAGCACCATTCCGATCTGGATTCCTGATGGGATGTCTGACCAGTCTGCTTGCATAATCAGGTGTTAGTTCGTTTGTCTTTTCACTTAAAAGAGTAAATGTTAAAATATTAATACTAGGCCTATGTGCTCGAAGTTAAAAATTGTAATAATAGAATAAATGATATTAAACTGATTAATGCAGCTGGGTGGTGAGATTTATTTGCTATTTGCCGGTATGAGCTTCATTCATTCGCGCAATTTCATAAAAGCGCTATTTTGTCAGTTAGTTTCTTAAAGGGACATACTTTAAAAGGTATTTAACGGGTAATGTTTAGTGGAGACTTGATGGGGACAGTATTGTTCTGTATGCTGAGGTAAACACTGCTTGTGGTAGGGGCTGATAAGGTGTGGAAATGCAGTGATGGGTTTGAAAAAGTTGTTTTAAAATTTTGGATACTATAGAACTGCGGTTTTATGAATGAATGGAAATCCGGTATTAATGGATACAGCGAGCGGGTGAACGAGTTAATAAAGATAACCTATAACACTGTCTCATAACATAATATCTCAGTGCCCCTGAAAGCTGGAATTAAATTTCTAGGTTCTTTGCAGATATAGAATCGCACAGTCCGACAGCGCCGAAACAGACCCTTCGTCCAACTAGTCCACGCCAAACATAACCCCAAAAACTTTTTCAATATATATTAGTTACATCACACTGTAAACTTTTGCTATAAATTCTGTGTCTTACAATCTTATTCTCCACAATCACCTGATGAAGGAGCAGCACTCCGAAAGCTAGTGCTTCCAAATAAACCTGTTGGACTATAACCTGGTGTTGTGATTTTTTTTTAAACCTTGTTCACCCCAGTTCAACACCCACATTTCCAAATCATGACTTTTAAAAGTTGTCATTGTACCAGCCTCCACCACTTCCCCCAGCAGTTTATTCCATACACGCACCCACCCTCTGCGTGAAAAAGTTACCCCTTGGGATCCTTTTAAATCTCCCCACCCCCACCCCCACCCCCAACCCAACCCAACCCAACCCGACCCGAAAACACTGTCCTCTAGTTTTGGATTTCCTCTACCCTGGAAAAAAGACATACAAAGTTGAGCAAACTTCAAAAGGAAAAAAACGTCGAGGCACAGGGAAAAAAAATAAAATTCTGATTCCAGCCTTTTTTTTTGCCACATTGCCATTTGGACACTTAAAATCTGTAACACGAGTGTCTCCCCAGAGCATACTGCGCATGCTTCTCGGTGTCAGCAAGCACGGCGCATGTGCGGCGGTGTCAGCAAAAGAACCCGAGCATGCTCGTCGCTGTCCGCTAAAACGGCAGAGACCTTCTTGTCATGAACCAATGGGCAGCACTGCACTGAACGGAAGAACCCTGGTCCTTCTACCAATCAGAGAGGCCCGTTTGTCTGAATGCGGAAGTTGGGTCACGAGTTTCTGAAGCTTCTCCTCTCTCCGCAGATTGAGCTTCAGCCCAGACTGCAACTTCCTTCCTCTGTCTAACTCTCTTTTTCTCACCCCCTTTTCCATTTCTTTTCACATGGGATTCAGTTGTTGACTTAAAGGGAAAGGGAGGTAACAGACTCTGGAAAAGTTGATCTAGAACTATGTCTCAACTGGCAAACACGTGGCAAATACAGTACCAAATGTGAGGTTATAGCCTTTGCTGTGGAAACAAAAGGCAGAGCTGAGGCAGCACGGTGGCTCAGTGGTTAGCTCAGTGGTTCATTGTACCAGGGACCCGGGTGGGTGTGTGTATGGAATAAACTGCGGGGGAAAGTGGTGGAGGCTGGTACAATGACTGTGTAGAGTTTACACATTCTCCCCGTGTCTGCGGGAGTTCTCTGGTTTCCTCCCACAATCCAAAAATGTGCAGGTGAGTTGAATTGTCCATGGTAAGTTGCCCACAGTGTTCAGGGAGTTTGGGTGGGATACTCTTTGGACTTGTTGGGCCAAAGGGCCTGTTTCCACACAATCAGGATTCTAATTCTAGATGCATGGTTTAAGTGGTAATATATTGGGATGTGGACAAAGTGAGGACTGCAGATACTGGCGATCAGAATCGAAGGAAGGTCAGGCAACATCCAAAGAGTAGGAGAATCGATGCTTTGGGCGGGAATAGCTGTCTTTCTACACCTGTTGTCAGATAGGTTCAATAAGCAAGGCAAGTGGGATATTAGCAAGAGGAATTAAGTTCAGAAGTGGGGATGTCTTCCTGCATTTAGACGGTCGTTGAATATGTCCAAGGCTCAGTTCATCTCTTTTTTTTAACAACAAAGTAGTGGATGGTTATTGGGAAGGGCATAAACAAGTTTTCAGACCAGTATAGAACACTTAGTCAGACAGCACAGAAACAGACTCTTCAGTCCAATGAGTCCATGCTGACTATGTTCTCAAACTAAACTCATCACCTGCCAGTGTTTGGCTCATATCCCTCTAAATCTTTCCTACTCATGTACTTATCCAAATGTCTTTTAAATGCTGTAACTGTACCTGCATCCATCATTTCGTCTGGACACTCATTCCACATACAAACCACTCTCTGTGGGGGAAAAAAGGTGTCCCTCACGTCTTTTTAAAATCTTTCTCCTCTCACCTTAAAAAATTTGCTCCCTAATCTTGAAACCTCCACCCGAGGGAAAGAATACCTGCCATTCACCGAAACGTTGATTTTCCTGCTCCTCAGATGCTGCTTGACCTGTGCTTTTCCAGCACTGCTCTAATCTTGACTCACCTGTCAAACATCGATGCTCCAGTGAAAAAAATCCTAGCCTATCCCCTGAGATGTAGGTATATTCATATTCAGTTATGATGTGTTCAATGCTGGTCCAGGCTCGAAAGACCAAGTGTACTAGTCCTGCTCCCAATTCTCTCTGTGTCCAGGACAGCGAGAGACCATAAGACATAATTAGGCCATTCAGCCCATAAGGTCTGTTCCACCATTCAATCATGGCTAATAAGTCTCTCAACCCCATTCTCCCGCTTTCTTCCAGTAACCTGCAGTCCCCTTGGATCTATCTCAGTCTTAAATATAGTCAATGACCTGGCCTCCACAGCCTTCTGTGGCAGTGAATTCCACAGATTCACTGCTCTCTCGCACAAGAAGTTTCTCCTAATCTTCATTCTAAAAGGTCTTCCCTTTACTCTGAGGCTGTGCCCTCAGGTCCTAGTCTCTCCTACCAATGGAAATATATTCCCAACGACCACTCTGCCAAGGCCATTCAGTATTCTGCGTGGTTCAGTTTGATCCCCCCAGAATGTGGGCCTGTTAGTCAGCACGTACCAGACCCTTCAGGATGAGGAACACCAGGGATTAGGTTCAGCAAAGTGAGAATGGAGGGAGTTTGTGTGGGATGGAGATTTTCAGCTTTTAACGAATGAGAGAGGAAAGAAAAGGCAATAAATTGTAATTGATTGGATGGACTGATGGGCCATGGAGTGGCAGTTGGAGTTTAATTTAGATAAATGTGAGATGTTGAATTTTGGTGACGCAATCCAGGGCAGGACTTGGACAGTTAATGGGAAATGTTGCCGAACAAAGAGATCTTGTGGTCCAGGTTCATAGTTCCTTAAAAGTGGAGTCACAGGTAGACATGGTAGTGAAGAAAATATTTTGTATGCTTGCTTTTATTGGTCAGTGGGTATGGGAGTTGGGAGGTCATGTTGAGGATGTACAGGACAGTGGTTTGGCATTCCGTTCTGGTCGTCTTGGTGTAGGAAAGATGCTGTGAAACCTTTGAAAGGGTTTGGAAAAGATTTACAAGGCTGTTGCCAGAGTTCAAGGGCTCGAGCTACAGGGGGAGGCTGAATGGGCTGCGGCTGTTTTCTCTGGAGCATCAGAGGTTGAGGGGTGTCCTTATAGAAATGTATAAGGGGCATGGATAGGGTGAATAGCCAAGATCTTTTCGCCAGGACAGGGGCATACAAAACTAGAGGGCTTAAGATTGAGGTGAGAGGGGAAAGATTTAAAAGGAACTTGATTAGCAACTTTTTCACACAGAGGGTATGGCATGTGTGGAGCAAGCTGCCAAAGGAAGTGGAGTCTGGTAGAATTACAGCATTTTAAAAGGCATCTGGATGGATATATGAATAGGAAGGAGTTCAGAGGGATATGGGCCAAGTGCTGACAAATGGGAGCCAGTTAATTTCGGATAACTGGTCAGCACGAACGAAAGGTGTGGTTTCATGCTGTATGACTCTTAATTGTTTTCACTGAAAGCAGAAATGTTGTCGTGAAGACTGACATTCAGAGCAGCTTTCAAAGATGTTTTGCCCTTACTGAGAGCAGAGGAAGTTACAGGTAAATCTTTCATTTGTGAGACAGCAAATAAATGGGGTGTTCATCTGGTATTTTGGATGAAAGTGGGAATTCATTGCACTGTGGGTTGAAGTGCTTTAAGGTTTACCGGCAGTAAGTAAAGTGCGCTGAGCGGGAAGCCCAGTGAAGGGTTAGGTGGGTTTTTGATTTAAACTGCTCATTTCTTTCAGCCTTCAACAATGTATTTTCAATGTTGTGAATTAGAAGGAGCGGTGAATCAGTAACTGGCATCGTTAGAAGCCTTATGATTTTCAGTACTGCATTGTTTCATCAGTATTATAAAGGTTACCGGCAGCAGTGGGAGGTATGGGCTGTATTCACTAGAAATGATGAAGCAGTTAGATAACACACATACGAGAGGGCAGGGTGGGACTTGTCCATTGAAATTTCAGAAGGTGGGAGGGTCTGGGTGCTGTGATCCAGGGTAAACACAACTGCGATACATCATTGAAGCCCTACATTGGGGAAGCAGGCCATTCGGCCTATCACGTCCATGCTGACCCCTCTGAAAAGCATGCCACCAGTCCACATCTCCCACCCTACCAAGTTGTTTCTGCTTGTGGGTTAGATTAGGATGAGGCGACATGGCTTCGATATTATGGGGAGTAGATTTAGGACAGAGATAAGGAGGAACTGCTTTTCCCAGAGAGTCATGAATCTATGGAATTCTCTGCCCAAGGAAGCAGTAGAGGCAGCGTCATTTAAGTATATTCAAGACAGTTGAATGGGTTTTTGCATGGTAGTGAATTAAAGGTAGCCTGGATAATGCAGGTAGGAGGAGCTGAGACATTGGATAGATCGGCCACTATCTTAATGATTGGTGCAGTAGGCTCGATGGGCCAAATGGCCTTCTACTTCAATTACTACAAACAGAGAACCTTGTTCTTGGACTCCCCACCTACGTTCGGGACACCACCCATGCCCTCCACCTGCTCCATGATTTTCGCTTCCCCGGTCCCCAACGCCTTATTTTCACCATGGACATCCAGTCCCTGTACACTTCCATCCCCCATCACGAAGGACTCAAAGCCCTCCGCTTCTTTCTTTCCCGCCGTACCGACCAGTACCCTTCCACTGACACCCTCCTTCGACTGACTGAACTGGTCCTCACCCTGAACAACTTCTCTTTCCAATCCTCCCACTTCCTCCAAACGAAAGGAGTAGCCATGGGCACCCGCATGGGCCCCAGCTATGCCTGCCTCTTCGTAGGATATGTGGAACAATCCATCTTCCGCAACTACACTGGCCCCACCCCCCCACCTTTTCCTCCGCTACATCGATGACTGTATCGGCGCCGCCTCGTGCTCCCACGAGGAGGTTGAACAGTTCATCCACTTCACCAACACCTTCCACCCCGACCTCAAATTCACCTGGACAGTCTCAGATTCCTCCCTCCCCTTCCTCGACCTTTCTATTTCTATCTCAGGTGACCGAATCAACACGGACATCTACTACAAACCGACCGACTCCCACAGCTACCTGGACTACACCTCCTCCCATCCTGCCCCCTGTAAAAACGCCATCCCATTCTCCCAATTCCTTCGACTCCGCCGCATCTGCTCCCAGGAGGACCAGTTCCAAAAACGCACATCCCAGATGGCCTCCTTCTTCAAGGACCGCAATTTCCCCCCCGACGTGGTCGACGATGCCCTCCACCGCATCTCTTCCACTTCCCGATCCTCCGTCCTTGAACCCCGCCCCTCCAACCGCCACCAGGACAGAACCCCACTGGTCCTCACCTACCACCCCACCAACCTCCATGTACAGCGCATCATCCGCCGTCATTTCCGCCACCTCCAAACGGACCCCACCACCAAGGATATATTTCCCTCCCCTCCCCTATCAGCATTCCGTAAAGACCACTCCCTCCGTGACTCCCTCGTCAGATCCACACCCCCTACCAACCCAACCTCCACTCCCGGCACCTTCCCCTGCAACCGCAGGAGGTGCAAGACTTGCGCCCACACCTCCCCCCTCACCTCCCTCCAAGGCCCCAAAGGAAACTTCCATATCCGCCACAGATTCACCTGTACCTCCACACATATCATCTATTGCATCCTTTGCACCCGATGTGGCCTCCTCTATATTGGGGAGACAGGCCGCCTACTTGCGGAGCGTTTCAGAGAATACCTCTGGGACACCCGGACCAACCAACCCAACCACCCTGTAGCTCAACATTTCAATTCCCCCTCCCACTCCACCAAGGACATGCAGGTCTTTGGACTCCTCCATCGTCAGACCACAGCGAAACGATGGTTGGAGGAAGAACGCCTCATCTTCCGGCTAGGAACCCTCCAACCACAAGGGATGAACTCGGATTTCACCAGTTTCCTCATTTCCCCTCCCCCCACCTTGTCTCAGTCAAATCCATCAAATTCAGCACCGCCTTCCTAACCTGCAATCTTCTTCCCGACCTCTCCGCCCCCACCCCAGTCTAACCTATCACCCTCACCTTGACCTCTTTCCACCTATCACATTTCCGACGCCCCTTCCCCCAAGTCCCTCCTCCCTATCTTTTATCTTAGCCTGCTGGACACACTTTCCTCATTCCTGAAGAAGGGCTAATGCCCGAAACGTCGATTCTCCTGTTCCCTAGATGCTGCCTGACCTGCTGCGCTTTTCCAGCAACACATTTCCATCTCTAACTATTAGTACCCAGGTATGATTTATAACAATATTTACATCAACAGAAATAAAGCATATTTTATCAAATTGATAGATATACAGCACGGAAATAGACTTTTCGATCCAACACATCCATGCTGACAAGATATCCTATATAAATCCATTTCCATTTGCCAGCATTTGGCTCACAACCCTCCAAACCCTACCTATTCACATAATCAAGATGACTTTTAAATGTTGTCATTGCATCAGCCTTCACCACTTCCTCTGACAGCCCATTTTCATACATGCACCACCCTCTGTGTTAAAAAGTTGCCCTTTCGTTCCCTTCAAAATCTTTCTCCTCTCTTGAAACCTATGCCCTCTGGTTCTGGACTTTCCCCATCCTGGGGAAAAGACCTTTCCCATTTACCCTATCCCTGTCCCTCATGATTGTATAAACATTGATAAGATCACCCCTCAGCCTCCGATAATCCAGGGAAAGCAGTCACATCCTATTCAGCCTCTCCTTGTACCACAAATCCTCCAAACCTGGTGACATCCTTATCAATCTTTTCTACACCCTTTCAAGTTTCACAGCATCCTTCCTATCCTGTAGCAGGGAGACCAGAATCAAATGCACTCTTCCCAAAGTGGCTGTACACGACATTGGTAAGGCCACAACATGACCTCTCAACAACTGTACTCAATGCACTGAGCAATAAAGCCAAGTGTACAAACTATCTTCACGATCCTGTCTACCTGTGACTCCACTTCAAAGAAACTATGAATCTGCTATAGTTTCACAGTATGGAAACAGACCTGGCCAACCAAATTAAACTAGTCTATCCTGCCTGCTCCTGGCCTGTATCCCTCCCAACCTTTCCTATGCATGTACTTATCCAAATGTCTTTTAATTGTACTCGCATCCACCTCAGGAAATTCATTCCACACATGAACCACCCTCTGTGTAAAATTAGTATTTGAATGGCAAGGATGGGGTTGAATTGAAATGGTTCATAAAATAAACTGTTTCTACTAAATCCCCTACAGGTTTCGTAGCAACTCCAACTCTGGAGTCTCAAAAATTGCTATTTCCATGGACTGGAGGGGGAGTCGTGTGTTGCTTCATATGGTGTATATCCTGATATTATTGTCTGTTGTAAAAGCTTCTTTGCAATTACTCTTCACCTTCTAGGGTAGTAATGGGCTTACGTCCTGGATTCCTGATCTTTTTTATTTAATAGGACAGCAGGAAGCCATTCAGCAGCTTTACTGGCTTTCTTTTATCAAGCAGCCTTGATATTTCATTATCATGTCCTTGATTCAGCTTCATTTCCAGCACCTTCGTAGGCAGCTTGTTCCAGCTCATTGTCACTTACGTGTGTATGAGGAAATCTTCATTTAAGGCTAGCTGGCTGCATGAGGGTTTTCAGGTTACTTTTTCCTGGATAATGTGTGATCAGCAGGCATCTGGCAATCTATAGGAATTACCACCTATGTTATGTTTGTTTAACTGTACTGACAGTGACCTCTTTTATTAATTTATTTTTGCAGGAAGATATGGGGAAAGAAATCTGAAAGCAAATGAGACATCAACTTCTGAAAGAGCCACTTGATTCATTGCTTTTGTCTGCTTGAGAGATTTTGGACACGGGTGGCAGGAAGAATACTGAGCCACCCGAGTGAAAGAGATTCAGTGTGCCGACTGTGAAAAGTGCTTCAAACCATTTACTTAGCTTGGAGGATTAAGATCTCACCCCTCACGGTGGGGACAGACTGTGTAATGTTTTTGTAATTTTCTTTTGTTCTTTTTGTAATTTCAAACCCAGAGCAACACAATGAAAGCTCCCCCCCATGGCGAAGCCATGGAAATGTGGGGACTGTGGGAAAGGATTCGGTGCTGGAAACTCTCAGACGCATTCACACAGGGCAAAGGCCATTCACCTGCTCAGAGTGCAGGAAAGGCTTCATTCGACTGTGCACACTGCAGACCCACCAGTGGGTCCACACCGGGCAGAGGCCATTCACCTGCTCAGAGTGCGGGAAGGGATTCATCGATTCTTCCAGCCTGCGGTCCACCAGCGAATCCACATGGGAGAGAAGCCATTCACGTGCTGTGTGTGTGGGAAGGGGTTCACTCGGTCATCTACACTGCTGACCCACCAACGGGTTCACACCGGGGAGAAGCCATTCACCTGCTCTCAGTGCAGGAAGGGCTTTACCCAGTCCTCCCACCTGCAGAGGCACCAGCGAGTTCACGTGCCATTGAAGGAGCGACAGCCGAGTGCCATTAGCAACCGGACTATCAACCCAGTTCCAGGGGCTCCTGGGTTCGAATCCCACTGCAGCAGATGATGGAATTGGAATTTGCTCAGAAATGTGGAGTTCTGAATCTACTGATGAAACCATGTCCTTTTTCGAGAAGGAAACTGACTTTGCAAGAAATGATTCACTCAGTCGTCCCAGCTCTATTCCTGGTGAAGGGCTTTTGGCCGAAACGTTGATTTTCCTGCTCCTCGGATGGTGCCTGACCTGCTGTGCTTTTCCAGCACTATCTGCAGTCCTTGCATCCAGCTGCATCTTTTAACCAGTCTGTGACTCCAGACTGGTTGTGGGGGCGTGGGGTTGAGCTGTTTTTGTACGCCTTTTGCTAGGGAGGTCTGAAGGTCGCAGTAAAGTTTCCTGAACTTACTGCTGGACTCTGGTTTGTCTCTCCAGCCCGGAGACTCAGAGCCTCATTCCTGATGAAGGGCTTTTGCCCAAAACATCTATTCTCCTGTTCCTCAGATGCTGCCTGACCTCCTGTGCTTTTTGAGCACCACACATTGAAAGCTGTGAGATCCAAAAGGTTTCTGTTTTAAAACTGCTCATTTCTTTCAGCCTCCTGTGCTAAGTTTCCAATGTCACGTATCAGAAGGAGCAATGAATGAGTAGCTAGTATCGTTAGAAATTGTAAGTTTTTCAGGAGTACAGGTTTTGCATCATTTCATTGGCATGGTTAGGCATTGTGTTACTTCTCAGAGAGAGAGAGAAACCCTAACTTTGATTCATCACATTTTTTAAAATTCATTCTGTCAAAGTTTGTCCCATTGCAGGCAGAGCTGGGCACATACAAACACACGGACACACACCGGCACAAAATCAGTTTCACGGATAGCTGTAATGAGACTTTCAGACACCTGCTTCTGGGACAGTGTGTGCCATTGCAGACAGAGTTTGTCATTCATACACAGACACACTCAAACTTCCCTCCAAGATGGACTGTGTCCCATTGCTTGCAGAGATGGTCACACCAACACAGAAAAACAGACATTTACACAGAGTCGGAAGCGTAATACAGACAAAGTGAGACACAGAATTACTGACTTTTACAAACCTGTCCACAGAGAAATACACAATGTTGTGTTCATTTGTGTGAAAAATCCTTGTATTTTCTTGTGAAATATGTGTGTCCATTGGCGCAGAAGACTGCATTCTGTTGTCTAAATGAACGTGTTGTGGCTGCTGCTGTTTTGAAAATGCAGCTTTGTCTCTGGATGGATTTTAAGTCCGGAATCTGTGTGTGAGGTGAGGAGGTGGGGGAGGGAGGAGAGGGACAGACAGACAGATAGTTTGGATGAAACTATTGAGCTGCTCCCTTCCTCCTCTCAGCTCACAAAGATGACTCTTGCAATGCTGCATCCCTAGGGGAGGTATGCTCGAGGTAAAAGGAGCTGACTGGATGAGCTGAGATTTCGATACAGAAGGGTCTTTAAGTGGTAGACCCGAAGGTATTTAAAGTAGGTCCTGTCAGCCATAGTTCCCTTTGCCATGTGGATGGAGCAGGAGGGTTTCTCTGTGTGAATGAATGAGTGTGGATACTGTTGGAATCTCTGCCAGTTTTGATCGATTAGCCACCCTCCATCACCCCCACACCCTCCCTGAACCATCTAGACTGAAGCAGACTCCAGGAGCAGAGTCTGTCCCTCATGGGTGAGAGGGAGTGTGTGAAACCATAGAGAAAGCTCAGACCCATTGGAATGGTGTCCCTTCCTTAGTCTCTCCATGTCTTTCCTTAACTTCTGTCTGTTTCTCTGACCTTTTGCCCCCTTTTCTCGATCACTCTCTGTCTCTCTTTCTTCTTCTGTTCCACTCCCACTCTTCTGCCTTTTGGGTTCAGCAACATAATTGTTTGAAGTTTGCATCACATATAGACAGGATCATTAAAAAAGACATTAAGTCTTCATTGCTCAGTCCTTTGAGTGTAGGAGTTGAGACGTTATGGGATATTGGTGAGGCCCCTTCTGTAGGACTGAGTTTAGTTCTGCCCGCTAATATAATACAAAGAATATTACTAAGCTGGAGAGGGTTCTAAAGAGATTTACCAGGATGTTGCTGGTTATGGAGGGTTTGAGTTATAAGGAGAGGTAGGATAGGCCAGGATTTAGTTTACTGAATTGTAGGAGATTGAGACATTAGAGACTATAAAATAATGAGGTATTGATAGGGTTAATACTGTCTTTTCGCTAGGACAAGTGATTCTAAGACTAAGGTTTTATTTTTAAAGCGAGAGGGAAGAGAATTTAAAAAGACATGAAGGGCAATTTTTTTCTTTTTTACAGTGTGGTTTGCATAAGAGACCTTGGAGTACAGGTTCATTGCTCCTTGAAAGTGGAGTCGCAGGTAGATAGGATAGTGAAGATGATGTTTGGTATGTTTTCCTTTATTGGAAGGTCATGTTGCTGCTTTACAGGCCACTGTTAGAATATTGCGTGCAATTCTGGTCTCCTTCCTATTGAAAAGATGTTGTGAAACTTGGAAGGGTTCAGAAAAGATTTACAAGGATGTTGCCAGGGTTGGAGGATCTGAGCTACAGGGAGAGGCTGAACAGGCTGGGACTGTTTTCCCTGGAGCTTCAGAGGCTGAGGGGTGACCTTATAGAGGTTAACAAAATTGAGGGGCATGCATTGGGTGAATAGGCAAAATCTTTTCCTTGGGGTCGGGGAGTCCAGAACTAGAGGGCATAGGTTTAGGGTGAGAGGGGAAAAATATAAGAGAGACCTCAGAGGCAACTTTTTCACGCAGAGGGTGGTACGTGTCTGGAATGAATTACTAGAGGAAGTGGTGGAGGCTGGTACAATTGCAACATTTAAGAGACATTTGGATGGGTATATGAATAGGAAAGGTTTGGAGGGATATGGGCGGTGTGCTGGTAGGTAGGACTACATTGTGTTGGGATGGACGGGTTGGACCGAAGGGTCTGTTTCCAGACTCTTCATTTCTATGACAACATTTAAGAGACATGAATAATTTAAATAATAAACATTTAATAATTGCATGAATAGAAAGGGTTTGGAGGGATATGGGCTAAGAGTAGGCAGGTGGAATCAGGTTATTTCTGTCTCTTTTTAGTCTCCCTTTCTTTCCCACATCTCTATTTTATATCCGCTGTCTTTTTGCTCCTCTCTTTTTATTCTCCAGTCTCTGTTTCTTTCCCTTTTCTCTGCAGACGCCGCTCCCAGGTTTTTCAGGCAATTCCCAATTAAGCAGCCCCTGTAATATTTTGCAGAAGCTCCAGTGGATGCACATGAGGAGAAGCCATTTACCTGCTCCGAGTGCGGGCAGGGATTCGTCAATGCTTCTCGCCTGCTGACCCACCAGTGGGTTCACAACGAGGTAAAACCATTCACCTGCGGAGACGCCAGCGAGTTCACATGCCCATCGCAGGGGGATTGAAGGAGTGACGGCTGCATGCCACTATCGATTGGACAATCCACCCAGTTCTGGGGACTTCTGGGTTCGAATCCCACCGTGGCAGATGATTCTTGACTGCCCTCCGGCAACTAATCAGCACGAAACTTACTTGGATACAGAGTATAGGCTGAAATTTCTGAGTGAGGCAATACTTCCTACGGGCTAAGGCTGTACCAAGGATCCAGTTACACAGGGAAAACTCAGTGCTGACCAATAGTAAAGAAAGTGGTGGACGGGGTATGTGTGCGTTTTTAGGTTGAGCTGTTTAAAAGGAAAAGTTACTTTTCGTACATCTTTTTGCTGGGGAGATTAGATTAGATTAGATTACATTAGAGTGTGGAAACAGGCCCTTCGGCCCAACAAGTCCACACCGACCCGCCGAAGCGAAACCCACCCAGACCCTTACATTTACCCCTTACCTAACACTACAGGCAATTTCACATGGCCAATTCACCTGACCCTGCACATCTTTTGGACTGTGGGAGGAAACCGGAGCACCCGGAGGAAACCCACGCAGACACGGGGAGAACGTGCAAACTCCACACAGTCAGTCGCCTGAGGCGGGAATTGAACCCGGGTCTCAGGCGCTGTGAGGCAGCAGTGCTAACCACTGTGCCACCGTGCCGCCCACTAATCTGAAGCTGTGACAAATCTGTAACAGATCTTACAGATCTGAAGCTGTAACAAAATTGGGTCACAATAAAGGGAACCTGAACTTACGGCTGGGCTCTGACTCTCATTGAAAGCTGAGAGATCCATCAGGTTTTTGTTTTAAAACTTGTTTCCAGCACTAAGTTTCCAATGTTGTGTATGAGACAGAGCAGTGAATGAGTAGTTAATATCATTAGAGACTAAATTTTTCAGGTCTGCAGGTTCATCGTTTCCTCAGCATTGTAAAGTTTACTGAAAGAAACGGGAGGTGTGGGCTGTATTCATGAGAAACCAAGTTAAAAATCACACAACACCAGGTTATAGTCCCACAGATTTATATGGAAACACAAGCTTTCGGAGCGCTGCTCATTCATTGGGTAAGCTATGGAGCATGATCACAACACAGAAAACATAGCGAATGATCAGTGTCAAGCAACTGAAATTATATAATGATATTAGATTAGATTCCCTACAGTGGTGAAACAAGCCCTTCCGCCCAAACAGTCCACACCGACCCTCTGGAGAATAACCCATCCAGACCCATTTCCCTCTGACTAATGCACCTAACACTATGGACAATTTAGCATAGCCAATTCACCTGACCTGCTCATCTTTGGACTGTGGGAGGAAACCGGAGCACCTCGAGGAAACCCACACAAACATGAGGAGAATGTGCAAACTCCACGCAGGCAGTCTGTATCCCAATCTTGAATCAGACTGGCTCTGTTTCCAAAGTAGGAATTTATAAACTATTACATGTATTTTCTGCCTGAAGATTGTGCACTTTTTGAGCAAAGTTCAATGAATCTGCAAATGCAAATTCATCCTTATGGATGTGCATGTGTGACAGAGAGTGTGTGTTTGTGAGTGTGCATGCTTGGTAACGTGTGTGATGGAATATAAGCATGTGAATGTGGGGGGTGTACGCATGTGTGTTTGAGAGAGAGTGTGTATGGGAGAGGATCTGCGTGAGTGAGTGATACAGCTTGTATAATGTTGTGGTGTTACCTGCAGTGTGACATGAACCCACGGTCCCAGTTGAGGTCATTCTCATGGGTTATGAACTTGGCTATCAGCCTCTGTTCAGCCACTAGAAACGATGAAGCAGTTACACAACACACATTGGAGAGTGTAGGATGGGACTTGTCTTTCCATTTCCAGGGCAAATTCATGCTGCAGGACCTTCGGCTCAAAGAGATGCAGCTGGAAGCCGGGCTGCAGACACATTGGGGGAAAGGGGGAAAGTTAACCGGAGACTTTATTCTGGGAGATGGTCATTCCTCTCCAGACAGAGCCTTCTGACTGGGTCAGTGAACAGGGTCAGGAGGGTGTGAGTCCAGGTCAGACAGATAAAGGGCACCTAAGAGAGGGCTGCGGGGGGAGGAGCTAACTGGCTGGGTGGTGGGAGTAAGAACAACGTTGGGGAGGTGGTGGGAAGGAACAGAATAGTGACAGGGATTGTCACCGTTCTCTGCAGTTGGCAGCAGGAGGCCAGATGGTATTGGTGTCTGTCTGGCTCCAGGATTCGAGAATTGATGTGTTCAGAGCTGGAGAAGTGGGAAAGGGAGATTGCAGTGGGTGTGGTCCAACAATGTCAGGCTCTCTGCTGAGGGCGCAGGAGAAGTTAGAAGAACCTCAAAGCATGGTGGCTCAGTGGTTAGCACTGCTGCCTCAAGTGCCAGAGACCCAGGCAACTGCCTGTGTGGACTTTGGCATGTTCTCACCCTTGTGTCTGTGTGGGTTAATTCCAGGTTTCCTCCCACAGTCCAAAGATATGCAAGTTAGGGTGGATCAGCCATGCTAAAGTGTTCAGGGATGGACAGGTTTGGGTGGGTTAGCCATGGGGAACTGCAAAGCTGTTGTTCTGGGTGGGATGCTGTTTGTGAATTTGATGGGCCAAATGTTCTGTAAGGATTAAATGATTCCACTGCCTTAGCCACATGTATGTTGAGAAATGATTGCCCAAAGTCTGCTGTGGGAGCAGTGGGTTCCAGTTCATGGGACATCTCCACTGGTCCTGGGCATGGTGGGATTTGTGCTGTCTCTACCCCCACCCACTGTCCCTCTGTCCCTCTGTCCATTCTCTCTCTCCTCACACTCTACACCTCCCCATTCTCTCTCCCCTTCATTCTCTCCCTCCAACCCTCTGTTTCCCCAGTCTTTCTCTACGCCCTATCCTCTGACCCCTTGTCCATTTCCTCTCTCTCTCTAACCATCTGCCTCCCTGTCCATTCTCTCTCTCCTCTTCACTGCCCCGCCCCCGTCCTTTCTCGTGCCTCGAGTCCTCTTAGATAGAGAAAATGGATGGTGATGACTCTACCTGGATGACTGAGGTGTGCAAGAAATGACTGATCTTTAAAATTGAGAATATCTAAAATGATATATTCAGAAATATTGTTAAAGTCTGAAAGCATGTTCAGTTTCAAAAGAAAAAGCTGCAGACAGCTTTCTGAAACTTGCACTGAAATACGCAACATCATTTCTCCTGCTCCTCGGATGCTGCCTGACCAGCTGTGATTTTTCCAGCACCACACTCTTCGATGTTGAAATATGTGCAGTTAGGCCACAGCTCAGACCAGGCTGTAAGGGGTGAATGGCCTATTCATCGCCTTGTGAAATTGGTTCCAACTGTGTAGAAATTGAGTCATAGAGTTGAAGAGCATGGAAACAAACCCTTCTGACAACACCAACCAGATATCCTAAATTAATCGAGTGATCCATTTGCCAGCACTTGGCCAATATCCCCCTGTGTCCTTCTGATTCATATACCCATCCTGGTGCCGTTAACCTTTGTAATTGTACCCGCCTCCACCACTCCCTTTGGCAGCTTGTTCAATACATGCACCACTGTCTGCATGAAAAAGTTATCCCTCAGGCCCCTTTTAAATCTTTCCCCTCACCCTAAATCTATACCCCTCTAGCAGAAAGTGAGGACTGCAGACGCTGTAGATCAGAGTCGAGAGTGTGGTGCTGGAAAAGCACAGCAGGTCAGGCCGCATCTAAGGAGCATAAGAATTGATGTTTCGGGCATAAGCACTTCATTCCTGATATGCAGGCATATGCAGTTTATAAAGGGTTACAAGAGATTGACAATTGATTGTAAGACAATCCAGTTTTAATTACACTTGATGGTTTAATGATATTGAAAGAGGCCTAACAATGCTTAAACAGTATCAATCAGTGAAATAATCAGCTAAAGGAGGTTAGCTAATGTAAAGGCATTGATAAAGTATTTGGGAATATCCTGTTCACAATACTCCTATCGGGCTGTGGTCATCCACACTGAAAATCTTGGTATTATCTAGTCTGCAGGACTATTGTATCGCTGGATTCCTGGGAAGGCAGTGAGAGCCTTTGGGGCTTCTGGAGGGGCAGTGTCATTGTGAGTTCAGGAATCCCATTAGAGGGTAATTTAGATAACATGTTCTTCCGATGAAGTAATGGCTCATTTGCTGTCAGTTCGAGTGTAGCTAAATTCAGGCACGAATGGCATTGTGGGTAGGCCCTCTTTTAGCTAGGGACAAACATGGTTTCTGTAGGCAAAACAGTTTGCCCTTCTCCCACAACTCCCCTACCCCGGGGAAAAGATGTACAAACGTTGAGCAGCAAGACAAAATGCAAAAAGAATAAAATGTTGAGCCCCAGGGTTAAAAATAAAATTGTGGCTCCAGCCTTTATTTCTCCTATTGGCATTTGGACATTTCAATAACATCAAGTATCTCCACAGAGCATATTGTGCATGCGCGCTGGTGTCAGCAAAGCACTGCGTACGTTCCTTGCTGTCCACAGACAAGCCACGCAAATTTCTCTTGATGGGGATCCCTGGAGGACCGGAAGGAGACTGGTCCTCCTGCCAATCAGTGACACCCCCCCCCCCCCCCCCATTGTCTAAATACAGAAGTTGGACCATGAACTTCTGAGGCTGATGCTGCTCCTCTCCCTCTGAATGAAGATTGAGCTTCAGCCCAGACTGCAACTGCCTTCCTCTATCCAACATCTGTGAGTACGGCACTCTCTTCTCTCACCCTCTTTTCCATTTCTTTTTTCATTCTGGGGTACAATTGTGGATTTGTAGTGACTGAAGGAGAAGGGAATGAATCCAAACAGGGGACAGATTCTGGAAACATTGGTCTCGGTCTGTGTCTCAGTTCGTAAACACATGGCAAATGTAGTACCACAATGTGAACTTATAGCCTTTGCCGTGGGAGGGAAAAACAGAAAGCAGGTGCATTGTTTAAATGGGATGTGGAAAAAATAAGGACTGGAGATCAGAATCGGAAAGTGCGGCACTGGTAAAGCACTGCAGGTAAGGCAGCATCCGAGGAGCAGGAAAGTCAACGTTTCAGGCATGAGTCCTTCACCAGGAATGATGTGTGGATGTACAAGGGGGTCTCAGCTTCCTTCCACACCAGTCACTGCCAGATGTCAGACAGGTGCACCAAGCAATCAGAAAGGCAAATGGTACCTTAGCAAGAGGAATTCAGTTCAGAATGGAGGGGTCTTCCTGTAGTTGGGGGGTCATTGAATATATGCAAAGGCTGAGTTCATCTGATTTTTGAACAACAAAGAAGTGGATGGTTATGGGGGAAGGCAAGAAAATGGTTTTAAGATCAATATAGAACAGTTACAGAGTCTTACAGTACAGAAACAGATCTTTCAGTCCAACTAGGCCACGCTGACTATGTTCTCTAACTAAACTAATCCCACCTGCCAGTGTTTGGCCGATATCCCTCCAAACCTTTCCAACTCATGTACTTATCAAAATGTCTTTTAAATATTGTAACTCTACCTGCATCCATTACTTCCTCTGGACAGTTATTCCACACACAACCACTCTGTTTAAAAAAAAGGTGCTCCTCATGCTTTTTTAAAATCTTTCTCCACTCACCTTAAAAAAAAATTTGCTCCCTAATCTTGAAACCCCCACCCTTGGGAAAGCACACCCACAGTTCACCTCATCTGTCCCCCTCATGATTTTCTAAACTTCTATAGGTCACCTCCCAACCTCCTATGCTTCAGTGAAAAAAGTCCCAGCCTATCTACCTAGATGTAAGTATATTCATTTCCAATTATGATCTGTTCAATCCTGATGCAGGCTCAAAAGACCAAATGGCTGACTCCTGCTCCCAGTTCTCTCACTCTGTGTCCAGGACAGCAAGAGACCATCAGGAGCAGAAATTAGGCCATTCAGTCCATCAAGTCTGTTCCACCATTCAATCATGACTAACTTTTTCAATCCCATTCTTCCGCTTTCGCCCCATAACCACTGATCCCCTTGATACTCAAACCTATCTATCTCCATCTTAAATATCCTCAGTGACCTGGCCTCCACAACCTTTTGTCACAGTGAATTTTATTGATTCACCATTCTCTGGCTGAAGAAGTTTCTCCTTATCTCTGTTGTAAAAGGTCTTTCTTTTTACCCTGATGCTGTGCCCATGGGTCATAGTCTCTCCTACCGATGGAAACATCTTCCCAATGTCCACTCTGTCCAGGCCATTGAGTACTAAGTATGTTTCAGTTAGACTCCCCTGAGTGTGGGCTTGTTAATCAGCATAAACTAGACCATTCAAGATGAGGTACAGCAGGGATTAAGTTCAACAAAGTGAGAATGAAGGGAGATAGTGTAGGATGGAGATTTTCAGCTTTTATGAATGAGAGAGGAAAGAGGATTCAATATAAATTGGAATTGATCAGATGGGCTGATGGGCCAAGGAGTGGCAGATGGAGTTGAATTTAGATAAATATGAGGTGTTGCACTTTGGTAAGGCAAATCAGGGCAGGATTTATACACTTAATGGTAAGGTCCTGGGGAGCGTTGCTGAACAGAGACCTTGAAGTGCAGGTTCATAGTTCCCTGAACTGAGTCGCAAGTAATTCAGATCATGAAGAAGGTGTTTGGTATGTTTTTCTTTATTGATCAGAATGTTGAGTACAGGAGTTGGGAGGTCATGTTGTGGCTATATAGGACATTGGTTAGGCTACTTTTGGAATGCCGCGCTCAGTTTTGATCTCCCTGCTGTCGGAAAGATTTGTGAAATGGTTTGGAAAATATTTACAAGGTTCTTGCCAGAGTTGGAGGGTTTGAACTACAGAGAGAGGCTGAATAGGCTGGGACTGTTTTTACGTGGAGTGTCAGAGCCTGAGAGTTGACCTCATAGAATTTTATAAGGGGTATGGATAGGGTGAATCTCCAAGATCTTTTCCCAAGGATATGGGAGTCCAAAGGTAGAGGGCAGAAGTTTGAGGTGAGAGGGGGACGATTTAAAAGGGACCCGAGGGGCAATTTTATCAAGCAGGCAATGGTGTGTGTATGGAACGAGCTGTCAGAGGAAGTGGTGGAGGCTGGTACAATTACAACATTTAAAAGGCATCTGGATGGGTGTGTGAATAGGAAGAGTTTAGAGGGCTACAGGCCATATGCTGGCAAGTGGGACTAGTTTAATTTAGGATATCTGGTCAGCACAAACGAGTTGGACAGAAGGGATTGTTTCCATGCTATATGCCTCTAATCGTCATCGGTAGAAGCAGAGGTGTTGTGAAGACGGGGCTTTCAGAGCAGCTTTCAAAGATGTTTTGTCCTTACTGGGAGCAGAGGAAGTTACAGGGAAATGTTTCATTTGTGAGACAGCAACTGAGTGAGTGAGCGCATTCCAGGATTTTGATGGAAAGTGGAAATTCATTGCACTGTGGGGATGAAGTAATTTAAGGTTTACCAGCAGTAAGTAAAGTGTGCTGAGCGGGGAGCCCAGTGAAGGGCTAGGTGGGTTTTTGTTTTAAACTGCTCACTTCTGTCAGCCTCCAACGTTGTATTTCCAACACTGTTCATCAGAAGGAGCAGTGAATCAGTTAGAAACCTTATGGTTTTCAGCACTGCAGGTATTGCATTGTTTCATCAGCATTGTAAAGGTTACTGGCAGCAGTGGGAGGTGTGGACGGTATTCACTAGAAACGATTAAGCAGTTAGATAACACATACGAGAGAGCAAGGTTGGACTCGTCTTTGGATTGGCAGAAGGTGTGAGGTTCTAGATGCTGTGATCCGGGTCAAACACAACTGCAGTAAATCATAGAAGCCCTGCAGTGTGGAAGCAGGCCATTCAGCCTATCACGTCTACACTGACCCCTGCGATGAGCATACCACCCAGATGACACCCCCACCCTATCAGGTCATTTCCGTTCGTGGGTGAGACTAGTTCTCACGATTAATGGGAGTAGATTTCGGACAGAGATGAGGAAGAATTTATTCTCTTGGAGAGCGGTGAATCTATGGAATTCTCTGCCCAAGGAAGCAGCAGAGGCAGCTTCATTAAGTATACTCAAGACACGTTGGATGGGTTTTGACAGGGTAGGGGAATTAAGGGTAGTTGGGATAATGCAGGTGGGAGGAGCACAGATGATAGATAGATCAGCCATGACCGTAATGAATTGCCAAATAGCCGACTCCTGCTTCTATTACTATGAAACTATAATCCTGCATTTCCCATGGCTAACCCACCTAACCTGTACATCCCTGGCCACTATGGGCATTTTAGCATGGTTAAGGCAGGTGATCAATGTCATGATGTGGAAAATGACCATCAAAGAATGATAGAAAGAGACACAGTAAATATTCCAGCAATCAAAACTGGATTCAAAAGATCACAATAATTGAAACTAATATCTGAGAGTCTGAATGAGTGCTGCATTGTAACAAAAGTGAATGAATTGACTGCCCACAGTGAAGAGAATAATTATGATCTGAGACACAGCTTCGGGATGACCCGGATTGGATCCTGAATATCAAAGGGGGAATGTGGCATTCTAGTTGAATGGGAAGCTAGGTAAAGGTAGAGGGTTGGCACTGCTAACCAGAGCATGATCACAGGGTAGTCAGCCCGGATTTCAGGTCCTGATTTCTCTGTCCTCTGATCTCCCTATTCCCACACAGTTAGGTGTCATCTGTTCTCAGCTCTGCAGGATTTCTGCTGAAGCTTTGACCCCCACCTTTTACACCTTCCGGAACAATGAAACACTCAGTCAATCAAGGTCCGACAATCTCCCAGCCTGTCAACCGACCCAGACAGAGTGTCATCGTAGCAGGGAATCAAACAAGAACAATGAAACAACATTAGAAACAAAGGTACAATAGGTACTCATGCTTCATGTTTGTTCATAAGGAAGCAAACCAGAAATAGGGCTCTCCCAGGATTCTTCTCGTGCCCTACTTGAGAAATTCTCTCTCCCTTACATCTAACTATTAGTACCCGGCTATGATTTATAACAATATTTCCATCAACAGAAATAAAGCATCTGTTATCAAATAAACATAGAAATTGGTTAAGAAAAAGAAGGAAACATATGTCATGTATAGACATATCCTATCTGACAGTAGGGAAACCAGAATCGAATGCAATATTCTCAATTGTTCATAAAATAAACAGTTTCTACCAAACCCCCTACAGCAGGTATAGTAGCAACTCCAACTCTGGAGTCTCTCAAATGGCTATTTCCATGGAGTGGAGGGAGAAGTAAAGTGTAGCACTCAGAGGAGGAGGTTTTCTGTGAGTGTGAAGCTAAACTTAAAACCCGCGCTTTGCTTGAACTCAAACGCATTGACTTGGAGGAGAGCGAAGTGGGTTTGCCAAGTGTCCTCCCCTCCCCATGTGCCTCAGCTGCAGGGTAACGCAGGCGCAGTGCGAGTCCACTGTCCGCCCTGCCCCCATTGTGAACGTCTCAACACGGAAGTAGCCCTGTCAGTTTGAATGAAACTCCCTCCCTCTGGGCAACATCTGGGAGCAAAGCAATGTCTCCCCCTTTCCATTCCTCATCCTGGGAGGGAGAGGGAGAGACGCTGGGAAACACTGTTCACTTGTAGCAACTGGAGTAAATCCAGGGAGGGAGCAAGCACTACAAAGGTGCTCAGATGCTCTCTGTCCCTCTTAAAGGTATTTTCATTGTGTATTCCCTCAGTTTGGTACATATACAGTTTGCACCTTAGAAAAGGATTGTTTCTTTCCTCATGTTCACAACTAAAAGGGTTGTTTCTCATGGAACTGAGCAGGAGTTAAGGGATTGACACATTGATATAAAATGTAGATATATGCCATTTCATATGGTGTATATCTGATATTATAAACTGTTGTAAAGGCTTCTTTGCAATTATTATTCACCTTCTAATGTAGTAATGGAGTTACAACTTGTATTTCTTGTCATTTTTTTTTATTTAATAGAACAGCAGGAAGTCATTCAGCAACTTTATTGACTTTCTTTTTCTCAAGCAGCCTTGATGTTTCATTTTGATGTCCTTGATTCAGCTCCATTTCCAGCACCTTTTGTAGGCAGCTTGTTCCAGGCCATTGTCATCAAAATGGCCATAGACACTTAAGGCTATCTGGCTGCATGAGAGCTCTGTTTTTTAAATCTTTCTGCTCTCTCCTTAAAAATATGTTCCTTGTCTTGAAATCCCTCAGCCCAGCGAAAAAAACCCTGCCATTCATCTTATCAATACACCCCCATGACTTTATAAATCTCTATGAGGAAAAGTCATCTGGATTAGAAACGTTAGCTTGCTCTCTCTGCGTGGATGCTGCCTGACCTGCTGTGATCTCCAGCATTTGTTGTTTTCAGGATGGATTCCAGCAATATGAAATGTTGTACTCAGTTGGCTAGCTCTCCCCAGACCCAGTGAGATTTAACCTTACTCAACAATCCACTGTGGGGGGATCTAAGATAGCGGCGATCTGAGAAGATCACACTGCAGAGCTTCGCATCGCAGCAGGAGCAGGACGGTCCTTTAACCCACCCAACCCAGGTCATCAGGATTTCTTGGGGTGTTGGAAAGATTGTGGAGCCCCAAGACACATTTAAAAATTGACTTACCTGTATTTTCAGCTGTCCAGAAATGCCTAAAAAGGGAGGAGGAGCATCTGAGGCCGGACCTGCAGCTCAGCCTGCAGCAGCCTCAGAGCAGATTACTCTCCAGGACCTGGTGAATAGCTCCTGAAATCTCACGAGATGTTGGGGAAACAAATTGAAGAGAAGCTGACTCCAGTCTCTCTCATGCTGCAGAAGCATGAGCAGCAGCTGGGAGACCTGGAGAAGAGGACGGATGAGGTGGAGAACAGGGTCACAGTGGTGGAAACTGATGCCAGTTCATTCAAGGAAGAGATCCAAGCCCTGAAGACGCAGGTTCATAATTTGTGTGACCAAGTGGATGATCTTGAAAACAGGGGCAGGAGAAAAAACATTCATGTCATCGGTCTGCCCGAGGGTAAGGAAGGTGAGCGGTCTGCGGAATTTGTTGAAGATTACCTTCCGAAATTCCTTGACTTGGAGACTGGCATGAGAGGATTGAAGATAGAGAGGGCTCATTGGGTCGCAGCATGGAGGTCGGGTCTGGGTCAACACCCTTGTCCTTTCCTGGTGCGGTTCCATCATTACCGGGCTAAGAAGAGAGTCATGGAGGCTTCCAGACTCCAGGGGAAGGATCCAAAGGCCCTAATTTACGAGGGGTCTAAGATCATGTTTTTTTCAGGACTTTTCAGTGGCGATGATCCAGAAACGAAAATCGTATGATGGTGTCAAGAGAAGATTGAAGGAGCTTGGGATTCAGTACTCCCTGAGTTGTGGGCGGCACGGTGGCACAGTGGTTAGCACTGCTGCCTCGCAGCGCCAGAGACCCGGGTTCAATTCCCGACTCAGGCGACTGACTGTGTGGAGTTTGCACATTCTCCCCGTGTCTGCGTGGGTTTCCTCCGGGTGCTCCGGTTTCCTCCCACAGTCACAAAGATGTGCAGGTTAGGTGAATTGGTCATACTAAATTGCCCGTAGTGTTAGGTAAGGGGTAAATGTAGGGGTATGGGTGGGTTTCGCTTCGGCGGGTCGGTGTGGACTTGTTGGGCCGAAGGGCCTGTTTCCACACTGTAATCTAATCTAATCTAAATCTAATATCCGGCAGTGCTTCGGATCACCTTAGATGGATCCATTCATCTCTTTGACACATCAGAGAAGGCAAGAGACTTTGTGGACAAACTCACCTAATTTAAACAATTGTAGTATGTATAAATAGTGTTGCTTGGGTATGCATTTACCATTCTGTAAAAGAAATGGAGGAAATCCAGTTGGAGCTTTGTTTTTCCCCCTTTTTTTAACCTCTATTGGTGATAATTTGGTTCAAACTATGTCTGGCAGTGGTTAAGATGTACATTTTAAATTTCTAAGTTAGGACATACCAAAGGATGGGTGGGGTATTTATTCCCCCTTTTTTATAAAAGAATGTTTTTTTATTCATATTGATATTCTATGGAGTGTTTATTATTTTTAGCTTGTGCTTGCGATGCGGCTCTAGCTGGGAGAAGTGAAGGTGGTTGAGATGGTGAGATGCCTATTTATGGACAGTTCGGGAAGAGTAGTTGCCCCCTCCGGGCAGGGGGTGAGTTCCCCTACTCAGCGCTATTGGCAATTTATTTGTTGGTTTGTTTTCTGGTTTTTGTTGTTTTTTATTTTTAATAATTTTGTATGTTTGTTAAATGTAGTGGTTTTAGTTTATGTGGTTTTTATATTTGGTGGATCATGCAACACTAAGGCTCAGCAACTTGTGGTTTGGGTTCCTCCTCTCTGGAATTTAAATGTAATTGCAGAAGATTATGGCTAATGATTTGATTAAATGGTGTACCTGGAATATCAAGGGAAGTCACTCACCAATTAAGAGGAAGAAGGTACTCTTGAGTCTTAGAAAGGAGAAGGTGAATATTGCTTTATTACAAGAGACACATTTGGATGACTAGGAGCATCTGAAATTACAGCAGAATGGCTTTGACCGAGTTTATTTTTCACCATTTAATACCAGAAGTAGGGGAGTGGCTATATTGGTTAGGAAAAATCTCTCATTTAAATTATTGGAATGTGTTAAAGACACATACGGGAGGTTTGTAATTCTTAAAGCCTTGATAAATGGGGAAGAATATGGCATTTTAAATGTTTATTGTCCCCCAGCTCATCCTCTTAAATTCTTGGTAGATGCTTTTTCTAAACTGATAAGTCTCAAGTCTCGGCACATCATTATTGGGGGAGATTTTAACTGCCTCATGGACCGCACAGTAGACAGGTTGCCTAAAGGTCCCTCAACACCCTCTGCACAAACTAAACAGTTATTGGGTTTGTGTGGGGTATTAGGATTGGTGGACGTCTAGAGGTGTCTCCACCCTACAGGTAGGGATTTCACATTTTTCTCCAATCCGAATCGATGTCACATGAGGATTGATATTTTTTCTGACCCCTGCGGTAACCCTGGATCTGGTGGCATCCTGTACGATTGGTAATATTGCCATCTCTGATCATGCTCCAGTGTACCTCATGGTTAAGATTAAGGATGTTGCAGTGGATTCAAGGTACTGGCGAATGGACCCCTTTATTCTCATGCTCAGCAAGTTTGTGGAGTATTTCTCTAGGGAACTTCGGGCATTCCTAGACATCAACATAGGCTCGGTTGATAGCTCATCTGTTCTCTGGGAAACTGCCAAAGCTTATGCCAGAGGGTTAGTTATTTCATATTCCACCAGTGGGAAGCGGCAGAAGGGTGAGCAGCAACGTCTCCTTGAAGCACGGTTGAAGGCAGCCGAGAAGGCCAATTTTGACAGACCCTCGTTGGTCAAACTACGAGGATTATAGCACTGCAGTTTACACTAAATTCCATGCTCACGCAGACGGCAAAGAAGGAGCTGGCTTTTGCAAAGCAAAGGTTATATGAGCATGGTGACAAGCCAAGCAACTACTTAGCATGTCTTGCCAGAAAGAGAAGTGCCCCACAAACCATTACAGCGATTAGGGAAGGGTCTGGGAACCTAACATGTGATTCTAAAAAGATTAATGTGTACTCTAAATTATATCAGTCTGAGAATTGTAAGGAGGGGCAGGCCAAAATGGAATCCTTTTTTCGAGATCTGAAGCTCCCAGGTGTGACTCCCGAACAACAGTCCTTTCTCAATGCCCCATTATCAGAGCAAGAAATGCAGGAAGCTGTGAGGCAGCTTGAGAGTGGCAAGGTGCCCGGTCCTGATGGACTTCCCAGTGAATTCTATAAGGAATTTATAAGTATACTATCAGGCCCAATGCTGAATATTTTTAATGATTCATACAGTCATGGTTGTCTCCCACCATCTCTGAGAGAGGCCAATATTTCACTTATCCTTTAAAAAAGGGAAGGATCCGGAAGACTGTGCTTCATACAGGCCCATCTCGCTCTTAAATGTGGACTTTAAGATCCTTTCTAAGGCCCTTGTGTTAAGGCTGGAGACTGCGTTACCTTCTATTATTAAAGAGGATCAGACGGGCTTCATAAAGGGTTGCAGATCCTCCAATAACGTTAGGAGGTTGCTTAACGTAATTCAAGCATGCCAACAGCAGTCAATACAGGGATTGATGATTTCTTTAGATGCAGAGAAGGCATTTGACCGAGTTGAGTGGCCGTACCTTTTCTATACTCTAGACCGGTTTGGTCTGGGCGAAGTTTTCATAAGATGGGTAAAGGTTCTCTACAGTGTACCTCTCGCTGCGGTCATTACCAACGGGGAATGATCAAGCAATTTTAATATTTCTAGGGGCAGCAGGCAGGACTGTCCCCTTTCACCATTACTTTTTACGTTGGTGATTGAACCGTTGGCAGAGGCCATTCGTGGGGATCTCAATATATCAACTCCAGAAGTGGGGTCAAAATTACATAAGATCTCGCTGTATACAGATGATGTTCTTATTTTCTTGACAAATCCAGCAGTCTCAGTGCCTTGACTGATACAATGCATTCACGCTTTTGGCGCTTTTTCAGGGTATAAGATTAATTTTGCTAAATCAGAGGCTATGCCTATGGGTGTTCTTACGAAAAAGTTGGCTCTTGAGAGTGACTATAGATTCCCATTTAGGTGGTCACGGGGATTTTGTGTATTTGGGCATATTCATTACTCCAGTTCTGGATTGGCTGTTCAAAGCCAATTTTACTCAATTATTTGAAAAAAGTTAAACAAGATCTCCAAAGATGGGAGGCACTTCCATCTCAAGGTTGGGTCGGATAGCGCTTATTAAGATGAATATTCTCCCTCATTTGCTATACCCTATACGGATGCTCCCCCTGATTTTCAATAAACAAACACTCAGGAGACTGAACAGTTGGTTCAGCTCCTTCATCTGGCACTGAAAACGACCCCTCATTAAATTAGCCAAACTGCAGTTGCCTCACAGATTGGGGGGAGTAGACCTTCCGGACATTAAAAATGACCAATTAAGCTCGCTTTTGACCTACGTGAGTGATTGGGTTTGTGGGGACCCTCTTTCAACATGGCTAGATATTGAAGTCTCCCAGGCAAGGTGCCCCCTTACCAGTTTGCTGTTTTTGGACAAGGTGAGGACAGTTAGGGAATATTGCCATAACCCAATAGTCATCAATACTGTTAAAGCATGGAGGGCAATTCGGCAGAGGGAAGGCAATATTGGCAAAACATCTTTGTTTACACCTTTAGTGGTATGCCAAGTTTTCAACTAGGTATGATAGATTCAGGATTTAAATGTTGGGCAGCTAGGGGTATATCTTACATGGGTGATTTATTTGAGGGAGATATAATGATGTCCTTCAATCAGTTAGTATGGAAGTACGAGTTACCTAATAGAGACCTCTTTCGTTTTTTTTCAAGTTAGGGATTTTATTCAAAAAAAGACCACACTTTTGACTGATCCCTTCAAATCTGACATAGAAAGTGGGGTACTAAGGGCTAAGAGTACACTCTCTGTCAGTACTCTATATCACCAATTGGGGGGTGCCACCTCAGATGAGTCTGATCGACTCTGCAAGATGTGGGAAAGAGAGCTGGGTGTTGAAGTTTCTTCAGAGGCATGGGAGGATATTTGGGAGAATGCAAGGAAGATATCAATTTGCAATAGGACCCATGCTTTACAGTTGAAGATTCTCCACAGGGTCCACTTAGCCCCAGACCATTTGTCAAAATTTAAACCAAGGGTATCTTCAGCATTGTCTTTGGTCTTGTGACAGACTTCAAACATATTGGAGCGCTGTGGTGGGTGCAATGGAGAGGATTTTAGGTGTAGGGGTGGAGAAGGACCCTCTTTCACTCCTTTTGGGCCTACCCATTGTATTTCCTGCAGACTCGCATAAGAAAAATCTTTTCAATATTCTTACATTCTGTGCAAGGAAGAATATCTTGCTAGGTTGGATATCCGAAAACCCCCCAGGCCTGTCGGGTTGGCGGAAGATTGTTATGGAGCATATTCCCCTGGATTTTCTCACAAATATGGTACACCACAAAACTGAGAATTTTTACAAGACATGGCTCCCTTTTTGAAATACCTGGACACAGATTTATCTGCCACACTTAAAAGGGCTTTTATATAGCCGTAACAATTGTGTTTCATGAGTCTAATATCCAGGGAGGAGGAACTGTGAATGTATGAGTGTTTTGTTTGGCTGGGCTGAGTTATTACTATTCATTTGTTTGTTGTTAGGTATTTATTTAGTTAAATAGCTAAAGTTTGTGTGAAGATTTGTAGCTCGGGTGCTCGTTGTTGTGGTTCTGTTCGCCGAGCTGGAAGTTTAATAGCTAGTTTAGTTTTTTTTTTAATTTTATACCTCTCTATATATGTTTATACATTCGTATAGGAGGTTGGGTTGGGGAATTTTTTTTATTATTTGGGTTTAGTTTTGTACTGCTTTGAATTGCATTGTTTTGTATTTGTTGTAATATTTAAAAATCTATTTTTTATAATATATTTTTATTAAGAGAAAATTTAAAAAAAACAATCCACTGTGCGGTCCAGCCAACAATGTTCCCACCTCCCACTTCTTTCAGCATGCATGGGCAGTACAGTGGCTCACTGGTTAGTACTGCTGCCTCACAGCGCCAGGGACCTGGGTTCAACTCCAGCCTCGGATGACTGTCTGTGTGGAGTTTGCATGTTCTCTCCATCGTGTCTGCTTGAGTTTCTTCTGTGTGTTAAAGTTTCCTCCCACCATCCAGTGATGTTTAAGTTGACCCATAGTTTGCAGGGATGTGCAGGCTAAGTGCATTAGTCGGGGTAAATGTAGAGTGGTGGGAGAATGGGTGTTGATGGGTTATTCTTCAGTGTCATTCTGGACTTGTTGAGCTGAATGGCCTGTTTCCACACTGCAGGGATTCCGACCAGTTCCAGAATCTCAGAATTGTTTGCATTTCCTGTGGACCGTGTGGGGGAGGGAAATAAAGTGTTTTACATTGGAGGAAGGTTCGGTGAGTGTGAAGCTAAAGTTAAACACAGTGCTTTGCTTGAACCCAAGGTGCGTGACTTGGTGGGGGAGTGGAAAAGGAAGGTACGGTGGCTTAGTGGTTAGCACTGCTGCCTCACGGCACCAGGGATCTAGGTCCGATTCTCTCCCTCCCAGTGTCTGCATGGATTTCCTCCAGGTGCTCTGGTTTCCTCCCACAGTCCAAAGATGTGCAGATTAGAGTGGATTAGCCATGCTAAATTACCCATCATGTCCAGGGATGTGTGGGTTAGGCGCATTACTCTGCATTTACCCCTAACTAATGGGGTAGGGGAATGGGTCGAAGTGGGGTTACCCTTCGGAGGGTCGGTGTGGATTCCTTGGGCCTTCCACACTGTAGGGATTCTATGAAGGGAAAGGATTCTTGCAAAGTGTGCACACTTCCTGTTCTGGGCAGCGCAGTGTGGGCCAGCTAGTCGGCCATCCAGAGCAGGCACAGTGCAGGTCCCACTGTCAGCCCTGTCCCGCCCCCTCAATCCATTGTTGACATCACAACGCGGAAGTGGCCCTGTCAGTTTGAATGAAACTCCCTCCCTCCGGGCAATTCCTCATCCTAGGAGGAGAGAGAGAGAGAGAGAGATCTGTTCACTTGTAGCAACTGGAGTGAATCCAGGGAGGGAGCAGACCCTGCAAACTCAGGTATGTGTCTAATTACCTGCGTGAAGAGAGACGGAAGGATAGAGATTGGGAAGGGGGAGGCGTTGATACCTTTTTCTGTTTTTATTTGTAAAATGCACCCGATTTCGACAAATAAATGCAACTGGTACAAGTACAGCACATGCATATTCCTCATTGCAGCATCAAGCCGGCTGCAACGGTTTTGCATCCTCTGCTCTTCCCCCGCATTGGCTCCAGCACATTCAAGCTTCCTTCCCCCATCCCCACCCCCCCCCGACCCGAGGCACTGATGCTTCCAATCTGACCCTTAAAAGTTCAGTTTGTTCCTCCTTCAATTTCCCAGTTGCTTTTTGTGGGCTTTGATAACTTTCCCAAGCCTCTAATTGAATGTAGGATTTGGGAGGTTCTGTTGTGGCTGTGCAGGACATTGGTTAGGCCGCATTTGGAATATTGTGTGCAGTTCTGGTCTCCCTCCTATCAGAAGGATGTTGCAAAATTGAAAGAGCTCAGAAAAGATTTACAAGGATGTTGTCAGGTTTTGGGCTGAATAGGCCCGGGCTGTTTTCCCTAACGCATGGAGGCTGAGGGGTGACCTTGTAGATGTTTATAAAATCATGAGAGGCATGGATAGGGTAAATAGACAAGGTATGTCCCCTGTGGTGGGGTAGTCCAGAACTAGAGGGTAATAGTTTGAGTTAGGGGAAGATGATTTAAAAGAGACCTCAGGGACAAAGTTTTCATGCAGAGGGTGGTGCAAGTAAGGAATGAGCTGCCAGAGGAAGTGGTGGATGATGGTACAAAAGGCATTTGACTGGGTATAGGAAGGGTTTAGAGGGATATGGGCCAAGTGCTGGCAAATGGGGCTAGATTAGGTTAGGATATCTGGTCAGCATAGACAAGTTGGACTGAAGGGTCTGTTTCTGTGCTGTACATCTGAGTCTGGCTTGCCACTAACGTTTGCCATGTCTGTATGGTCAGTTTCTCTCTGGTTGTTGGTGTCAATGCAGTGATTTCTCATTCCCACCACCACATACACCCCTGGCAAAGTTAACCATTTTGTCTGGTGGTTTCTCAAGAAGCTGCATTCTTGTTCATCCTGAATTGACACCTTTTATTTTGCTTCCCACTATCAGACCTGCTCACGCTCCGCAGCATCCCCATGTCACAAAAGGATATTAATTTTCAGGTGGAGTTATCAAGAATTCAAAGATGTTAGTCTTGACATTTTTGCTTTTCTGCCCCTGTAAGATCCTGAATCAGCACCTTCAGGAGAGTTAGTTTGAGCGGAGTGAGAACAGAGGGGGAGAGGGAACGGGATGGTGCTTTCAATTTTGTGGAAAAAAAGAATGTTCTGCGGAAAGTAGAGTTGCTTGTTCTGAATTTCTACCCTGCACTGACAGTGTTGACTTTTGTAATCTCTCTTTACAGAGCATTTGAAGATCTGAAGACAGAAGTTTCAAAAATTAACAGATGAAGGGCTTATGCCCGAAACATCGACTCTCCTGCTCCTCGGATGCTGCCTGACCTGCTGTGCTTTTCCACTCGACTCCGACTCTCCAGCATTTGCAGTCCTCACTTTCACGTCAATGTCTGACCGTCACTCAATCCATCGGTATGGCAACGATTTTTGACTCTGATTCTGTGAGAAGGAGCAAAGGTTTTCTGTTTCTGTTTCAGTACGTTTTCAGCATCAGTGGCACTGGATGAGAGACCCTAATGTTGCAGTGAACGGAGTGTGGAGCCCGAAACAGTTACACGGCCTGGAAAGAGGAATTCACGGCAGGGGGCAGCTGTACATACGTTTGTGTGCAGCTGAAGCTTCGGCCATGGAGAAACCAGAGGAATCCCGCCCTGCGGAGAAACCATGGAAGTGTGACGACTCTCGGAAGGACGTCCATGCCCCATCTGACCTGGAGACTCATCGGCGCAGTCACACAGCGGAGGGGCTGTACTCCTGCCCTGAGTGCTGGAAGGCCTTCAGCAAATCCTCCAACCTGCTGAGCCACCAGCGGGTCCACACAGGCGAGAGGCCATACTCCTGCCCCGAGTGCGGGAAGAGGTTTACTCGCTCCGACGCCCTGCTTACTCACCAGCGGGTCCACACAAGGAAGAGGCCTTTCAGCTGCACTGAGTGCAGGAAAACCTTTAGCGATCGCTCCACCTTGCTGAAGCACCAGCAGGTCCACACCGGGGAGAGGCTGTTCGCCTGCCCTGAGTGCGGGCAGAGGTTCACATGGTCAAAGCAGCAGCAGGGACACCAGCCTTCCCAACAATCTGATTCCACATGTGAAGCTGCTGTGGGTCACCCCCAGAACTGAACCTCCTGCCCATTCTGGCAGTTGGAGAGTCAGTGGGCTTTTTTTGTTTCCTGCTGGACTGCACCCCACCCTCCCTCAACCCCACGGTGGCACAGTGGCTAGCACTGTTGCCTCACAGCACCAGGGACCCGGATTCAATCCCATCCTCAGGGCAACTGCATGGAGTTTGCATATTCTCCCCCTGTGTCTGGGTGGGTTTTCTCCGGGTGCTCTGGTTTCCTCCCACAATCACAAAAAATGTGCAGGTTAGGTGAATTGGCCAAGCTAAATTGTCCCATAGTGTTAGGTGCATTATTCAAGGGTAAACATAGGATAGGGGAATGGGTAGTGGGTCAGGAGAACGGGTCTGGGTGGGTTACTCTTTGGAGGGTCGGTCTGAACTTGTTGGGCCAAAGGACCTGTTTCCACACTAGAGATTCTGTGATTCTACTAACTTTGCTTCCACTGGGCACTGCTGCTCATTGAGCCCGGGACTGCATGTTCCCACTGAACTGATCCGCACAAACCTCAACGCAAAACCATCAACGCAAAGTCAGGCCATTCAGCCCATCGGGTCTGCTGCGCCGTTTGTTAGAGTAAAAAAAACTGCAGATGTTGGAATCCAAAGTCGGCAAGTAGGAGGCTGGGAGAATAGAGCAATGCCAGTCAGCACCAGGAGGTGGAGAAGTCAGTGTTTTGGGTATTAATCCTTCTTCAGCACTGGCATCTCTAATTCCCTTGGCTGCTTCTGACCAGGTCCATAAGCTCTTTCTTGAGATGTATGAGTGAAACTTCACAATAAAAGATTAATGCAGCTTTTCTTCATGACTCATTATTAAATATGCTTTCTCCACTTGCAGATGTGATTGAGAGGCTTCTCCCAATGAATCTTTGATGACAGAGTTTGTCAGGATTTTGACAGTCACTGGCTCTGTTGCAGCACTGTCCCATTCCAGTCCTGTAGAAGGGTTACACCCGAAACATCTAGTTCTCCACCTCCTGATGCTGCCTGGTTTGCTATGTTCTGCCAGCCACCTGCCTGTCTATTTTGGATTCAAGCATCTGCATTTTTTAATTTTTGTCTCTAAGCAAGAATACTCTGCAGGTCAGGCAGCATCATTGGAAAGTGAAAACCTGTTAACGCTTCAGGTTGATGACTTTTAGTTAGAATCCCGATATCTGCAGGATTTTTTCTCTGTTCGCGTATATCTACTTAAGTGACTCAGTCAAATTTTATGCATTACTCCTATGCTATCTCATGAGAGGGTTTATAATATTAACAGTGCTATATGAATAGTTGTGGGTCACAATGTGCCCAAGTGGGCATCCTTAAATAATCATCTTTAAACCATGCTGGCGCAGAGCACAAGTTGGAGGAGAGGCTGAACTCTGTGCTGTGCTGTACCAGGAGTTGCCTGCAGCTTCAGTCTATCAGGTATCGGACTGGGGTGGGCAGGGCTGAGGGGGAACCGGGGAACCAAGGTGGATGGCCCGCATCACTCCCATTCCTAAAACAACCTTTTGCTATAAATTCTGTGTCTTATGATCCTGCTCCACAGCTACTCAATGAAGGAGCAGCGATCCAAAAGCTGGTGGTTCCAAATGAACCCGTTGGAATATAACCTGTTGCTGTGATTTTTAAACTTTGTCTAACCAGTCCAACACCAGCTCCTCCACCTCGTTTCGAGTGTGCACAGTCCACAACTCCCAGTACTGCTAGTAAACTTTACAATGGTGATGAAACGATGAACCTGCAGTCCTGAAAAATTTACAATTTCTAACAATACTAGCTACTCATTCACTGCTCCTTCTGACACACAATATTGGAAAGTTAGTGCTGGAGACTAAATGAAATCAGCAGCTTTAGAACCTTTTGGATCCCACAAGCTTTCAATGAGAGTCTGAGTCCAACAAGTAAGTTGAGATAACCTTTATGGCAACCCAACTTTGTTACAACTTCAGATCTCCCCAGGAAAAAGGCGAACGAAAAGTAGCGTATTTTCTTTAACAGCTCAAGGTCACCGTTAGATTCTGAACTCCAGATTTCTGACCGAATTCCAATTCCACAATCTGCTGCGGCGGGATTCAAACCCAGGAGACCCTAGAACTGGGTTGATAGTCCAGTCAATAATGACACTTGGCGATCGCTCCTTCAATCCCCCTGTGATGGCACATGAACTCGCTGGTGGCTCCGCAGAGGGGAGGAGGGGGTGAACGGCCTCTCTCCTGTGTGGACCCATTAGTGCTTCTGCAGATTGCCCACATGACTGAAACTAGTCCCGCCTTCAGCAGGTGAACGGCCTCTCCCTGGTGTGGACTGATGGTGAGTTTCCTGTGCCGATGGAGAAGGAAATCCTTTCCCACAGTCCCCACATTTCCACAGTTTCCCCATGGCGGGAGCTTTCCTTGTGTCACTCTGGGTTTGGAATTACAAACAGAACGGGGACATAGTCTCTCCCCACCGCGAGGGGGGAGATTTTGAATCCCCAAGGAAATGGCGTGAAGCACATTTCACAGCACACTGAATCTCTCTCACTTGGGTGTCTCAGCACTTTTCCTGCAACACAAGTGGCCAAAATCTCTCAATCAGACAAAAGCAAACATTTCTTCTCAACTAGAATGGCTGCTGATATTCAAGTCCCAATGAATCAAGTTGACGTAGCATTTGAATTAGATTACTTACAGTGTGGAAACAGGTCCTTCGGCCCAACAAGTCCACACCGACCTGCCGAAGCGCAACCCACCCATACCCCTACATTTACCCCTTACCTAACACTACGGGCAATTTAGCGTGGCCAATTCACCTGACCCTGCACATCTTTGTGACTGTGGGAGGAAACCGGAGCACCCGGAGGAAACCCACGCAAGACACGGGGAGAACGTGCAAACTCCACACAGTCAGTCGCCTGAGGCGGGAATTGAACCCAGGTCTCGGGCGCTGTGAGGCAGCAGTGCTAACCACTGTGCCACCGTGCCACCCACTGATTTGCTTTCAGATTTCTTTCTGCAGGTCTTCCTGAAAAAAAATTCACAAAACACGTAATCACTGTCAGTCCAGTTAAATGAATGTAGCAGAGGTGACAATTCCTGTAGATGCCAGATGCCTGATCACATAATATCCAGGACACACAAACCTAAAAACTCTCATGCAGCTAGCTATCCTACAATAAACAGAGCTTTGGTGTGTTCCTTCTCCAGGGTGTTTCTGATGGAGTACTGCACATCCAGAGCTTCCTCAACCTTTGCTTGTGGCAGTATGTACACAGCAGTTAGTATAGCAGTGGTAAATTCCCATGGCTTTCTTGAGAAAAGAATGCCATTGAAGTTGCTAAGTAACTTCCTGCTGTCCCAGTAAATAAAGATGACAAGAATTACAGGATGCAACTCCATTACGACATTAGAAGGTGAAAAATAAAAGCCATGAAGCTTTTACAACAGCAAATAGTATCAGATATACACCATATGAAGTAACATAGGTCTACATTTTATATCAATGTGCCAGTCCCTTAAATACTGCCGAGTTCCATGACAGAGAGCATCTGAGCAGCATTTGCAGAGTCTGCTCCCTCCATGGATTCACTTCAGCTGCCACAAGTGAACAGTGTCTCCCCCCTCCCTCTATCCTTCCCTGGATTAGGAATGAAAAGGGGGAGAGATTGCTTTGCTCCCAGATTTTGCACCGAGGGAGTGGATTTCACTCTGAAACTGACAGGGCTATGTCCGCATAGTGACTTCCACAATGTGGGGGTGGGGGGAACAATGAGTCTGCACTGCCCTGCAGTTCTGGCATGTGGGGAGGGGAGGACACTTTGCAGGCTCCATTTGCTTTCCTCCAAGTCAATGCGGCTTGAATTCAAGCAAAGCATGGGGTTTAAGTTTAGCTTTACACTCTCAGAAAATCTCCTCCTCTGCGAATCCAACACTTTACTTCCCCCTTCACTCAATGGAAACAGCGATTTATGAGACTCCAGAGTTGGCATCTCCATACCTGCTGTAGGGGATTTGGTAGAAATTGTTTATTTTATGAACCATTTCAATTCAACTCCATCATTGCCATTCAAATACTAATTTTACACAGAGCGTGGTTGATGTGTGGAATGAACTTCCTGAGGGAATGAAGGATGTGAGTACAATTAAAAGACATTTGGATAAATACATGAATAGGAAAGGTTAGGAGGGATACAAGCCAGGAGAGACGAGTTTAATTTGGGATTATGGTTGGCACAGACTGATTGGACCGAAGGTCTGTTTTCCATGCTTATGATGCATTGGCAGATTCATAGTTCTTGAAAGTGGAGTCGCAGGTACATAGGATAGTGGAGGTGGTGTTCGGTACACTTCACAGGACATTGGAGTATTGCATGCAATTCTGGTACCAGTGATCACACCCTGATGCACCATACACCAAAGATAGTGACTAAAATTGACTGGGACACAATAAGATCATACAAACTCTACAGTGCAGGAGAAGGCTATCTGGTCCATTGAATACATTGGGTATAGGAGTTAGGAGGTCATGTTGAGGTTATACAGGGCATTGGTGAGGCCAAGTTTGGAATACTGCGTGCAATTCTGGTCTCCTTCCTATTGGAAGGATGTTGTGAAACTTGAAAGGTTCAGAAAGATTTACAAGGATGTTGCCAGGGTTGGAGAATTTGAGCTGTGGGGATAGGGTGAGTAGGCTGGAGGGTCAGAGGCTTAGGGGTGACCTTATTGAGGTTTATAAAATCATGAGGGGCATGCATTGGATAAGTAGACAAAGTCTTTTCCTTGGGGTGGGGGAGTCCAGAATTAGAGGGCATAGATTTAGGGTGAGAGGGGAAAGATATAAAATGGACCTGAGGGGCAACTTTTTCACAGAGGGTGATGCGTGTATGGAATGAGGGTCCATAGGAAGTGGTAGTGGCTGGTACAATTACAGTATTTAAAAGGCATCTGGATGGGTTTAGAGGGATGATTAGATAAGGATATCCGGTCAGCATGGACAAATTGGACCTAAGGTTTCCATGCTGTACACCTCTACGACTCTGTCCCTAAACGCAAATTCACCCCTAGACTCACGTGTGTGTGCACTCGAATGTGAGTTTGCACATGAGTGTGTGCAGAAGCGAGTGCATGTTTGCATGTGGGCATGCCTGGTAAAGTGAGAATGTGATAGTGTATAAGCCTGTGCATGTGTGTGTGTCTGAGAGAGAATGTGTGTATGAGAGGGGTATGGATAAAAGCGAGGGGTTACATTTTGGTAAAACAAACAAGGGCAGGACTTGTACAGTTAATTGTAGGGCTCTGGGTCTTGTAGAACAGAGACACCTGGGAGCTGGTGTTCAGGTACATACTTCTTTGAAAAGCTACATCACTGGTAGACAGGGTGGTTAAGAAGCATTGAGTACACTTCCCTTCATTATTCACACCATTGAATATAGGAGTTGAGATGTCATGTTGAGGTTGTCCAGGATGTTGCAAAGGCCACTTTTAGAGTACTGAGTACAGTACTCAAACAGAATGGGTACAGTCTTTCCTCACTGTGAGGGGTGAGATTTTGATTCCCCAAGCTAAGTAAATGGTTTGAAGCACTTTTCACAGTCAGCGCACTGAATCTCTCTGACTTGGGTACTGTTTGTACAGTACTCAAACAGAATGTTCGCCCTGTTATCGAAAGAATACTATTAGAGGGGGTTTGGAAAAGATTTACCATGATGTTGCCAGGACTGGAGGGTTTGAGTTACAGGGAGAGGCTGGGACTTTTTCCACTGCAGCATAGAAGTTGAGGGGATGGCCTTTTAGAGATTCATAAGTTCATGAGGGGTGTAGGTAAGGTGAATAGCAAAGGTCTCTTCCTTAGTTTGGGATGGGGGTGGGGGGAAAAGAGTTCAAAACTAGGGGGCATTTTTTTAAATGAGGAGATAGATTCAAAAGGAACCTGAGGGACATCTTTTTTTACAGAGGGTGGTTTGTGAGTGAATTAACTTTCAGCAGAAGTGGTAGATGCAGGTGCAATTACAACATTTAAAAGACGTTTGGATGGGTACATGAATGGAAAGGTTTAGACGGATATAGGCCAAACGGAAGCAAGTTTAGATTGGGAATCTGGTGATTGATGTGGATGAGTTGGACCGAAGGGTCTGTTTCCATGCTATATGACTCTATGACATGAAGAACCAGGATTGATCTTATTGAAGCCAGTAGAATTCTGAAAGGGGCCTAACAGGGTAGATGCAAATAAAATGCTCCTTTTTGGAGGGAGTCATAGAATCCTTACAGTTGTGGGGGCAGACCATTTGCTGAAAATGTGTTGCTGGAAAAGCGCAGGTCAGGCAGCATCCAGTGAACAGGAGAATCGACGTTTCGGGCATAAGCCCTTCTTCAGGCCTCCAAAGAGCATCACACTAAAACCCACCCCCCCTACGATGTATTTCCCGATGCATCCACCCGAATCTACACATCACTGGGCACTATGGGTAATTTAGCATGGCCAATCCAAACCAGGAGGTTGCTTTACATGATTCAAGTGTTTCAGCAGCGATCATTTCAAGGGTTGGTGGTTTCTTTAGGTGCAGAGAAGGCATTTGACCAGGTGGTGTCGAGATCATTTTTATACCCTGAAGTGGTTTAGTCTGGGTGAAGCATTTACAGTGATCCTCTAGCAGCAGTTCTCACCAATAGTGTAATGTCTAGTAATGTTTACATGGCCGGGGCTAGTCGGCAAGGCTGGGGCCTTTCACCTTTAATTTTCACATTGGTGATTGAGTCACTGGCGGAGGTTATTTATAGGGACCCCAATATAGTTGGCCCAGAGGTGGGATCAAAGGTGCCTAAGAGTACATTATACGAAGTTCTTATTTTTCTCTTGAACTCCGTAGTTTCAGTGCCCCAATTGATAGCATATCAATTCATTTGGCTCTTTCTCAGGTTACAAGATTAATTTTTCAAAATTGGAGGCTTTGCCTGTGCGGTGTCTTAGGGGAATACCTGAAGTTGACGATGGGTTTCCTTTTCAGTGGGCACAGAGAGGTTTTCTTTACTTAGTCCTTTCCGTTATCCCCCCCCTCTTTGATCAGTTATTTAAGGCTAATTTTGTCGACCTGTTTGACAAGATTAAACAAGATCTTTGAAGATGGGGGGCCCTTCCGATATCATGGTGAGGTCGAGTGGCTCTTATCAAAATGAATTCTCTTCCTGGCTTATTATACCCTGGGCAGATGCTCCCTTTGCTTTTTCCTAGGCAAACATTTCAGAAGTTAAATGGCTGGTTTAGTTCCCTTATTTGGCACCATAGGTGGCCCCCTTATTAAGTGTGCGAAACTGCAATTGCCCCAGGGATTGGGGGAAGTGAACCTCCCAGATATCAGAAGAGTCAGGGGGAAATATAGAGTAGGGGAATGGGTTTGGGTGGGTTTTTCTTTGGAGGGGCAGTGTGGACTTGTTGGGCCAAAGGCCCTGTTTCCACACTGTAGAGAATCTAATCTACTCTCCCACTAGCTTGGATGGGGTTGCAGCTTCAACTGTATTTAAAATGCCTCGTGCCATCCTGGTCAATGTCACCTGCTTGATTGGTACCATATCCATTGTTCAGAAGCAGTAATGTATAGTATCTACAAGACACACTGCAAAAATTTACCAAAGTGCCTTAGAAAATACCTTTCAAACCACTTCCATCTAGAAGGACCAGGACAACAGATACTTGGGAACACAACCTCTTGCAATGTCCCTCCAAGCCACTCACCATCTTGACTTGGAAATGTATTGCTGTTCCTTCAGTGTCACCGGGTCTAAATCCTGGAATTCCTTCCCTCAAGACATTGTGGGTCACCGTACAGGATGTAGACTGCAACGGTTCAAGAAGGCAGCTCACCACCACATTCTCAAGGGGAACGGAATGCTGGCCAGCCAGTGACGCCCATGTACCAGAAGTAGATTTGAATAAATTATTGAAACAGCGGGTTGGAATCTGCAAACAAATGAAAATCAATGTTAAGGAGGGTCAGATGGAGGGCATTTATTTGGTCCTTATTTGAGAACAGATAAAGAGCGATTATACTGACACTGAATTGGAACTAGAGTTTAGAGTTAAACACCTGTAGTGTTTCACTCAGTGTATAAACGTAAAATTGATGAAAGATTGGCTCCTGACGTGTACTTCACTAACATATGAATAGGACAATTAAGAAGGCATATGGGATACTGGATTTTTTTAGATTAGATTACTTACAGTGTGGAAACAGGCCCTTCGGCCCAACAAGTCCACACCGACCCGCCGAAGCGAAACCCACCCAGACCCCTACATTTACCCCTTATCTAACACTACGGGCAATTTAGCATGGCCAATTCACCTGACCTGCACATCTTTGGACTGTGGGAGGAAACCAGAGCACCCGGAGGAAACCCACGCAGACACGGGGAGAACGTGCAAACTCCACACAGTCAGTCGCCTGAGGCGGGAATTGAACCCAGGTCTCCGGCGCTGTGAGGCAGCAGTGCTAACCACTGTGCCACCGTGCCGCCCACAAATTTCATGACATTAATGGCGTCTTCACCTCCCACAATCCCATGCGATCGGAAAATCACTCCATGGGGCCCGAGCAGTGCGCATGCGTGCAGCTAGGCAATGTTACTGAGTGTGCGAGCAGATTGGTGCCGGCGGTTGCTGGAACAAGAACAGAAACCATTGGAAAAGCTGACCAACTCCGACAGCTCGTGTCGAAAGAAATCGAGGAGGCGTTTCGGGTCCGGTGATCCTCCTTCAGAACAGGACCAGGTTTCAGGAACATCCCTGGAAGGTCGCCTCTTAAATGTTGCAATTGCACTAGCCTCCTCCACTTCCTCTGGCAGCTCATTCCATACACGTACCATCCTCTGCGTGAAAAAGTTGTCCTTTAGGTCACTTTTGAATCTTTCCCCTCTCACCCTAAACCTATGCTCTATAGTTATGGACTCTCCCACCCCAGGGAGAAGACTTTGTCTATTTATTCTATCCGTGCACTTCATCATTTTATAAACCTTTATAAGGTCACCCTTCAGCATCTGACTCTCCGCAGAAAACCATCAGCCTGTTCAACTTTTCCCTATAGCTCAAATCTCCCAACCCTGGCATCAACCTTGTAAATCTTTTCTGCACCCTTTTAAAGTTCATACATCCTTCTGATAGGAAGGAGACCAGAATTGCATGCAATATTCCAAAAGTTGCCTAACCAATGTCATGTACAGCCGCAACATGACCTCCCAACTCCTGTACTCAATATTCTGACTGATAAAGGAAAGCATACGAAACACCTTCTTCACTCTCCTATCTACCTGTGACTACTTTCAAGGAGCTAGGAACCTGCACTCCAAAGTCACTTTGTTCATCAACACTCCCTGGGACCTTACCATTAAATCTATTAGCCCTGCTAAGATCAGCCCAAGATTTGCCAATTGCATGACCTCAGGCCATAGTCTGGGGTGTGGATTATGAGGTCCTGGGGATTTGTAAACTTTTAATCCATCAATTTCCTCAACACCATTTCCCCACAACTACTCATTTCCTTCAGTTCTGCTCTCAATGGACCATGTGTTCCCCAACATTTTGGGGAAGTTACTTGTGATGAGAGAAGCAACATATGTGGTTAATTGGTCTGCCATCTCTTTGTTCCACATGAGATTTTTGTCTGTTCTAATTGTTATTGTTTTCTCTAATCCTTTTATTTCTCTTCACATACCCCATTTTCCCCTTTTCATCAATCCTTTTGTTGAAACCTGAACTGCTCCCAGTCTTCAGATCTGCTGCTTTTTTTTTTAGCCAATTTGTACGCAAATTCTTTGGATCCAGTACAATCCATAATGTCCCTTGTTAGCGGTGGCTGGGCCACCTTGTGTGTTTTATTTTGTCAGACAGGATGGAACAACTGTTGCAATTCCTCCAGGTGCTATTTAAATGTTTGTCAATTCTTTCAATAATGTTCCCTCATTTGTTGCAGCCTGTTCTTACCTCTGCCGTTGTAATTTCCTTGCTTTAGATTTAAGTCCCCAGTCTCAGAATCACCTCTGTTCCTCTCCATTTTAATGCAAAGCTCTCTCTGTCAGTTCTTCACTCTTCCGCAAGAGGCCTCTTACAGCTACATTGCCAATTATTCCCTTCTCATGAAGAAATTAATATTTTGGAATTAAGTTGCCATTGTTCAGCAGAACCATAGCCACATTTGTAATGTTCTGTGCAGTTCTGGTCTCCCTCCTATCAGAAGGATGTAGTGAAACTTGAAAAGGTTGAGAAAAGATTTACAAGGATGTTGCCAGGGTTGGGGAGTTTGAGTGATAGGGAGAGGCCGAGCAGACTCATGCTGTTTCCCCTTGCGCGCTGGAGGCTGAAGTTGATAAAATCATGAGAGGCATGGATAGGATAAATAGTCAAGGTCTTTTCCTTGAGATGGGATACTCCAGAATGTAAGGGTAATAGGTTCAGGGTGGGCAGGTGGGGAGGGGAAGGGAAGGTTTAAAAGGGACGTAAGGGGCAACTTTTTCATTCAGAGGGCGGTGTGTGTAAGGAATGAGCTGCCAGAGGAAGTGGTGGAGGCTGGTGCAATCACAACATTTAAAAGGCATCTGGATAGGTATATGAATAGGAAGGGGTTAAAGGAAAATGGGCCAAGTGCTGGCAAACGGGCCTAGATTGATTCTGGATATGTGGTCGGCATGTTCACTTTCTCTCTGGTGTCGGTGTCAATACCTTGATGTCTCATTTGCTCCCCCTTCCTGGGGATGTTAACCATTTCGTGTCTCATTGTTCGTCAAGAAGCTGCATTGCAGGTTCACCCTAAATTGACACAGTTTTTGCTTCCCAAAATCAGACCTGTTCTGTCTCAGCAGTATTCCAATGTTGGGAAAGATATTAACTTTCAGGTGGAGTTATCCAAAATTCAGAGAGATGTCAGTCTTGACGTTTTCGCTTTTCTGCCCCTGTAAGATCCTGAATCAGCACCTTCAGGAGAATTAGAGCAGAACAGAGGGGAGAGAGAGAGGGAAGATGATATCAACTTCATGGAATAACAAAAGAAAAGAATGTTCTGCAAAATGTAGAATTCTACCCTGGATGACAGTGATGATTTTTGTAATCTCTTTTTACAGATTATATGAAGATCTGAAGACGGAAGTTTCAAAATCAACAGATGAAGGGCTTATGCTTGAAGCATCCACTCTCCTGCTCTTCGGATGCTGCCTGACCTGCTGCGCTTTGCTAGTGCTGCACTTTTCGACACTGACTCTCCAGCGTCTGCAGTCCTCACTTTGACATCAATGCCTGACAGTCAATCAATCCATTGGGACCGCAATAATTTTCAACTGTGATTCTGAGAGAAGGAGTAAAGCTTTTTGGTTCCTGTTTCTGTATGTTTTCAGCATCAGTGGGATGAGAGACCGTACTGTTGCAGTGCACTGAGTGTGGAGCCAGAAATAGTTATACAGCCTGGAAAGAGGGATTCACAGCAGGGAGGGGCTGTATACATGTTTGTGTGCAGCTGAAGTTTTGGCCATGGAGAAACCTGAGGGATCCTGCCCTGTAGAAAAACCATGTAACTGTGGAAAAAGTTTCCGTTTTCCCATCTGCCCTGGAGACTCATCGGCGCACTCACACCGGGGACAGGCTGTTCCCCTGCACAGAGTGCGGTAAGGTCTTCTGCAATTCCTCTGACCAGCTGAAGCACCGGTGTGTCCACACGGGGGAGAGGCCCTTCAGCTGCCCCAAATGCGGGAAGGGCTTTACTCAGGCCTCCAGTCTGCTGACCCACCGGCAGGTCCACACCGGGGAGAGGCCGTTCCTTTGCACCAAGTGCAGGAGGTCCTTCAGCAATTCCTCAGCCCTGCAGAGGCATCAGCGGGGCCACACGGGAGAGAGGCCCTTCAGCTGCCCCGAGTGTGGGAAGGTATTTAGCAATTCCTCCGCCCTGCTGAGGCACCAGTGGGTCCACACCGAGGAGACGCCCTTCAGCTGACCCAAGTGCGGAAAAGCCTTCAGCAATTCGTCCGACAGATTGAAGCACCAGCGGGTCCACACTGGGGAGAGACCCTTCAGCTGCCCTGAGTGTGGGAAGGGCTTTACACAGGCCTCCACCCTGCTGGCCCACCAGCGGGTCCACACTGGGGAGTGGCCATTCACCTGCTCTCAGTGTGGGAAGGGATTCACCCGCTCTTCCCACCTGCAGAGGCACCAGCGAGTTCACATGCCATGGCAGGGGGATTGAAGGAGCAATGGCAGAGTCCCATTATCGACTGGACCCCTGGGTTTGAATCCCGTCGTGGCAGATGGTGGAATTGGAATTCGGTCAGAAGTCTGAAGTTCTGAATCTAACGATGAAACCATTTTTGGGGGCGGATGCGTGAGAAGTCCCATCAGATTCACTCATGTCCTTTTTAGGGGAGGAAACTGCCGTTGCGGGTAAGGAGTCACTCAGTCATCCCAGCTGCATCCTTTACCGGGGCTGGCCTACATGTGACTGCAGACCCACAGCAGTGTGGTTGACTCCCCCACCCGCGGAAATGAACAGGGAGGAACTTACTTGGTACAGGTTCTAGATTAGTGGAGCTGGAAAAGCACAGCAGTTCAGGCAGCATCCGAGGAGCAGTAAAATCGACGTTTCGGGCAAAAGCCCTTCATCAGGAAAACGCCTGATGAAGGGCTTTTGCCCGAAACGTCGATTTTACTGCTCCTCGGATGCTGCCTGAACTGCTGTGCTTTTCCAGCACCACTAATCCAGAATCGGGTTTCCAACATTGTTTTACCTTTACTTGGTACAGGGTATGGGTTCAAATTGCTGAGTGAGGCAATACTTCCTATGGGTTAAGGCTTACCAAGGATCCAATTACAAAGGGATAACTCAGTGCTGACCAATAGTAAAGAAAGTTGGGGGGTGGGGGAGGGACTGTGTACGCTTTGACCTTGAGCTGTTTTTGAAAAAATAAGCTACTTTTTCTTCGTCTTTTCATTGAGGGGATCTGAAGCTGTAATAAAGTTGGGTCTCAATAAAGGTTAGCTGAACTTACCGCCGGGCTCAGACTTTCATTGAAAGCTTTGAGCTCCAAGAGGTTTTTGTTTTAAAGCTGCTCATTTCTTTCAGCCTCCTGCACTAAGTTTCCAATGTCGTGGAGCAGTGAATGAGTTGCTAGTATCGTTAGAAATTGTAAATTTTTCATGAGTACAGGTCCTGCGTCATATTCATCAGCATTGTAAAGTTTACTGGCAGCACCGGGAAGGGTGGGCTGCCTTCACTAGAAACAATGTGGAGGAGCCGGAGATGGACTGGGTTGGATCAAATTAAAAATCACACATCAGGTTATAGTGGTTTATTTGGAACCACTAGCTTTCGGAGCGCTGCTCCGTCATCAGGTAGCTGTGGAGCAGGATCATAAGACAGAATTTATAGCAAAAGATCACAGTATAGTGCAACTGATCGGATATATTGAACAAACCTAGATTGTTGTTAAGTCTTTTGTCTTTTAGAAGAAATTGCAAGTTTTAGTTCATTAATGTGTAAATCCCAGGAAATCTTTGAAGTCAGATGCTCGATGACTTGAGGTTTTATATAAATAGGTTACATCTCAGTTCAGGCAATAATGAAATGTGTGAGATTTGAGTCTGTCTGTATCCCAATCTTGAATCAGACTGGTTCTATTTCCAAAGTAGGAATTTACAAATATTACATGTATCAACTGCCTGCAGATTGTGTGCTTTTTGATCAAAGTTGAATGTATCTGCAAATGCAAATTCATCCCATAGACCTGTGTGTGCATGACAGAGTGTGTGTGTGCATGAGAGCGCGTGTGTCTGTTTGCGTGTGTGCATGCTTGAAGTGTGATTGTGATCGAGTATAAGCCTGTGAGAGGGTGTGAGTGTTTCAGAGAGATCGTGTGGTATGAGAGAGGTATAGATAAAAGCGAGGGGTTACATTTTGCTAAAATAAGGAAGGGCAGGGTTTGTATAGTTAATGATAGGGCCCTGGGTTGCGTTGTAGAACAGAGACATGGTGGGTTTCAGGTACATTGTTCTTTGAAAGTTGCATCATTGGTCGACAGGGTGGTTAAGAGGCGTTCAGTACACTTGCCTTCATTGTTCACAGCGTTGTGTATAGGAGTTGGGACATTATGTTGGTAAGACCACTGTCAGAGTACTGAGTACAGTTCTGGTCGCCCTGTTATAGCATGTCGGAGAAATTTGCCCAGTAAGTTAGAGATCACAAAGAACAGTTCAAAGTGAAATTGACAAACAGTTTATTACAAGAGAAACTGACTAGGCTGACACAGAACTGACAGTCTGTACAGGTAGATCAGAATTTCTCTTCCCAGAGCTGAAGATGAGATCAGTTTTTATAATAATAAACTGGGATATTTAAGACTGAAATAGATCGGTTCTTGAGTATCGAGGGGACTGAGGATTACAGGGAGAAAGTGGGAGAATGGGGTTGAGTCGTGGTTGCATGGTATGCGCAGACCTGATGGGCTGAATCGTCTCATTTCTGCTCCTATGTCTTATGGTCTATTCCTGTCCTGGACACAGTGAGAGAATTGGGAGCAGTCGTCAGCCATTTGGTCTTTGGAGCCTGCACCAGCATTGAACAGATCATAACTGGATATGAATATCCCTACATCTAGTTGAACAGGTTGAATTTTTCACTGCAGCACAGGAGGTTGAGAGGTGACCTTATAGAGGTTTATAAAATCATGAGGGTGGTAGATGAGGTGAACGGCAGATGTCCTTTCTGACAGGTGGGGACTTCAAGATTCATGAGCAAATTGTGAAAGTGAGATGAGAAAAATTTTAAAAAGACTTGAGTCGCACTTTTTTTCTTTTAAGAGAGTGGCTTGTGTGTGGGATGAATGTCCAGAGGAAGTGGTGGATGCAGGTACAGTTACAATGTTTAAAAGACATTTGGATAGATACATGAATAGGAAAGGTTCAGAGAAATATGGGGCAAACACAGGCAGGTGGGATTCCTTTAGTTTGAGAACACAGTCAGCATGGTCTATTTGGACTGAAGGATCTGTTTCTGTGCTGTATGACTCTGTAACTGTTCTATACTGGTCTTAAAAGGATTTTCTTGCCTTCCCCTATAAATATCCCCTTCTTTCTTGTTCAAAAATCAAATTAACTCAGCCTTGAATATATTCATTTTAGATTACTTACAGTGTGGAAGCAGGCCCTTCGGCCCAACAGGTCCACACCGACCCGCCAAAGCGCAATCCACTCATACCCCTCACCTAACACTACGGGCAATTTAGCATGGCCAATTCACCTGACGTGCACATCTTTGGACTGTGGGAGGAAACCGGAGCACCTGAAGGAATCCCACGCAGACACGGGGAGAATGTGCAAACTCCACACAGTCAGTCGCCTGAGTCGGGAATTGAACCCGGGTCTCTGGCGCTGTGAGGCAGCAGTGCTAACCACTGCGCCACCGTGCCGCCCATTCAATGATGCCCCAACTGCAGGAAGACATCCCCACTTCTGAACTCAATTCCTCTTGGTAATATACCACTTGCCTTGCTGATTGTTTGCTGCACCTGACTGACAACTGGCATTGACTGGTGTAGAAGGACACTGAGGCCCCTCTGTAAATCCACACATCATTCCTGATGAAGGGCTCTTGTTCCTCGGATTCTGCCTGACCTGCTGTGCTTTTCCAGTGCCACACTTTCTGACTCTGATCTCCAGCATCTGCAGTTCTCACTTTCTCCACATCCCAAAAGATCACCACTTAAACAATACACCTCCTTTCTACTGTTTTCACAGCAAAGGCTATAACTTCACATTGTGGTACTGTATTTGCCAATTGTGGCCTTCTCTATAATTGGGGAGATCAAGTGTAAACTTCGGGAACACTTCACAGAGCATCGCAGATGGGTCCGCAGAGGCCGATCGGACTTCCCAGTCACCACCCATTTTAATTCCCCTTCCCGTTTCCTTTCTGACATGATCATCTTTGGCCTCCTCCATTGCCACAACAAACCAAACTGCAAGATGGAGGAACAACACTCCAACATTGAGTTCTCTAATTTCAAGTAACCTCCTTTCCCACCCTGCCACCAACCAGATTCCTTCCTCCCATTGACCAACCAGGTGTTCACCTATCCCCACTTCACCACCCTGCCCCCAGCACCCAATTGTTCTGCAGTTCCCCCTGCACCCACGCCCAGTCCTGAAGAAGGTTTACACCCGAAACATCGACTTGTCCACCTCCTGACGCTGCCTGGCTTGCTGTGTTCTTCCAGTGTCCTGCCTGTCTATTTTGCCAATTCAGACACAGATCTGGACCAACATTTCCCGTGTCTGTCCCCTCCTTTCTTTTCAGTTGCTACAAGTTAATAATTTATAGAATCCCTGCAGTGTGGGAAGAGGCCTTTCGGCCCAACAAGTCCACACCAACCCAAACCCATTGCCTTACTCTACATTTACCCTGACTAGTGCACCTAACCTACACATCCCTGATTACTATGGGCAATTTAGCATGGCCAATTCACCTAATCTCTCCGTTTTTGGATTGTGGGATGACACCGGAGCACTTGGAGGAAACCCACGCCCCTTAATTTAAGAATGAAAAATAAATGGAAAAACGGAGTCGGAAAAGAGAATTATGTGCTCACAGAGGTTGGACAGAGGAAAGAAGTTGCAGTCCAGAGTGAAGCACAATCTTCATTGAGAGAAACAGAAGCAGCAGCAGAATCTCATGGTCCAACTTCCGCATTTAGACAATGGGGGCTTCCTATTGGTTCATCAAAAGTAGGTCGCGCGTCTTTTCCGCTGACAGCGCGGAGCATGCGCAGTGATTTGTTGACACTGATAAACATGTATCGTGCCTTACTGACACCGTAAAGCATGCGCAGTATGCTCTGTGGAGATACCGTTGTTACTGACAGTTTTTAAGTGTCCAAATGTCAATAGGAGAAAAAGAGGGTCGAGCGTTTCATTCAGTGTAAACATTTAAAATCGATTCAGGTTGGCTCCTAACGTGTACTTCAATACCACGTGAATAGTACGATTAAGACGGCATGTGGGACACTTCATTTCACCTCGTTACTGACGGCTACATCTCCCACAGTACCATGGGCAGTGCGCATGTGTGAGATCGGAATGGGGCCCGCCCACATCATTCTGATGGACAGCAGACCAACCTTTGGTCCTGATCCAGAATCTGGTTTCCAGCATCTGCAGTCATTGTTTTTACCTCCAACCTTTGGTCCTAGTGAAGGGCTTCTGCCCAAAATGTCGATTTTCCTGTTCCTCGGAAGCTGCCTGATCTGCTGTGCTTTTCCAGCACCACTCTGATCTCCAGCATATACCAGTCCTCACTTTCGCCTTCACCAACCTTTGGGAAACCCTGGAGGACCGGAAAGAATCTGGTCCTTCCGCCAATCAGAGTCCCGCACCGCACCGCCCCCCCCCAACCGTATTGAGTGAATGCGGAAGTTGGGCCATGAGCTTTGCTCCTCCTCTCTCTCTCTCTCTCTCTCTGAAGATTGAGCTTCACCCCAAACTGCAACTTCCTTCTTCTGTCCAACATCTTTGAGGAAGTAACCAAGTTGATAGATGAAGGAAGGGCTGTAGTTGTCATATACATGGACTTTAGTAAGGCATTTTATAAGGTTCCCCATGGTAAACTAAGAGAGAAAGTGAAGTCACATGGTGTGCAGGGTGTTCTAGCTAGGCAGATAAAAAACTGGTTGAGCAACAGGAGACAGAGTAGTCGTTGAATGGAGTTTCTCGAAATGGAGAAAGATGATCAGTGGTGTTCCATAGGGATCAGTGCTGTGGCCACTGTTGTTTGTGATATACATAAGTGACCTGGAAGAGAGCACTGTTGGTATGATCAGCAAGTTTGCAGATGACATGATTGGTGGAGTAGCAGAAAGCATAAGGGATTGTCAAAGAATACAGGAGAATATAGACAGATTAGAGAGTTGGGCAGAGAAGTGGCAGATGGAGTTCAATCCAGGCAAATATGAGGTGATGCATTTTGGCAAGTCTAAATCTCGACCAAATTATACAGTGAACAGAAGAGCCTTGGGAAAAGTTGATGAGCAGAGAGATCTGGGAGTGCAGGTCCATTGTCCCCTGAAGGTTGCTGCACAGGTGGATAGAGTGGTCAAGAAGGCACATGGTATTTTTGCTTTCATCAAGGTGTCATGAGGAGGGTGTACCAAGCAGGCTAAGATAAAAGGTAGAGAGGAGGGACTTGGGGGAGGGGCGTTGGGAATGCAATAGGTGGAAGGAGGTTAAGGTGAGGGCGATACGCCGGAGAGGGGGTGTGGGTGGAGAGGTCGGGAAGAAGATTGCAGGTCAAGAAGGCGGTGCTGAGGCCAAGGGTTGGGACTGAAATAAGGGGGGGGGGGGGGGGGGGGGGGGGAGGGGAAATGAGGAAGCTGGAGAAATCTGCATTCATCCCTTGTGGTTGGAGGGTTCCTAGGTGGAAGATGAGGTGCTCTTCCTCCAGGTGTCGTGTTGCCATGGTCTGGCGATGGAAGAGGCCAAAGACCTGCAAGTCTTTGGTGGAGTGGGAGGGGGAGTTAAAGTGTTCAGCCACAGGGCGGTTGGGTTGGTTGGTGGGGGTGTCCCAGAGGTGTTCTCTGAAACGTTTCGCAAGTAGGCGGCCTGTCTCTCCAATGTAGAGGAGGCCACATCGGGTGCAGCGGATGCAGTAAATGATGTGTGTGGAGGTGCAGGTGAATTTGTGACAGATATGGAAGGATCCCTTGGGGCCTTGGAGGGAAGTGAGAGGTGAGGTGTGGACGCAAGTTTTGCATTTCTTGCGGTTGCAGGGGAAGGTGCCAGGAATGGAGGTTGGGTTGGTGGGGGGTGTGGACCTGACGAGGGAGTCGCGGAGGGAGTGGTCTTTCAGGAACGCTGATAGGGGAGGGGAGGGAAATATATCCTTGGTGGTGGCGGAAATGACAAAGGATGATATGAGGTATCTGGAGGTTGGTGGGGTAATAGGTGAGGACCAATGGGGTTTTGTCCTGGTGGCAATTGGAGGGGCGGGGTTCAAGGATGGAGGAGTGGCAAGTGGAGGAGATGCAGTGGAGAGCATCGTCAACCACGTCTGAGGGGAAATTGCGGTCTTTGAAGAAGGAGGCCATTTGGGTTGTTCGGTGTTGGAATTGGTCCTCCTGGGAGCAGATGTGGTGGAGGCGAAAGAATTGGGAATATGGGATGGCGTTTTTACAGGGGGAAGAGTGGGAGGAAGTGTAATCTAGGTAGCTGTGGGAATTGGTCGGTTTATAGTAAATGTCCGTGTTGAGTCGGTCGCCCGAGATAGAAATGGAAAGGTCTAGGAAGAGGAGGGAGAAGTCTGAGATGGTCCAGGTAAATTTGAGGTCAGGGTGGAAGGTGTTGGTAAAGTGGATGAACTGTTCAACCTCCTCGTGGGAGCACGAGGTAGCGCCGATACAGTCATCGATGTAGCGGAGGGAAAGGTGAGGGGTGGTGCCAGTGTAGCTGCGGAAGATAGACTGTTCCACATATCCGACGACGAGGCAGGCATAGCTGGGGCCTATGCGGGTGCCCGTGGCTACTCCTTTGGTTTGGAGGAAGTGGCAGGATTGGAAAGAGAAGTTGTTCAGAGTGAGGACCAGTTCAGTCAGTCGAAGGAGGGTGTCATTGGAAGGGTACTGGTTGGGTCAGCGGGAAAGGAAGAAGCGGAGGGCTTTGAGGCCTTTGTGATGGGGGATGGAGGTGTACAGGGACTGGATGTCCATGGTGAAGATAAGGAGTTGGGGGCCAGGGAAGCAAAAATCATGGAGGAGGTGAAGGGCGTGGGTGGTATCCCGAACGTAGGTGGGGAGTTCTTGGACTAAGGGGGACAGGACCGTGTCGAGGTATACAGAGATGAGTTTGGTGGGGCAGGAGCAGGCTGAGACAATGGGTCGGCCGGGGCAGTCAGGTTTGTGGATTTTGGGCAGGAGGTAGAAATGGGCGGTGCGGGGTTATGGGATGATGAGGTTGGAGGTGGTGGATGGGAGATCCCTAAGGTGATGAGGTTATGGATGGTCTGGGAGATGATGGTTTGGTGGTGGGAGGTGAGGTCATGGTCAAGGGGGCAGTAGGAGGAGGTGTCTGCAAGCTGGCGTTTAGCCTCAGCAATGTAAAGATCGGTGTGCCAAACTACCACCATGCCTCCCTTGTCTGTTGATTTGATAGTGAGGTTGGGGTTGGAGTGGAAGGAGTGGAGGGCTGTACATTGTGAGGGTGAGGGGTTGGAGTGGGTAAGAGGGGTGGACAGGTTGAGGCGGTTAATGTCAGACCATGGCAACACGACGCCTGGAGGAAGAGCACCCCATCTTCCGCCTAGGAACCCTCTAACCACACGGGATTAGATTTTAGATTACTTACAGTGTGGAAACAGGCCCTTCGGCCCAACAAGTCCACACCGCCCCGCTGAAGCGCAACCCACCCATACCCCTACATTTTACCCCTTACCTAACACTACGGGCAATTTAGCATGGCCAATTCACCTGACCTGCACATCTTTGGACTGTGGGAGGAAACCGGAGCACCAGGAGGAAACCCACGCAGACACGGGGAGAATGTGCAAACTCCACACAGTCAGTCGCCTGAGGCAGGAATTGAACCCGGGTCTCTGGCGCTGTGAAGCAGCAGTGCTAACCACTATGCCACCGTGCTGCCCACAAGGGATGAACCACCTTTTCTCAGTCCCAACCCCCGTATTCAGCACCGCCCTCTTGACCTGCAATCTTCTTCCCGACCTCTCCGCCCCACCCGCTGTCCGGCCTATCACCCGCACCCTCACCTCCTTCCACCTATCGTATTTCCAGCGCCCCTTCCCCAATCCCCTCCCCCCTACCTTTTATCTCAGCCCGCCTGGCACACCAGCCTCATTCTTGAAGATGGGCTTATGCCTGAAACATCGATTCTCCTGCTCCTCGGAAGCTGCCTGGCCTGCTGTGTTTTTCCAGCATCACATTTTTCAACTGCAATTAGACATTGACAAGATGCAGAACTGGGCTGATAAGTGGCAGATGAAGTTCAACATGGAAAAGTGTGAAGTTATTCATTTTGGAAGGTCGTATTTGAATGCAGAATACAGGGTTAAAGGCAAGATTCTTGGCAGTGTAGAGGAACAGAGAGACCTTGTGGTCCATTTCCACTGATCCCTCAAAGTTGCCATGCAAATTGATAGGATTGTTAAGAAGGTGTATGGTATGTTAGCTTTCATTAGCAGGAGGACTTCGTGCAAGTGCTGTGAGGCTATTCTGCAGCTCCGTAGAATCCTGTATAGACCACACTTGCAATATTGTGTTCAGTTCTGGTTTGCTCATTGTCGGAAAGATCTGGAAGGTTAGAGAGAATGCAGAGGAGATTTACCAGGATGCTGCCTGCACTGGTGGGCATGCCTTTTGAAGAAAGGTTGAGGGAGCTCAAGCTTTTCTCATTGGAGCGAAAAAGGATGGAGGTGGACTTGATCAAGGCATACAAGATGTTGAGAGGCATAGATAGAGTGGATAGCCTATTACAAGAGGGCATAGGCTTAAGGTTATTGGAGGAAGGTTCAGGGGAGATGTCAGAGTAAGTTCTTTACTCAGTGAATGGTGGGTGCATTGAATGCACTGCCAGTGGTGATAGTACAGTCAGATACATTAGGGACATTTAAGCAACTCTTGGATAGGCACGTAGAAGTTTGTACAATGAAGGATATGTAGGTTAGTCTGATCTAAAACGTAGGATAAAGGGCCGGCACTACATTGAGGGCCAAAGGGCCTGTACTGTGCTGTATTGTTCTAAGTTCTATGTACCTAAGTACAGTCAAAGGTTTTGATTTGTGAGCAGTACAATCCGATCCCAGCAAACAAGGACATGCAGGTCATACTGTGCATAGTCAGAGTGTGGCGTGTAGGGTTACGGCTGCACAGAAGGTGCACAAAAGCAAGCAGATTTCAAATTCATGAGTTCTATTCAACAGTCTAATAATGGCAAAACTGTTGTGTCGTGTGTTCAAGCTTCTGTATCTTCTGTCTGACAGAAGCGGGTGTAGGAGATCAGTCCCGGGGGTGGGGGCGGGGGGGAAATGATGTTGGCAGCCTTTCCACGACAATGAGAAGTGAAGATGAGTTCCATGGATGGAAGGTTGGCTTCCAGGATGGATGGTACTGTGCACACAACCTTCTGTAGTTTCTTCTGGTCCTGGGCAGACCAGTTACCGTTGCAGGCCGTGATGCACCCAGATCCAATGCTTTCTATGGTGCATCTGTAAATGTTGGTGAGGATCCTTATGGACATGCTGAATTTCTTAAGCCTCATGTGGAAGAAAATGCATTGTTGTGCCTTCTTGACTGTTGCATGGGTAGGTTTGGATATTCAGCCGCTCCTTTCTCATTCTTACTAACTCCTTCAGTTTCATACCTGGTGCTAATATTTTTTGAACGATTTCTTCAGAAGGTTGAAATATTACAAGCGGCAAAGATAGTGTACATACATAATATGAAGTCTTTAAACTTATAGAGTCATAGAGATGTACAGCACGGTAACTGGTCTGCCCAGGACCAGAAGAAACTACAGAAGGTTGTGTGCACAGTACCATCCATCCTGGAAGCCAACCTTCCATCCATGGAATTCATCTTCACTTCTCATTGTCGTGGAAAGGCTGCCAACATCATTTCTCCCCCACCCCCACCCCCGGGATTGATCTCCTACACCCGCTTCTGTCAGACAGAAGATACAGAAGCTTGAACACACGACACAACAGTTTTGCCATTATTAGACTGTTGAATAGAACTCATGAATTTGAAATCTGCTTGCTTTTGTGCACCTTCTGTGCAGCCGTAACCCTACACGCCACACTCTGACTATGCACAGTATGACCTGCATGTCCTTGTTTGCTAGGATCTGATTGTACTGCTCACAAATCAAAACCTTTGACTGTACTTAGGTACATAGAACTTAGAACAATACAGCACAGTACAGGCCCTTTGGCCCTCAATGTAGTGCCGGCCCTTTATCCTACTTTTTAGATCAGACTAACCTACATATCCTTCGGTCCAACCCGTCCATGCCGACCAGATATCCCAACCCAACCTAGTACCACCTGCCAGCACCCGGCTCATATCCCTCCAAACCCTTCCTTATTCACATACCCATCCAAATGCCTCTTAAATGTTGCAATTGTACCAACCTCCAACACTTCCTCTGGTAGCTCATTCCATACACATACCACCCTCTGTGTGAAAACATTGCCCCTTAGGTCTCTTTTATATCTTTCCCCTCTCACCCTAAACCTATGCCCTCTAGTTCTGGACTCCCCGACCCCAGGGAAAAGAATTTGTCTATTTATCCTATCCATGCCCTTCATAATTTTGTAAACCTCTATAAGGTCACCCCTCAGTCTCCAGGGAAAACAGCCCTAGCCTGTTCAACCTCTCCCTATAGCTCATTTCCTCAAACCCTGGCAACATCCTTGTAAATCTTTCCTGAACCATTTCAAGTTTCATAACATCTTCCCGATAGGAAGGAGACCAGAATTGCAAGCAGTATTCCAAAAGTGGCCTAACCAATGTCCTGTGCAGCTGCAACATGACTTCCCAAACTTGATGACATTCTAATGAACAGAACAGCTTACTTAGGATAAAATGGGTAAACTCAAGAGGCATTATGAAGGATGAGAGTGTGGAATATTTAGAGATGCATGGTAAAACAGGACTGAGTCTGCATGGCTTTGACAAGAAGAGGACATGTCTGACAAATCTGTTTGGGTTCTTTGAGAAGGTAATAAGTCCATTAAACAAAGGGAGAGTCAATGGATGTGAGCGACATGGATTTCCAGAAGGACTTTGACAAGGTGCTGTGCAGATGGCTGCAAAATAAGAGTTCCTGGTGTGAGGGGCAAGGTACTGGCATGGATAGAGGATTGGTTGACTGGCAGTTGGCAGAGAGTTGGCATAAAGGGCCTTTTTCAGCATGGGACAGGTGAAGTCCATGCTGGGAATGCTTGGACAGGCCAGGAGAATGGCCAGATGAGGGGCAGATGGAATACAATGTGGTAAAGTCTGAGGTTATGTAGTTTGGTAGCAAGACCAAAAGCAGAGACTATTTTCAAAATGGGAAAGGCTTTGGAAATGGAAAACACAAAGGAAAACACTTGTGAGTCACAAGTCAGAATTCTCAGAGGGAGGATTGTTCCATTCCTGGTCGGGGGTCGAATGGGGATGAAAAGGATGCTGTCATTCATGGGGGTGGGGGTGAGGAAGAATCATCCCATGGACATGGGAAGAGGAGAATTGTACAGTTCAGACAGGGAGGGTTGTTTCATTCATGGCGGATGTGGGTAGGGAAGAACTTTACCATTGACAGTTGGAAGGATTGTACCATTCGGAGACGGGAGAATTGCACCCTACATGGGTGAGGGAGGAAAGGATTGTACCATTGAGAGGGGGAGAATTGCATCATTCATGGGGAGGGGTAGAAAGGATAGGAGGATTGTACCATTTGGGGTGGGGTAGGGTGGGGGGTGCATAGGGGAAGGAGAGGATTGTACCATTCACAGAATTATTTATTTTTATTTTCCAGAATTTCCAGGATACAGGACATGTGCCAATTTCATCCACCACAAATCTCCTGAAACTGCACTAAAAAAAAAATCCAATAGGAAGATTATCAGTAAAAAAAGGTCTGGTTTCAGTCATAGATTGAGAGACAGAGTCAGACTGCACAGAAATAGACCCTTTGGTTCAACTCATCCATGCCGACCAGATGTCCCAAACTGACCCAGTCCCAAGTTCCAGCATTTGGCCCATATCCCTCTACACCCAAACTATTCATCCAGACACCTTATAAATATTGTAATTGTACCAACCACCACCACTTCGTCTGGCAGCTCATCCCATACAAGCAGCACCTCTGTGTGAAAACATTGCCCTTTAAGTCCTTTTTTAATCTTTCCCCATCTCACCTTAAACCTATGCCTTCTAGTTTTTGACTCCTCCACCCTGGGGAATAAAACCTTGGCTATTCGTCCTATTTGTGACGCTCATGATTTTAGAAACCTCTAATAACGTTACTACTTAGACTATGACGCTCCAGGGTTTAAAAAGCCCCAGCCTCTCCCCACAACTCAAAACCACCAGTCCCAGCAACATCCCTGTAAATCTTACTGCTTCACTATTTAATCATGGCCGATATGCTCCTCACCCCCATTTTCCTGCCTTCTCCCCATAACTCTTCAACCCATCACCAATTAAAAACCTATTTTACACCTCTTCAAATTTACTCACTGTCCCAGCATCCACCACTTTGGGGGAGCAAATTCCACAGATTCACATCCCTTTGGGAGAAGTACTTTCCCCTCGACTCTGTTTTAAATTTGCTCCCCCTTATCCTAAGTCTGTGACGTCTCGTCCTAGAATGCCCCACAAGTGGAAGCATCCATTCCATGTCTACTTTATCCATACCTTTTATCATCTTGAAAATCTCAATTTGATCTGCTCTCATTCTTGTAAATTCTCAACAGTATCGGTCCAAATTGTTCAATCTCTCTTCATTTAACAACCCCCTCATCTGTAGGATCAATCTAGTGGACCTCCTGTGAACTACCTCATTACATCTTTTCTGAAATAGGGGGTTTAGAACTGGGCAAATCCTTCAGGTGTGGTCTCAGCAATGCCATGTACAGTTGCAGCAACACTTCCTTAACCTTATATCCTATTCCTTTAGCTGTAAAACCCAACATGTGGTTGGCACGGTGGTTAGCATTGCTGCCTCACAGCGCCAGAGACCCAGGTTCAATTCCTGCCTCAGGTGTGTGGAGTTTGCACATTCTCAACGTGCCTGCGTGGGTTTCCTCCAGGTGCTCCGGTTTCCTCCCACAGTCCAAAGCAGGTTAGGTGAACTGGCCATGCTAAATTGCCCATAGTGTTAGGTGCAGAGGGGAATGGGTTTGGGTGGGTGCGCTTCGGCAGGTCGGTGTGGACTTGTTGGGCCGAAGGGCCTGTTTCCACACTGTATGTAATCTAATCTAATTCCATTTGCTATCTTTATTATCTGCTGTACCTGCATACTAGTTTTTTGTAACTCATGAACGAGGATACCCAGATCCCTCTGCACCAGAGCACGCCAAAGCCTCTCACCACTTAGATAATAGGTCTCCTTCCTGTTTTTGTGACCAAAATGCATTATCCACCAAACTCCATCTACCAAATTTTGGCTCACTCTCCTAACCTATCTATATCTAGTTGTAAGGTTCTTATTTCCTCATTGCAATTTACCATCCTGCCTTTGCAGATTTGTGTCATTTGCAAATTAGGCTATAGTGCCTTTTATCCCTGTATCCAAGTCACTAATGTAGATTGTAAATAGTTGGGCTCCAAGGGCCCAAGGGGCAACTTTTTCATGCAGAGGGTGTTGCATGTATGGAATGAGCTTCCAGAGGAAGTAGTGGTGGCTGGTGAAATTGCAACACTTAAAAGGCATCTGGATGGGTATATGAATACGAAGGGTCTGAAGATATATGGGCCGGGTGCTGGCAAATGGGACTAGATTAGGTTGGAATATCTGGTTGGCATGGATGGGTTGGACTGAAAGGTCTGTTTCCGTGCTGTACATCTCTATGATGTTTGTCTTGAGTTTCCCATCTGAAACTTGTGACATCCACTAAAATGTACAAAAGACGTCAAGATTAAAAGCTCAGGGGACAGTTCTACTTTCCATGGAACACTTTTCTTATCTACTAGCTGGAAGTATTAAATTTCAATCCTACACATTATCTCTCCTCCTGCATTGAAATTCAAATTCACTTCATGTCTTTCTTCCACTCCTGGTGTTCTTTTTTTCCTCCAGTCAACAAACTGAAAACAACATCAACACGTCAATGCTCTCCAGGTCACTGCGATCACCACTTTCTGTTCCAGTGTCACAAATTATCACATTCACAGCCCGCCTTCCTGTTTTTCTCTCTCTCACTCCCTTTTCCTGTGTTAAGGGCAGATATACCAAGCTCAGCGCCAGGTCTCTCAAAGTGAAATGAGGAAATTCTAGTTGACACAAAGGCTGCCACGAGGTTGGAATTCTCTCCCGGAAATGACCGCGGATGGTGCCTTCACCAAGATGGCCGCCCGACCCAAGACAACACGCGCCTTACCCTCACAAACATGGCGGCAGATTACCCGGGCAACCCGAGGGGGTCTTCTCCAATAAACACTAGCCCGGTGGGGCTTTTATTCGCGACCTCAGGCCTCCCCCTAGGAGTTTGTAAACTCCCCAGTCTCTCGACACGCGCTGCCGGACCCGCTCAGCTTTTCCAGCGGGTCCTGTTCTTGTTCCTTCAGCCGCCGTCGCCGTTCCTCCACCGCACTCAGTGTCACTGCCTGTGTCGCGCTGCAGGACTTACATTGCACATGCGCCAGGTCACGGGTTTGGGAGTGAGAATGACGGGGGCGTCATCACCAGCTGAAGGGGCGTGGTTGGAGGAGTCTGCCAAGAATTCGAAAAAAAAACGGGGGCGGGGCGATAGTTTTGCCCGCCCCCAGCCACCTGATAGGTGGGTTTATTTTCAGTTTGAACAAGGTATGTTTTCAATTTTCAGCCTGTTTAGAAATGGTATTCCAGACCTTTGGAAAGCTGAAACATAAACAATGGGATACTAATAAAATGTATAAGGTAAATTACGAAAGAAACCTAGCACAAAATATCAAAAAGAAAAACAAACGCTTCTAGTCGTATGCCAAAGGGAACAGAGTAAATGTTGGTCCCTTGGAAGATGAAACCGGTGAGTTAATCGGGGGAAGATTTGACAATTGAATGACTTATCTCAGTGCATAGTGTGGAGTTTGGATTACCAGGTGCTGGGGATTTGTAAACTTTTAATCCCATCAATTTCCCCAACACTATTTCCCCACAACTACTCAGTTCTGCTCTCAATGGACCATGTGTTTCCCAACATTCTGGGGATGTTACTTGTGCCCTCCTTTGTGATGATAGAAGCAACGTATGTGGTTAATTGGTCTGCCATCTCTTTGTTCCACATGAGAACTTTGCCTGTTCTCATTGTAATTATTTTCACTAATCCTTTTTTTTTTGTCTTCACATACTCCATTTTCCCCTTTTAATCAATCCTTTTACTGAAACCTGAACTTCTCCCAGTCTTCAGATCTGCTTTTTTTTTAAGCCAATTTGTACGCCATTTCTTTGTATTCAGTACGATCCATGTTGTCCCTTGTTCGCTGTGGCTGGCCACCTTTTTGTATTTTATTTTGTCAGACAGTAAGGGACAACTATTGCAGTTCCTCCAGGTGCTATGTAAATGTTTGTCATTTCTTTCAATAATGTTCCCTCATTTGTTGCAGCCTGTTCGTGCCTCTGCCGTTGTAATTTTCTCGCTTTAGATTTAAGTCCCCAGTCTCCGAATCAACTCTGTTCCTCTCCACCTCCAATCAGTTCTTTACTCTTCCGCAAGCGGCCTGTCACAGCTACATTGCAAATTATTCCCTTCTCGTGAAGGAATTAACATTTTGGAATTAAATTACCATTGCCCAACAGAACCACAGCCACTTTTGGAATGTTGCATGCAATTCTGGTCTCCCTCCTATTGGAAAGATGTTGTGAAACTTGAAAGGGTTCAGAAAAGATTCACAAGAAGGGTTGGGAGATTTGAGCTATAGGGAGAGGTTGAATAGGTTAGGGCTATTTTCCCTGGAGCGTGGGAGGCTGAGGGGTGAAGTGATGCAGGCTGGTACAATTTCAACATTGAAAAGGCATCTGAATAAAGAAAGAGAATAGGAAGGGTTCAAAGGGTTAGATTAGATTACTTACAGCGTGGAAACAGACCCTTCGGCCCAACAAGTCCACACCGACCCACCGAAGCGCAACCCACCCAGACCCATTCCCCTACATTTACCCCTGCCCCTAACACTATGGTTAATTTCTCCATGGCCAATTCACCTGACCTGCACATCTTTGGACTGTGGGAGGAAACCGGAGCACCCTGAGGAAACCCACGCAGACACGGGGAGAATGTGCAAACTCCACACAGTCAGTCGCCTGAGGCGGGAATTGAACCCGGGTCTCTGGCGCTGTGAGGCAGCAGTGCTAACCACTGTGCCACCGTGCCGCCCACTAAGGTTGTTGGCTAAGGTGCTGGCAAATGGGACTAGATTGATTTTAGAATATCTTTTCTGTACGGATGAGTTGGTCTGAAGGGTCTGTTTCTGTGCTGTATATCTCCATGACCCTGGCTTTCCAACAATGCTTGCCATGTCTGTATATTTAGTTTCTCTTGAGTGTTGGTGTTAATGCTTTGATGTCTCACCACCTCCACACCCACCCTTTTTTTGTCCTGGGGATGTTAATAATTTAATGTCTGGTTCTTCATCAAGAAGCTGCATTGCTGGTTCACCCTGAATTGACACACCCTTTTTTGTTTTTGCTTCCCAAAATCAGACCTGCTCACTCTCAGCAGTACCCTAGTGTTGTGAAAGATATTAACTGTCAGATGGGGTTATCCAAAATTCAGAGAGATGTCAGTTTTGCTTTTTGCTTTTTCTGTCCCTGTGAGATCCTGAATCAGCACCTTCAGGAGAATTAGTTCAAGCAGAGTGAGAACACGGAGCGGGAGAATGGGATGGTGCTTTCAATTTTGTGGAATAACAAAAGCAAAAAATGTTCCTCAAAGTAGAATTGCATATTCTGAATTTCTACCCTGGACTGACAATGCTCTGACCTTGTGCTGTTTAAAAAGCAGCTACTTTTTCTATGCCTTTTTGCTGGGAGGATCTGAAGCTGTAGTAAAGTTGGGTTGCAATAAAGGTTACCTGAACTTACCACCAGTCTCAGACACTCATTGGAAGCTTTAAGCTGCAACAGGTTTTTGTTTTAAAACTGCTCATTTCTTTCAGCCTCCTACACTAAGTTTCCAATGTTGTGTATCAGTTGCAGCAGTGAATGCGTAGCCAGTATCATTAGAAAATTTTCAGGAGTGCAGGTACTGCATTATGTCATCAGCATTGTAAGGTTTACAGACAGGAGGTGTGGGCTGTGTTCATTGGAAACAATGTGGAGGAGCTGGTGTTGGACGGCGGATGGATACGGTTAAAAATCTCACAAAACCAGGTTATAGTCCAACAGGTTTATTTGGAAGCACTAGCTTTCGGAGTGCTGCTCCTAATCAGGTAGCTGTGCAACAGGATCATAAGACACAGATTTTATAGAAAAGATCACAGTGTAGTGCAACTGATGGGCTATATTGAACAAACCTAGATTGCAGTTTAGTCTTTCATCTTTTAAAATGGGTTGCAGGTCTCGGGTAATTAAAATGTAAAGCCCAGAAGTACTTTTAAGTCACGTTCTTGAGATGACTGAAGGTTTTATAAAAATCGGTGACATCTCAGCTCAGTACATGAACAGTGTGAGGTTCGAGTCTGTCTGTATCCCAATCTTGAATCAGACTGGTTCCATTTCCAAAGTAGGCAATTTGAAAATATTACATGGATTGACTCCCTACAGATTGTGCTTTTTGATCAAAATTGAATGTATCTGCAAATGCAAATTTATCCCATAGACTTGTGTCTGTGCATGCATGAGAGAGTGTGTGCACATGTGAGTTTGTGTCTGAGTGTTCGCGTAAGAGTGTGTGTTTGCCTGTGTGATGTTTGGTAATGTACGAGTGTGAGAAGGTGTGAATATTGGGTGGGTGTCTGAGAGAGAGCATGTGTACTAGAGAGGTCTTGATAAAAGCGAGGAATGCATTTTGCTACAAAAAGAAAGGGCAGGACTAGTACAATTACTGGTAGGGCCCTGGATCATGTTGTAGAATAGAGACATGGGTTAAGTCCATAATTCTTTGAAAGTTGCATCACTGGTAGACAAGGTGGTTAAGGCATTTAGCACACTTGTCTTCATTGTTCACACCATTGAATATTGGAGTTGGGACATCATGTTGAGGTTGTACAGGATGTTGGTGAGGCCACTTTTAGAATGCTGAGTACAGTTCTGGTCGCCCCGTCATAGGAAGAACACTATTATATAGGGTTTGGAAAAGATGTACCAGGACGTTGCCAGGACAGGATGGTTTGAGTTAGGAGAAGCTGGGGCGTTTTTCACTGGAGCATAGGAGGTTGAGGGGGTGACCTTATTGAAACTTGTAAAATCATGAGGAGTGTAGGTAAGGTGACTAGCAAAAATAGTGAGGAGCATGCGTGGTTATGTCGAGCCACGGAGGAAAATAAATTGTGGGTCTACCCTTTTTTTTTCTCCTATTAGCATTTGGACCCTTAAAATTTGTTCGTAATAGCAGCATTTCCACAGAGAATACTGCACGGGCTCCTCGGTGTTAGCAAGAATGGCGCTTGTTAAAGTTTGTCACCCAAAAAAATGCGCATGCTCCTAGTTGTCCGCTGAAACGGGGCGCGACTTTCTTTAGAAGCCACTGGGGATCCCCGGAGGACCGGATGTTCGGTAGTCATCCTGCCAATCAGAACATCACCTATTGTCTGAATGCGGAAGTTGTAATGCACCTCTCTCTCTCTGAATGAAGATTGAGTTTCACTCCAGACTGCAAATTCTTTCCTCTGTCCACCATCTGTGAGTACGGCACTCTCTTTTCTCCATTGTGGGTTACAATTGCTGACTTACAGCAACTGAAAGGAAAAGGATTGAATCCAGGGAGGAGCAGACTCGGGAAATGTTGGTCCAGGACTGTGTGTCAATTGGCAAACACATGGCAAATCCAATACCTCAATGTGAAGTTATATCCTTTGCTGTGGCGAAAAAAAAACAGGAAGGAGGGGCATTGTTTAAATGGTGATGGGATGTGGAGAAAGTGAGGACTGCAGGTGTTGAAGATCAGAGTCAAAAAGTGTGGCACTGGAAAAGCACAGCAGGCCAGGCAGCTTCCAAGGAGCATGAGAGTCGATGTTTTGGGTCTGAGTCTTTCATCAGGAATAATGCGTGGGTGTACAAAGGGGCACCAGTGTCCTCCTATGCCAGTCAATGCCAGTTGTCAGACAGGTACAGCAAGTAACCAGCAAGGCAAGTGGTATATTAGCAAGAGGAATTGAGTTCAGAAGTGGGGATGTCTTCCTGCAGTTGGGGGGTTTAAAATATATTCAAAGCTAAGTTTATCTGATTTTTGAACAACAAAGAAGTGGATGGTTATGGGCGAAGGCAATAAAAGGGTTTTAAGACCAGTATAGAACAGTTAGAGTCATACAGCACAGAAACAGACCCTTGAGTCCAACAAGTCCATGCTGACTATATTCACAAACTTAAACTAGTCCCACCTGGTTTGGCCCATATTCCTTCAAACCTTTCCTATTCATGTACTTATCAAAATGTCTTTTAAATGTTGTTACTCTACCTGCATCCACCATTTCCTCTGGACAGTCATTCCACACACAAACCACTCTCTTAAAAGAACAAGGTGCTCCTCATATCTTTTTAAAATCTTTCTCCACTCACCTTAAAAATTTGCCCCTCATCTTGAAATGACACCTGCCATTCATCTCATCTATACCCCTCATGATTTTATAATCCTCTATAAGGTCACCTCTCAACCTCTGTGAAAAATTCCCAGCCTATCCCCTAGATGTAGGTAGATCCATGTCCAGTTATGATCTGTTCCACGATGGTGCAGACTTGAAAGACCAAATGACATACTCCTGCCCCCAATTCTCAGTGTCCAGGACAGTAAGAAACTAAGACGTAGGAGCAGAAATTAGGCCAGTCAGCCCATCGGGTCTGCTGTTACCATTCAAACGTGTCTGATAAGTTTGTTAACTCCATTCTCCCACTTTCTCCCGGTACCCCTTGATACTCCAGAATCTATTTGTCTGTCTTAAATATCCTCATTGACCTGGCCCCCACAGCCCTATGTGTCAAGGAATTCCATAGATTCACCGCTCTCTGGCTGAAGAAGTTTCTCCTTAGGTCTGTTCTAAAAGGTCTTCCTTTTTTTTTATGACTTGCGCTCGGGTCCCAGTCTCTCCTACCAGTGGAAACAGCTTCCCAACATCCACTCTGTCCAGGCTGTTCAGTATTCTGTATGTTTCAATTAGATCCCCCGAGTGTGGGCCTGTTAATCAGCATGAACCAGACCCTTTAGGATGAGACACAACTGGGATTAGGTTCAGCAAAGTGAGAATGGAGGGAGAGTGTATAGGTTGGAGATTTGCAGCTTCTCTGGAATAAGAGAAGAAATTGATATAAATTATATTGTTCAGATGGCTGAGGAGTGGCAGATGGCATTTGATTTAGAGAAATGTGTGGCTTGCATTTTGGTCAAGCAATCCATGCAGGACTGACACAGTTAAAGGGAGTGTTGCAGAACAAAGAGACCTTGGTATGCTTTCCTTTATTGGTCAGATCATTGAGTATAGCAGTTGGGAGGTCTTGCTGCAGCTGTACAGGACATTGGTTTGGCCACTTTTGGAATACTGCATTCAGTTCTGGGTTTCCCTGCTGTAGGAAAGATATTGTGAAACTTTGAAAGGGGTGGGAAAAGATTTATAAGGCCGATGCCAGAGTTGGAGGGTTTGAGCTACAGGGAGAGGCTGAATACGTCAGGTATATTTTCTCTGGAGTATCTGAGGCTGAGGGCTGACTTTATAGAAGTTTATAAGGGGCATGGATATGGTGAATACCCATGGTCTTTTCCCCATGGTAGGGGAGTCCAGAATTAGAGGGGTTTAGGTTTAAGGTGAATGTGGAAAGGGACGTGAGGTGAAACTTTTTCACGCAGAGGGTGGCGGATGTATGGAACTTGCTGCCTGAGGGAAAATGACACAATTTAAAAGACATCTGAGTACATGAATAGCAAGGGTTTAGAGTGATATGAGCCAAATGCTGGCAGGTGGAACTACATTAATTTATGATGTCTGGCCGGTTAGGGTGGACAAGCCATGCTAAGTTATCCCGTCGGATTCAGGAATGTGCAGGTTGGGATGGATTGGCCATGGTAAATTATCGATAGTGTTTAGGGATGGGCAGGTTAAGTGCATTAGTAAGGGTTAAATGTAAAGCAAATGGGTGTGGGCCGAATGGCCTGCTTCCACACCCTGGGGATTCTCTGAAGGGGAGGAATTTTGCAAACTGCGCTAGGGCAGTGCGGTCCAGGCGGCCGCCGTCCGGAGCAGGCGCAGTGCGGCACTGGTGACGTCACAACACGGAAGTGGCCCTGTCCGTTTCAGAGTGAAGCCCACTTCCTCCCTCCTGAGCAACTCTTCATCCTGGGTGGGGGGGGATCTGGAGTGAACCCAGGGAGGGAGCAGACACTGCAAACTCAAGGTGAGGAGAGCCGGATGGATGGTGGGAGGTGCTGTTTTCCCCAGCGCGCCAGAGACTGACGGGGGAGCGGGACGGGGGTGACCTGAAAGACTTTTGTAAAATCCAGAGGGGTGGGGATAGGGTAAATAAACAAATCTTTTCCTTGGGTTGGGAGAGTCCAGAACAGGAGGTTAATAAGTTTAGGGTGAGGACAGAGGTGGGAGCGGTGGGGATTTAAGAGACCTAAGGGGTATTGTTTTCACGCAGAGGATGGTGCCAGAGGAAGTGATGCAGCCTGGTACAATTGCAACATTGAAAAGACATCTGGATGGGGATATGAATAGGAAGGGTTCAGAGGGATATGGGCCAAGTGCTGGCAAATGCGACTACCTTAATTTAGGATATCTGATCAGCACGGAAGAGTTTGCTCCAAGTGTCTGTTTCTGTGCTGTATGTCTCTGTGAATCTGGCTTTCCACAAACATTTGCCACGTCTTTATGTTCAGTTTCTCTCTGGTGTTGGTGTTAATACCTTGATGTCTCATTTTCTCCCCTGTTCCTGGGTACATTAACCATTTTGTGTCTGGCTGTTCCTCAAGAAGCTGCTTTGCAGGTTCACCCTGAATTGAGACACTTTTTTAAAAATTTTGCTTCCCAAAATCAGACCTGCTCACTCTCAGCACTATCCCAATATTGTGATAGATATTAACTCTCAGGTGAAGTTATCCAAAATTCAGAGAGCTTTTCTGCCTTATGAGTTCCTGAATCAGCACCTTCAGGAGAATTAGTTAGAGAGGAGTGAGAACAGATGGGGAGAGAGTGAGTGGGATGGTGCTGTCAATTTTGTGGAATAACAAAAGAAAAGAATATTCCACAGAAAGTAGAATTGGTTGTTCTGAATTTCTACCCTGGACTGACATTGATGACGTTTGTAATATTTTTTTTAAGAGTATTTGGAGATCTGAAGACAGAAGTTTCAAAATCAACAGATGAAGGGCTTATGTCTGAAACATTGACTGTCCTGCTCCTCGGGTGCTGCCTGACCCACTGTGCTTTTCCAGTGCCGCACTTTTCAACTCTGATACTCCAGTGTCTGCAGTCCTCACTTTGACGTCGATGTCTGACAGTCACTGAATCCATTTGGACCACGATTTTCTACCACGGTTCTGTGAAAAGGAGCAAAGCTTTTTGGTCCTTATTTCAGTACGTTTTCAGCAGCAGTGGGACTGGATGAGAGACCATACTGTTGCAGTGCAGTGAGTGTGGAGCCTGAATCAATAATACAGCCTGGAAAGAGGAATTCACGGTGGGTAGAGGCTCTACACTCATTTGTGTGCTGCTGAAGCTTCGGCCATGGAGAAACCCGAGGAATCCCGCCCTGTGGAGAAACCGTGGAAGTGTGGCGACTGCGGGAAAGGTTTCTGTGTACCATCTGCCTTGGAGACTCATCGACGCATCCACACCGGGGAGAGGCCATTCTTCTGCCCTGAGTGTGGGAAGGGCTTTACGCAGGCCTCCACCCTCCAGATCCACCAACGAGTCCACACGGGGGAGAGGCCCTTTAGCTGTTCTGAGTGCGGGAAGGGCTTCAGCCATTCCTCCGACCTGCTGACCCACCGGCGGGTCCACACGGGGGAGAGGCCCTTCAGCTGCCCCGAGTGCAGGAAGGCCTTCAGCAGTTCCTCCAACCTGCTGAGGCACCAGCGACTCCACATGGGGGAGAGGCCCTTCAGCTGCCCTGAGTGCGGGAAGGGCTTCAGCGATTCCTCCATACTGCTCAGGCACCAGCGGGTCCACACTGGGGAGAGGCCCTTCAGCTGCCCTGAGTGCGGGAAGGGCTTCAGCGATTCCTCCATACTGCTCAGGCACCAGCGGGTCCATACAGAGGAGAGGCCCTTCAGCTGCCCCGATTGCGGGAAGGGCTTTACCCGGGCCTCCCACCTGCTTACCCACCGGCGGGTCCACACAGGGCAGAGGCCCTACAGCTGTCCAGAATGTGGGAAGGGCTTTACCCAGGCATCCAACCTGTTGACTCACCGGCAGATCCACACCGGGGAGAGGCCCTTCAGCTGCCCTGAGTGCAGGAAGGGCTTCACCCGCTCCTCCAACCTGCGGAGGCACCAGCGGGTTCATGTACCATCGCAAGGGGATTGAAGGAGTGAGGGTAGAGTGCCGATATTGACCCAGTTCCAGCGATGCCTAGGTTTGAATCCTGCCATGGCATATGGTGGAATTGGAATTCGGTCAGAAATCTGGAGTTCAGAATCTAACGATAAGACCATTTTTGGGGGTGAAAAACCCCATCTGATTCACTCACTCCCTTTTTAGGGAAGGAAACGGCAGTTGTGGCAAAGGATTCCCTCAGTCGTCCCAGCTGCATCCTTTACCCTGTCTGGCTCACATGTGACTCCAGCCCCACAGCAGTCTGGTTGACTCTATACTGCCTCCGCCCCCGGCAAATGAGTGGGGAGAAACTTACTTAGATAAAGGTTGAAATTGTTGAGTGAGGCAATACTTCCTCTGGGTTAAGGCTGTACCAAGGATCCATTTACAACAGAACAACTCAGTGCTGACCAATAGTAAAGAAAGTGAGGTGGTGGGGGAGCGTGTGCACTTTGACCTTCAGCTGTTTAAAAACCAGCTACTTTTTGTATGCCTCTTTGGTGAGGGGATTGGAAGTTGTAACAAAGTTGGTTCACAATAAAGGTTATCTGGGCTCAGGCTCTCATTGAAAGCTTTGAACTCGAAGTTTTTGTTTTAAAGCCTCCTGCACTAAGCTTACAATGTCGTGTATCAGATGGAGCAATGAATGAGTAGCTAGTATTGTTTGAAATTGTAAATCTTTCAGGATTGCAGACTGCGTCGTTTCATCTGCATTGTAAAGTTTAATAGCAGCACCGGGAGGTGTGGGCTGTGTTCACTAGAAATGATGCGGATGTCCCTGTGTTGGACTGGGGTGGACAAAGTTAAAAATCACACAACACCAGGTTATAGTCATCTTTTAGAATAGGTTGCAGTTTTCAGTTCATTAATATTAAAACATCTTTTAAGTCACGTTTTCAAGATGACTTAAGGTTATATTTTTTAAAAAGTGACAATTCAGCTCAGAAAATGCATTAAAGATGTGAGATTTGAGTCTGTCAGTATCCCAGTCTTGAATCAGACTGGTTCTATTCCCAAAGTAGGAATTTATGAAATATTACATGGATTGACTGCCTGCAGACTGTGTGCTTTTTAAGCAAAATTGAATGTATCTGCAAATAATTCTGCCAATACAAAGTCACTCTGTAGAGTTATGTGAGAGCGTGTGCATGTTTGGTAAAGTGAGAGTGTGATGGAGTCTTAGCCTGTGAGTGTGTTGGGGTGTGTGTGTTGGGGTGTGTGTGTATGTCTGAGGAGAGAGTGGTGTGAATAAAAGCGAAGGTTGTGTTTTGCGAAAACAAGGAAGGGCAGGACTTGTACTGTTAATGGTAGGGCCTTGGGTCATATTGCAAAACAGTGAGACATGGGGGGTGTGGGGGCGTTCAGCTACATAGTTCTTTGAAAGTTGGATCACTGGTAGACAGGGTGGTTAAGAAGGCATTTAGAACCATTGCCTTCATTGTTCACACCACTGAGTATAGGAGTTGGGACATCATGTTCAAGTTGTACAGAATGTTGGTGAGGCCACTTTCAGAGTACTGAATGCAGTTCTGGTGGCCTGTAATAGGAAGAATACTGTTAAAGAGGGTTTGGTAAAGATTTACCAGGATGCTGCCAGGACTGGAGGGTTTGAGTTATAAGGAGAGGCTGGGACTTTCTTCACTGGAGCACAGGAAGTTGAGGGGTGATCTCATTGAGATTTATAAAATCGTGAGGAGTGGAGCTAAGGTGAATAGCAAACGGCTCTTCCATGGCGTAGGGGAGCTCAAAACTAGGAGGCATAGTTCTTTAAGGTGAGAGGAGAGAGATTTTAAAAGCAACCTGAGGGGGCAAAGTTTTGACAGAGAAGTTTGCATGTGGAATGAACTTGCTGAGGAAGTGGTAGATACAGGGACAGTTACAACATTTAAAGACATTTGAATAGGTGCATGAATAGAAAGGTTTAGAGGGATATGGGCCAAATGCAGGCAAGTGTGACTAGTTTAGTCGGCATGGACGAGTTGGACAGAAGAGTCTGTTTCTGTGCTGTATGTCTCTATGAACCAGAACTGATCTTATTGAAACCAGCAGAATTCTGAAAGGGGCTTGACAGGATAGATGCAGATAAAATGCACCTTTGTGTGGAAATCCCGCCAATGTGGAACCAGGCTATTCAGCCCATCTGTTCCACACTGGCCCTCCAAAGAGCATCCCACCCATACTCAACCCCTTATTCCATATTTCCTATGGCCAATCCACCCTTACCTGCACATCCCTGGACACTATGGGTTATTTAGCACAGCCAATCCACGCTAATCTATCAATTAACTTCTCAAGAATGTAATTTAAATGCAGAGCTTTTCTAAGAAAAATGTCAGTCTGACTCAACGTTGGGACACAGACAGAATTCACACCTATTGTCTCAAAGGGATATTTCTGTTTATAAATAGGGCAACATCTCTTTGAAATGAAGATTCATTTCGATTTGACGGCGTCACTTTAGATAACAAGATACACCATTGAATGTGCCCACATCCCTTTGAAATATAATCTTGTTCATTTAAATCTCTTTACAATGTCCATGCCCCTTTAAAATGCTAATTTCCCCATTTAGAGATGACAATTTAAAAGAATATCTCTTTGTGAAAGCTCACGGCTCAATGTAATGTGGACAGGGCTCCTGGAAACGTGGCAGTGTCCCCCCTGCAGCTGCAGAGCGAGACAGGAGAGTTTGTTTTTGTGAATGAGCAGTTGTAGCGCGAGGTGGCTGTTGCTTGGTGACGGTGAGGCTCCCCCGGCCCCGCCCATCCCCCCCGTGCAGACGTCACGCGGGGGCGAAGGCGGTTGGGAGGAGAAGGCGCTCGAGCGGGGAAGCGGCGGGAGGGCGGCCGTTAGGAAAATGGCGCCGTGCGGCCCGGGGCAGACACCCGTCACTGGGCACCGCCGCCTTCCTGGCGCAGCTGCTGTGTCACGGCCACACCGGCCGGCTGTACAGCAGGCAGGAGCCGGTGAGCATTCTGGAGGCGGATGGGGTTAAGGGCCTGCTTGGGAACTCGTCGGCCGCCTGGGTGGTGGAGTTCTACTGGTCGTGGGGCGGCCCCTGTGTCAACTATGGGGCCACCTGGAAGGTACTGGGCCCGGGAGGTGAAAGGTGAGGCAGGTTGTGGGGGGGATGGAGGGGAAGGAATGTGGGGCCTGTCCTGTCCTGTCATAGTGACATTTTACACTCACTTTCCATCTGCTTTTACTGGCGCTTGTGCTTTTTACCCTCGCTTTCTTTTTATCCTTATGCTGTTTATTGTTGCAGTTACTAGTGCAATTGTTCAGCCTAGTGTGTAAATACTAGTGAAGGAGATTATGCACCAGCATGTATATGTTATTCAGTCATCGAAGGGGCAGGACCTGTTGAGGATGGTTAGTAAAGTACATGGTGTACTAATCCTTGTTAACATGGATATAGTTTGTTATTTGTGAAAGTGTACTCTATTATTTAGAGTTGCAGACGTACGGCATGGAAACAGACCTTTTCATCCTCCCCATCCAAGCCGAACAGATATCCAAATTAATCTAATCCCAATTGCCAGCACTTGGTTCATATCCCACTAAACCCTTCCTATTCATATACCCATCCAGATGCCTTTTAAATTCTGTAATTGTACCAGCCTCCACCACTTCCTCTGGCAACTCATTCGATACACGCACCACCTTCTACATGGAAAAGTTGCCACTTTTATATCTTGCCACTCTCACCCTATGCCCTCTAGTTCTGAACTTCATTCCTACACTGGGGAAAAGACATAAAAAGTTGAGCAGCCAGACAAAATGCAAAAGCAATAAAATGTCAAGCCACATGGGGATAAAAAAGGCTCTACCCTTTTTTTCTCACTGGCATTTGGACACTTGGAATCTGTCACTGGTATAACCTTAACATTGGCCATGTTCCTTGCTGTAGGCAGAAAAGGTGCAAGACCTTCTTTTAATGGACCAACAGGGAGCACTGGAGGACTGGAAGGAGAATTGTCCTCCTGCCAAACAGAGCTCACCTATTATCTGAATGCAGAAGGTGGACCATGAGCTTCCGAAGCTGCTGCTGCTGCTCTTGCTCCTCTCTCTGAATGAAGATTGAACTTCACTCCAGACTGCAACTTCCTTCCTCTGTCCAACATCTGAGTATGACACTCTTTTATTTCACACCCCCTTTTCCGTTTATTTTCTCATTCTGTGGTTCAATTGTTGACTTGCAGCACCTGAAAGGAAAGAGAGTGAGTCCAGGGAGGGGACAGCCTTGGGAAAAGTTGGTCCAGGTCTATCTCAATTGGCAAAATAGAGGCAGGAGGCTGGAAGAATTCAGCAAGCCAAGCATCAACAGGAGGTGGAGAAGTCAACATTTCGTGTGTAATCTCTGCTCAAGACTGGACGTGGGTGTTGGGGGAGCTGCAGATCAAGGGTGTGCTAGGGGCACGGTGGTAAAATGGGGATAGGTGAAGACAGGTAGAGGGTACAACCTGGTTGGTCAATGGGAGAAAGGAATCTGGTTGGTTGCAAGGAGGTGTGGAAGGGAGGGGGGAGCTGGGAAGGGAATCGGGGGATGGAAAGGCAGGTTATTTGAAATTGGAGAACTCAATGTTGAGTCCTCCGGGCTGTAGATTGTCTAGGCTGAAAATGTGTTGCTGGAAAAGCGCAGCAGGTCCGGCAGCATCCAAGGAACAGGAGAATCGACGTTTCGGGCATAACCTTTCTTCAGGAATGACTGTCTAGGCCAAAGATGAGGTGTTGTTCCTCCAATTTGTAGTTTGGTTCGTTGTGGCAATGGAGGAGGCCAAAGATGGTCATGTCAGAAAGAGAATGAGAAGGGGAAGTAAAATGGATGGTGATGGGGAGCTCCAGTCAGCCTCTGCTGCGATGCTCGGCGAATTGTTCCCTAAGTTTACACTCAGTTTCCATGATGTCGAGAAGACCACAGTTGGCAAACACGTGGCAAATACAGTACCATAATGTGAAGTTATAGCTTTTGCTGTGGAAAAAAGCAGAAGGAATGTGCATTGTTTAAATGGTGATATATAAGCAGATGTGAAGAAAGTGAGGACTGCAGATTTTGGAGATCAGAGTCAAAGTGTGGCACTGGAAAAGGACAACAGGTCAGGCAACATCCAAGGAGCAGGAGAGTTGACGTTTCAGGCACGAGCCCTTCATCAGGAATGATGTGTGGATGTAGAAAGGGGGCTCAGTGTCCTTCTACACCAGTCAATGCCAATTGTCAGATAGATGCAGGAAGCAATCAGCAAGACAAGTGGTATATATTAGCAAGAGGAATTGAGTTCAGAAATGGGATGTCTTCTTGCAGTTAAGGGATCATCAGTAATGATTGGTTCAATGCTGGTCCAGACTCGAAAGATCAGATGGCCTACTCCTGCCAATTCTCGCCCTGTGTGTCCAGGACAGCAAGAGACAATCAGACATAGAAGCAGCCATTCAGCCCGCCAGGTCTGCTCGTACCACATAATCGTGGCTGATAAGTTTCTCAATCCCATTTTTCCACTTTCTCCCCATAACCCCCAATTCTGTTGATACTCAACCTATCTATCTCTTAAATATCCTCAGTGTCCTGGCCTCCACAGCCTTCTATGACCATGAATTCCATAAATTCACCGCTCTCTGGCTAAAGGAGTTTCTCCTTATCTTCATTCTAAAAGGTTTTCCCTTTACTCTAAGGCTGTGCCCTCATGTCCTTGTGTCTCCTACCAATGGAAACATCTTCCCAACGTCTGCTCTGTCCAGGCCAGTCAGTATTTTGCCGCTTCAGGGTGAGGTACAGCAGGGATTAGGTTCAGAAAAGTGAAAACTGAGGGGGAGTGTGTGGGATGGAAATGTTCAGCTTCTCAGGAATAAGAGGAATGAGAGTTTGCTGTAAATTAGTATTTATGGGACAGGCAATGGGCTGAAGAGTGGAAGATGGAGTTTAATTTAGAGAAATGTGAGGTGTAGCGTTTTGGTCAAGCAATCCAGGCAAGACTGACACAGTTACAGGGAGTGTTGCAGAATCAAGGGAACTTGGAGTGCAGGTTCATAGTTCCTTGAAAGTGGAGTTGTGGGTAGATAGGATAGTGAAGAAAGCGTTTGGTAATCTTTCCTTTATTGGTCAGAGCATTGAGTAAAGGAGTTGCGAGGTCTTGTTGTGCTGTACATTGGTTAGGGCATTTTTGAAATACTGCGTTCAGTTCTGGTCTCCCTGATATTGGAAAGAACTTGTGAAACTTTGAAAGGGGTCGGATGAGATTTACAAAGCTGTTGCCAGAGGTGGAGGGTTTGAACTACAGGAAGAGGTTGATTGGGCCACGGATATTTTCCCTAAAGCATTGGAGGCTGAGGTAACCTTACAGAAGTTTACAAGGGGTATGAATACAGTGAATACCCAAGGTCATTTGCCCAGGATGCTGGAGTCCAAAATGAAGGGGCATATGTTTGAGGTGAGAGAGGAATGATTTAATAGGGATCTAAGGGGCAATTTTTTCACGCAGAGGGTGGTGCATGTATGGAATGAGTTGCCAGAGGGAGTGGTGGAGGCTGGTACAATTACAACGTTTAAAAGGCATGTGGGTGGGTACACACATTGGAAGGTTTGAAAGGGACATGGGCCAAATGGGAATAGATTAATTCAGGATGTTTGCCTGGTAAGGACAAGTTGGGCCAAAGGGTCTGTTTTTGTGCTGTACGATTCTAATAGTCTTCAGTGAAAGCAGAAGTGTGGTTGTGAAGACTGGACTTTCAAAGATGTCTTGCCCTTACTGGGAGGAGAAGTAGTTACAATGAAATCTTTCTTTTGTGAGACAGCAAATGAGTGAGTGAGTACATCTGGGACTTTGGTGGAAAGTGGGAATTCATTGCACTGTAGGGATGAAGCCCTACCCTATCCAGTCATTTCTGTTGGTGGATTAGACTAGGCCACATAATTTGGGGGAGAAGATTTCGGACAGAGATGAGGAGGAACTACTTTTCCTGGAAAGTAGCCAATCTATGGAATTCTCTGCCCAAGGAAGCAGTAGAGGCCACTTCATTAAGTATGTTGAAGACACAGTTGGTTGGGTTTTTGCATGGTAGATTACTTAAGGGTAGTTGGGATAATGCATGGAGGAGGAGCTGAGATGATGGATAGTTCAGCTATGGTCTTAATGAATGGCGGAGCAGGCTGGACGGGCCATAAGGCCTACCCCTGCTTCTATTACTATGAAACTATAACCCTGCATTTCCCATAGTTAACCCACCTAACCTGCACATCCCTAGACATGGATAATTTAGAGCTGAAAATGTGTTGCTGGAAAAGCGCAGCAGGTCAGGCAGCATCCAGGGAACAGGAGAATCGACGTTTCGGGCATAAGCCCTTCTTCAGGGTAATTTAGCCAGGCCAATCCAAATCAAGGCAGGTGAGCAATGCAGTGATGTGGAAAATGAGCATCAGAGAATGATAGAAAGGAACAAGGAGAGTAAATGTACCAGCAAGCAAAACTGAATTCTAAAGATCACAAAAATGGAAAAAAACAATTGTGTATGCATATGTGCTACACTGTGTAACAAAAGTAGCACATATGCATACACAGTTGACTGCTCACACTGAAGAGATGAATTATGATCTGAGACTCCTTACAGAGACATGGCTTCGGGATGACAAGGCTTGGATCCTGAATATTGAGGGGGTAGTCAAGTGGGAAGCTAGGTAAAGGGTTAGCGCTGCTAATCAAAGCACTGACCACAGGATAGTCTGGCGTCTGCTCTGATTTCAGGTCCTCATTTCCTTGTCCTCTGATCTCCCTGTTCCTACAGCATAAGATGTCAGTCTGTTCTCCGCTCTACTGGATTTCTGCTGAAGCTTTGACTGACTGACCCCCCCCCCCCCCCCCCCCAACACCGTTACACCTTCTGGCACAATAAAATATTCAGTCAATCAAAGCCCAATGCACAATCTCCAGTCTCCCAACCAACCAGACAAGATTGCAGTCATAGCAGGGAATCAAACAAGAAAAATGAAATAACAACATGAGAAATAAATATGTGCTCATGCTTAATGTCTGTTCATTAGGAAGCAAACCAGAAACAGGGGTCTCCCGGGATTCTGATTGTGCCCAACTTGAAGAACTCTCCATTACATCTAACTATTAGTACCCAGCTATGATTTACAATACTTACCCCAGAAGTAAAGCATCTGTTATCAGACAGAGATAGACACGTACAGCATGGAAGTAGCCTTTCTCTCATGCGCGTGCACATACACAAGTCCATGGGGTGAATTTTTATTTGCAGATACATTCTATTTTGCTCAAAAGTGCACAATTTGCAGGCAGTCAATAATATTTTGTAAATTCGACTTTGGAAATAGAACCAGTTCAATTCAAGGTTTGGATACTGACAGACTCTCACCTCACACATTTAATGCATTGTCTGAGCTGAGATGTCATCTTTTGTTACAAAATCTTAAGTTATGTTAAGAAGGTGCCTTGCAGGAAGTTGGAGATTTACATATTAATGATGCCTGCAACCCATTTGAAAAGATGAAAGACTTAACAATCCAGGTTTGTTCAATATATCATTTCAGTGGCAGGACACTAATGTTTTTCCATAAATTCTGTGCCTTATGATTTTATTCTCCACAACCACCTGATGAAAGAGCAGCATGTCGAAAGCCAGTGCTTCCAAATAACTTGGTATGTGATTTTTAACTTTGTCCAGGTTAGAGTGGATTGGCCAAGCTCAATTACCCATAGTGCCCAGGCATGTCCAGGTTAGGTGCATTAGTCAGGGGTGAATATAGAGAAATAGGGGTAAGGAGAGTTACCCTCTGCAGGGTCGGTGGACTAGTTGGGTCGAGTGACCTGCTTCCACACTGGGGATTCTCTGAAGGGAAGAGATTTCTGCAAACTATGCAGGGCAGCACAGGTGTCTCCATGTGAGTTTGTGCGTGAGAATGCGCATAAGAGCATTTTTGCATGCATGCTTGCTTGGTGAAGTGAGTATCATGGAGTATCAGCCTGTGCGAGGGTAAGTATTAGGAATGTGTGTGTGTCTGAGAGAGCGCATGTGCATAAGAGAGGTGTGGATAAAAGCCAGGGGTTGCATTTTGCTAAAACAAGGAAGGGCAAGAGGGTCTGCAGAGGCTGACTGGATGTCCCAGTGACCACCCATTTTAATTCCCCTTCCCTCTCCCTTTCTGATATGACCAGCTTTGGCCTCCTTCATTGCCACAACGATCCAATCCGCAAATTGCAGGAACACCACCTCATCTTCCACCTGGGCACAGTACAGCACTGAGAACTCAACATTGAGTTCTCTAATTTCTCTCTTCCCACCCCCTGACTCCCTTTGCAGCCTCTGCCCCTCCCATCTACTCTTCCCTGCCATCAACTAGATTCCTTCCTCCCATTGACCAACTAGGTTGTACCCTCTGTCTTCACCAATCCCCACTTCAACACCCTGCCCCCGGCACCCTTTTATCTGCATCTTCCCCTACACCCATCCCCTGTCTTGAAGAAGGGTTATGCCTGAAATGTGGACTTCTCCACCACCTGATGTTGTCTGGCTTGGTGTCCTGTCTGTCTATATTGCCAATTGCGACACAACCTGGACCAACTTTTCCAGAGTCTTGTCCCCTCCATGGGGTCACTTCCTTTCCTTTCAGTTGCTGTAAGTCAACAATTGAACCCCAGAATGACAAATAAATTGAAAAAGTGGGTGAGAAAAGAGTGTGTTGTACTCACAGATGTTGGACAGAGGAAAAAAGTTGCAGTCTGGGGTGAAGCTCAATCTTCATTGAGGGAGAGGAGCAGCATCTGTAATCAAATAGACAGAGTCATAGATGTACAGCTCAGAAACAGACCCTTCACTCAAACTTGTCCACACCGAGCAGATATCCCAACCCAATCTAGTCCCACCTACCAGCACCTGGCCCACATCCCTCCAAACCCTTCCTATTCATAAACCTATCCAGATGCCTATTAAATGTTGCAATTGTACAAGCGTTCACCACTTCATCTGGCAGCTTATTCCATATATGCACCATACTCTGCATGGAAAAGTTGCCCTCAGATCTCACAGAAAACCTGTGCCACTGCTGTGGGTCTGGAATCACGCAAAGGCCAGACCGGGTAAAGGATGCAGCTGGGACGACTGAGTGAATCCTTTCCCACAACGGCAGTTTCCTTCCCTAAAATGGATGTAAGTGAATCAGATGGGAGTTTTCTCCAGCCCCCCATTAAAATGGCTTTATCATTAGATTCTGAACTCCAGATTTCTGACTGAATTCTAATTCCACCATCTGCTGCCGCAGGATTTGAACCTGGGAGTCCGCGGAACTGGGTTGATAGTCCAGTCAATAATAGCACTTAGTCATCATTCCTTCAACCCCCCCCTGCGATGGAACGTGAACTCGCTGGTGCCTCCGCAGTTGGGAAGAGCAGGTGAAGCCCTTCCCACAGTGAGAGCAGGTAAACGGTCTCTCCCTGGTGTGAACCCACTGGTGTCTCAGCAGGTTGGAGGAATCGCTGAAAGCCTTCCTGCACTCGGGGCAACTGAAGGCCCTCTCCCCAGTGTGGACCCGCTTCTGTTTCAGCCTGTCTGAGGAATGGCTGAAGGCCTTCTTGCACTTGGTTCAGGGGAAGGGCCTCTCCCCTGCATGGACCCGCTGGTGGGTCAGTAGGTTGGAAGCCCAGGTAAAGCTCTTCCTACACTTGGGGCAGCTGAAGGGCCTGTCTCCTGTGTGGACCTTCTTGTGCCTCAGCAGGGCAGAGGCTAGGGTAAAGCCCTTTCTGCACTCAGGGCAGGTGAACGGCTTCTCCCCCATGTGGGAGGAATTGACAAAGCCCTTCCCGCACTCGGGGCAGGAGAACAGCCTCTCCCCGTTGTGACTGTGCCGATGAGTCTCCAAGACAGATGGGAAACAGAAGCCTTTCCCGCAGTCACCACACTTCCATGGTTTCTCCATGGGGTGGGATTCCTCTAGTTTCTTCATGGCTGAAGCTTCAGCCTCACACAAAATTGTGTACAGGCCCTCCCTGCCGTGAATTTCTCTTTCCAGGCCCATATAACTGTTTCAGGCTCCACACTCTGCGCTGCAACAGTAGGATCTCTCATCCAGTCCCACTGATACTGAAAACGTACTCAAGCAGGAACCAAAAACTTTGCTCCTTCTCATAGATTCATAGTCGAAAATCAGTGGGGTTCCAATGGATTGGATGACTGTCAGATATTGGCATCAAAGTGAGGATTGTAGACACTGGATAGTCAGAGTTTGAAAGTGCGGCACTGGAAAAACACAGCAGGTCAGGCAGCATCTGAGGAGCAGCAGAGTCTGTTTCGGGCATAAGCCCTTCATCTGCTGATCTTGAAACTTCCGTCTTCAGATCTTCAAATACTCTGTAAAAAGAGATTACAAAAGTCGGTCACTGTCAGTCCGGGGTAGAAATTCAGAACAAGCAATTTTACTTGCCATGGAACATGCTTTTCTTTTGTTATTTCATAAAGTTGAAAGCACTACCCCACTCTCTTCCCCCTCTGTTCTCACTCCGCTCTTACTAATTCTTCTGACATAGCTGATTCAGCATCTTACAGGGGCAGAAAAGCAAAAACGTCAGGACTGACATCACTGAATTTTGGATAACTCTGTCTGAAATATCTTTCACAATATTGGGATATTGCTGAGAGTGAGCAGGTCTGATTTTGGGAAGCAAAAGAAGTGTAAATTCAGGTTGAACTTGCAATACAGCTTCTTGAGAAAACAAAACAGACATGAAATGGTTAACATCCCCAGGAAGTGGGAGTGGAATGAGACATCAAAACATTGACACCGACACCAGAGAGAAACTGAACATACAAACGTGGCAAATGTTTAGTGGAAAGCCAGAGTCAAAGAGATATACAGCACAGAAACAGTCCCTTCAGTCCAACTTGTCCATGCCGACCAGATATCCCAAATTAATATAGCCCCATTTGCCAGCACCTGGCCTCTATTCCTCTGTACCCTTCCAATTCATATACCCATCCAGATGCCTTTTGAATGTTGTAATTGTACCAGCCTCCACCACTCCCTCTGGCAGCTCATTCGTTGCACACCCCCCCCTCTGAATGAAAAAGGTGCCCCTGAGGTCCCTTTTAAATTTGCACCCCCACCCCCACCCCACAGCACCCCCCTCTAACTCTGTACACCCCATCCCAAGGAAAAGGCCTTGTCTATTTACCCTATCCATGCCTCATGATTTTATAAGATCACTCCTCAGCCTCTGACGCGCAAGTGGAAACAGCCCCAGTCTGTTTGGCCTCTCGTTATCACTCAAACCCACTGGCAACGTCAATGTAAATCTTTTCTGAACCCTTTCAAGCTTCACAACATCCGTCTGATAGGAGGGAGGCCAGAATTGTACACAATATTCCAAAAATTGCAATGGTTCTGTTGGGTAATGGCAATTTAATTCCAAAATGTTAATTCCTTCATGAGAAGGGAATAATTGGCAATGTCGCTGTGAGAGGTCCCTTGTGGAAGAGTGAAGAACTGAGTGAGAGAACTTTCCATTACGATGGAGAGCAACAGAGTTGATACTGAGACTGGGGACTTAAATCTAAAGCAAGGAAATTATAATGGCAGAAGCATGAACAGGCTGCAACAAATGAGGGAACATTATTGAAAGAAATGACAAACATTTAGATAGCACCTGGAGGAACTGCAATAGTTGTCCCTTACTGTCTGAAAAATAAAACACAAAAGGTGGCCCAGCCACCGCTAACAAGGTAGTACTGGATCCAAAGAAGTGGTGTACAAATTAGCTAAAAAATAAAGCAGCAGATCTGAAGACTGGAAGCACTTCAGGTTTCAACAAAGGGATTGATTAAAAAGGGGAAAATGGGGTATGTGAAGACAAAAAAAAGATTGGTGAAAACAATTACAGTTAGAAACAGGCAAGGTTCTCATGTGGAACAAAGAGATGGCAGACCAATTAACCACATATGTTGCTTCTATCATCACAAAGGAGGGCACAAGTAACATCCCCAAAATGTTGGGGAACACATGGTCCATTGATAGCAGGACTGAAGGAACTGAGTTGTTGTAGGAAAATGATGTTAGAGAAATTGATGGGATTAAAAGTTTACAAATCCCCAACACCTGGTAATCCACACCCCAGACTATGGCCCGAGATGCATCATGCAGTTGTCGAATTTGGGCTGATCTTAGGACTTCTACACTTAATGGTAAGGTCTTTGGGAGTATTGCTTAACAAAGAAACCTTGGAGTCCAGGTTCATAGCTCCTTGAAAGTACATTAGGAAGTGTGGCAGACATAGTGGATTCATGAGTTACAATATTCCAAAATTTTCTGGACATGAGAAAGATTCATTGAGTTTATTTAAGACTGAGATAGGTAGGTTGTTGATTGTCAAGGTGATCAAAAGTTATGGGGAGAAAGCGGTAGAATGGAGTTGAGAAACTTGTCAGCCATGATTGAATGGTGGAGCAGACTCGATGGGCTGAATGGCCTAATTTCTATTCCTATATTTTATGATCTTATGGTTCCAGTGGATTGGAAAAATGCTAATGTAGTGCCTGTATTCAAAAAGGGAGGGAGGCAATATGTGGGAAATTCCAGACCAGTTAGTTTAACACCTGTTGTTGGGAAGATGTTCGAGCCAATTATCAAGGAAGCAGTATCAGGATGTTTTGAAAGTCAAAACTCCATCCATCAGAGTCAGCATGGTTTTATGAAGGGCAAATCAGGTTTGACTACGTTCTTCAAAGATATAACAAGCAAAGTGAATAATGGAGATCCTGTAGATGTAATATATCTGGCCTTCCAGAAGGCATTTGCTGAAGTGCCACTCAAAAGGTTAATTTGTGACGTTGGATCATATGGGATTTGGGGTGATTTATCAGCTTCAATAGGTGACTAGCTGATGGGCAGAAGGCAGACAGTCCAAATCGATGGCTTTTTTCTGAATGGCAAGATGTAACTAGTGAGGTGCCAAAGGGCTGGGTCCTTGGACCCCAGCTATTAACAATACACATTAGCGACTTGGGTACATGGATAAAAGGCTCTTTTGCCAAATTTGTGAATGACACAAAAAAGTAGGCGGGACAGTAAATTGCAATGAGGAAATAAGAACCTTACAAATGGACATAGATAGGTTACGGGAGTGGGCCAAAACGTGGCAGATGAAGTTTAAGGTGGATAAGTGTGAGGTCATGCATTTTGGTTGAAAATAACAGGAAGGTGGCCTATTATCTAAATGGGGAGAGACTTTGGGGTGCTCTGGTGCAGAGGGACATGGGTATCCTCATTAATGAGTCACAGAAAACTAGCATGCAGGTACAGTAGATAAGAAAGAAAGTGAATGCAACATTGGCTTTGATAGCTAAAGGAATAGTATATAAAAGGTAAGGAAATGTTGCTGCAACTATACATGGCATTTCCCTTATTTCCCCTCATATGGTTATGGTAGGGGATTTAACTTTCCAAACATAGACTGGGACTGCCATAGGTTTAAGGATTTCGATGGAGAGGAATTTAAGTGTGTACAAGAAAATCTTCTGATTCAGCATGTGGATGTACCTACTAGAGATGGTGCAAAACTTGACCTACTCTTGGGAAATAAGGCAGCTGACGGAGGTGTCAGTGGGAGAGCACTTTGGGCCAGTGGCCATAATTCTATTAGTTTTAAAATAGTGATGGAAAAGGATAGACCAGTTCTAAATTGGAGGAAGCCTAATTTTGACAGTATTAGGCAAGAACTTTCAAAAACTGACTGGGGGCAGGTGTTCGCAGATAAAGGGACGGCTGCAAAATGGGAAGCCTTCAGAAATGAGATAATAAGGAGTCCAGAGACAGTATATTCCTGTTCAGGTGAAAGGAAAGTCTGAATGACTAAAGAAATTGAGGGTTTGGTTCAAAAAAAGAAGGAAGAATATGTCAGGTATAGACAGGATAGATCGAGTGAATCCTTAGAAGAGTATAAAGGTACAAAGTATAAAAGTATAAACAAGTATACTTAAGAGGGAAATCAGGAGGGCAAAAAGGGGACATGAGTTAGCTTTGGCAAATAGGGTGAAGGAGAATCAAAAGGATTTTTACAAATACATAAACGACAAAAGGGTAAGTAGGGAGAGAATAGAGCACCTCAAAAATGAGCAAGGTAGCCAATGTGTGGAACTACAGGAGATGGGGGAAGATACAAAATGAGTATTCTGCATCAATGTTTACTCTGGAGAAGGACATGGAAGGTATAGAATGTAGGGAAATAGATTATGACATCTTGAAAAATGTCCATACAACAGATGATTTCTCAAAACACAAAGGTGGATAAATACCCAGGACCTTATCAGGCGTACCCAAGAACTTTACTCAGAGTAGTAAGGGTATGGAATACTTTGCCTGCAATGTTAGTAGATTCGCCAAGTTTAAGTGCATTTAAGTCGTCATTGGATAGGCATATGGAATAGTGTAGGTGGGATGGGCTTCAGATTAGTACGACAGGGCAGCGCAACATTGAGGGCCGAAGGGCCTGTACTGCGCTGTAATGTTCTATGTTCTAACTCTTTGGGAAGCTAGGGAAGTGATTGCTGGGCTCCTTGCTGAGATATCTGTATCATCAATAGTCACAGGAGAGGTGCCAGAAGACAAGAGGTTGGTTAACATGGTACCACTATTTAAGAATGGTGGTAAGGAAAAGCCAGGGAACTGTAGACCAGTGAGTCTGACATCGGTGGTGGGCAGGTTCTTGGAGTGAATCCTGAGGGACAGGATTTACATGTATTTGGAAAGGTAAGGACTGATTAGGGATAGTCAGCCTGGCTTTGTGCGTGGCAAATCATGTCTCACGAACTTGATTGAGTGTTTTGAAGAAGTAGCAAAGAGGATTGATCGGGGCAGAACAGTGGATGTGATCTATGTGGACTTCAGTTGGGTGTTCAACAGGATTCCCCAAGGGAGATTGGTTAGATCTCATTGAATACAGGGAGAACTAGCCATTTGGATACAGAACTGGCTTGAAGGTAGAAGATGGTGATGGGTTATTTTACAGACTGGAGGCCTGTGACCAGTGGAGTGCCACAAGGATTGGTGCTGGGTCCACTACTTTTTGTCATTTACATAAATGTGAACATAGGAGGTATATTTAGTAAGTTTGCAGATAACACCAAAATTGTAGGTGTAGTGGACCACAAAGAAGGTTACCTCAGATTACAATGGGATCTTGATCAGATGGGCTAATGGGCTGAGGAGTGGCAGATGGAGTTTAATTTACATAAATGCAAGGTGCTGCTTTTTGGAAAAACAAATCAGAGCAGGACATATACACTTAATGGTAAGGTCCTAGGGAGTGTTGCTGAACAAAGAGACCTTGGAGTGCAGGTTCATAGTTCCTTGAACGTGGAGTCGCAGGTAGATAGGATAGTGCAGAAGCAGTTTGGTATGCTTTCCATTATTGGTCAGAGCATTGAGTACAGGAATTGGGAGGTCATGTTGCAGCTCCGCAGGTTAGGCCACTTTTGGAATATTGCTTGCAATTCTGATCTCCTTCCTATCAGAAAGATGTTGTGAAACTTAAAAGGGTTCAGAAAAGATTTACAAGGATGATGCCAGGGTTGGAGGATTTGAGCTATAGGGAGATGTTGAATAGGCTGGGGCTGTTTTCCCTGGAGCATCGGAGACTGTGGGGTGACCTTATAGAGGTTCATAAAATCATGAGGGGCAGGGAGAGGATAAATAGACGAGGTCTTTTCCCTGGAGTTGGGGAGTCCAGAACTAGAGGGCATAGGTTTAGGGTGAGAAGGGAAAGATATAAAAGAATCCTATGGGGCAACCTTTTCATGTAGAGGGTGGTACGTGTATGGAATGAGCTGCCTGAGGAAGTGGTGGAGGCTGGTACAATTGCACCATTTAAGAGGCATCTGGATGGGTATATGAATAGGAAGGGTTTGGAGGGATATGGGCCGGGTGTTGGCAGGTGGGACTAGATTGGATTGGGATATCTGGTCAGCATGGACAAGGGTCTGTTTTCCTGCTGTATATCTCTATGACTCTAAGACATGAGGAGCACTTTTTTTAAAAATAGCAGTTTGTGTGTGGAGTAAACGTCCAGAGGAAGTGGTGGATACAGTTAGAGTTACAACATTTGAAAAACATTGGAAAATGTGTATGAATAGGAAAGTTGGGAGGGATATGAGCGAAACACTGGCAGGTGGGACTAGTTTAGTTTGAGAACAGAGTCAGCACGGACTAGTTGACCTGAAGGGTTTGTTCCTGTGCTGTATAACTCTGTAACTGTTCTGTACTAGTCTTAAAATCATTTTCTTGCTTTCCCCCATAAGTATCCACTTCTTTGTTTTTCAAAAATCAAATGAACTCAACCTTGAATATATTCAATGACCCCCTAACTACAGGAAGACATTGCTAATATACCTTGCAAAGTGGGAATTCATTGCATTGTGGGGATGAAGTGCTTTAAGGCTTACCAGCTGTAAATACAGCTAAGAGCAGCAAGGAGGGGACATGAAAGGTCCTTAGTTGGTAGGATTAGGGAAAACCCTAAGGCTTTCAATAGGTATGTCAGGAATAAAAGAATATCTAGGGTAGGAATAGGTCCAGTCAAGGATAGTAGTGGGATGTTGCGTGTGGAGGCTGAAGAGATTGGGGAGACACTGAATGAATACTTTTCGTCAGTATTCACTGAGGAACAGGACATTGTTGCCGATGTGAATCTGAGTCACAATTAAGTAGAATGAATGGCTTTGAGGTATGTAGGGAAGAGGTGTTGGAAATTCTGGAAAGAGTGAAAATAGATAAGTCCCCTGGGCCTGATAGCATTTATCCTAGGATTCTCTGGGAAGCAAGGGAGGAGATTACAGAGCCATTGGCCTTGATTTTTATGTCCTCGTTGTCTCAGGAGTAGTGCCAGAAGACTGGAGGCTAGCAAATGTGGTTCCCTTGTTCAAAAAGGGGAGTAGGGATAACCCTAGTAATTATAGGCCGGTGAGTCTCACTTCTGTTGTGGGCAAAGTCTTAGAGAGAATTGTAAGGGATAGGATTTATGAACATCTGGATAGGAATAATGTGATCAAGGATAGTCAGCATGGTTTTGTGAAGGGCAGGTCGTGCCTCACAAACCTTATTGAATTCCATGAGAAGGTGACTAAGGAGGTGGACGAGGGCAAAGCGGTAGACGTGGTGTATATGGATTTTAGTAAGGCGTTTGATAAGGTTCCCCATAGTAGGCGACTTCAAAAAATATGGAGGTATGGCATTGAGGGTGAGTTGGAGGTTTTGATTAGGAATTGGCTGGCTGGAAGAAGACAGAGAGTAGTAGTTGATGGTAAAGGTTCATCTTGGAGTGCTGTCACTAGCGATGTTCCGCAAGGATCTGTTTTGGGACCATTGCTGTTTGTCATTTTTATAAATGACCTGGAGGAGGGGCTAGAAGGTTGGGTGAGCAAGTTTGCGGATGATACGAAAGTCGGAGGAGTTGTTGACAGTGAGGAAGGATGTGGCAGGTTACAGTGGGATATAGATAAGCTGCAGAGCTGGGCAGAAAGGTGGCAAATGGAGTTCAATGTAGCTAAGTGTGAGATGATTCACTTTGGTAAAAGTAACAAAAAGATGGGGTACTGGGCTAATGGTCGGATACTTGGTAGTGTGGATGAGCAGAGGGATCTTGGTGTCCATGTACACAGATCTTTGAAAGTTGCCATCCAGGTAAATAGTGCGGTGAAGAAGGCATATGGCGTACTGGCTTTTATTGGTAGAGGAATTGAGTTCCGGAGTACTGAGGTCATGTTGCAGTTGTATAAGACTCTGGTGTGGCCGCATCTGGAGTATTGTGTGCAGTTTTGGTCGCCATACTGTAGGAAGGATGTGGAGGCACTGGAACGGGTGCAGAGGAGGTTTACCAGGATGTTGCCTGGTATGGTAGGAAGATCGTATGAGAAAAGGCTGAGGCACTTGGGGTTGTTTTCATTGGAGAAAAGAAGGTTTAGGGGTGACTTGATAGAGGTGTACAAGATGATTAGGGGTTTAGATAGGGTTGACCGTGAGAACCTTTTTCCACGTATGAAGTCAGCTATTACGAGGGGGCATAGCTTTAAATTAAGGGGTGGTAGGTAAAGGATAGATGTTAGGGGTAGGTTCTTTATCAGCGAGTCGTGAGTTCATGAAATGCCCTACCAATAGCAGTGGTGGACTCTCCCTCTTTATGGGCATTTAAGCGGGCATTGGATAGGCATATGGTGGATAGTGGGCTAGTGTAGGTTAGGTGGGCTTGGATCGGCGCAACATCGAGGGCCAAAGGGCCTGTACTGCGCTGTATTCTTCTATGTTCTATGTTCTACACTGTGCTGAGCGGGATCACCAGTGAAGGGCTAGATGGATTTTTGAGTTAAACTGCTAATTTCTGTCCGCCTCCAACGTTTTATTTCCAATGCTGTTCATCTGAAGGAGCGGTGAATCAGTAACTGGTATCATTAGAAGCGTCTCTCGCCCGTAAGGCATCATTAGAAGCCTTACGATTTTCAGTACTGCAGGAATTGCATTGTTTCATCAGCATTGTAAAGGTTACTGGCCGCAGAGGGAGGCACAGGCTGTATTCACTAGAAACGATTAAGCATATAGATAACACACATACGAGAGGGCAGGGTGGGATTTGTCTTTCGATTTGCAGAAGGTGGGAGATTCTGGGAGCTGTGATCTGAGGCAAACACAACTGCGGTAAATCATAGAAACCCTACAGTGTGGAAGCAGGCCAATCAGCCCATCAAGTTCATTCTGACCCCTCCGAAGAGCATCCTGCTCATACACCCTTCCCGCTCCCACCCCTTAGGGAATCAAGGGTGGCCGATATAATGCAGGTAGGAGGAGCTGAGACAATGAATAGATCAGCCACAATCTTAATAAATAGTGAAGCAGGCTCAACAGGCCAAATGGCCTACTCCTGCTTCTATTACTATGAAACTATAACCTTGCATTTCCCATTGGCTAACCCACCTAACCTGTACATCTCTGCGCACTATGGGCAATTTAGCATGGCCAATCCAAATCAAGGTAGGTAAGCAATGTAGTGATGTGGAAAATGAACATCAGAGAACAATATAAAAGAATAAGGAGCATAAACGTACCAGCAATTAGAACTGGATTCAAAAGATTACAAACAATAAAACTAAAAGGTCAGTATCTGAATGTGTGCTTGTTATGAAGGGGTAGAGGTACTGTACCTTTAAGGGAGTTAAAAATCTAGCAGAACAAAGTGTTCTAAACAAGATGAGAATGTACATTTGGGCAACACAAATAGAGCAACTGGGTTGCCATGAGGCATAAACAAATTCAAATTTGGCCAAACAGTTTAAATTTTGCCCCAAAATAACAAAGTCCAATCAAGTTTGAATTAAGTATTTTGATAATATTAACACCAATAAAATGATCTGATGTTTTGGGCTATAAAACCTGGCATTTTTGAGAGTTTTAATATTCTCTGTTGGACAAAAAGAATAAATTGTTAATTTTTACTTTAAATATTTACCTCCGGAATAGTTCTTTACCTCTCTAACTTTTACATATTACTGCATGGGGTGAATCATTTCTGTGTTGCTGGTTTAATTTAGCAGAGGGGGTTACCCCGTGTCATAACAGTGCTGCATCGTAACAAAAGTGAATGAATTGACTGCACACATTAAAGAGAATAATTATGATCTGAGCCTCCTTACGGAGACAGGGCTTCAGGATGACAAGGATTGGATCCTGAATATTGAGGGGAGATGTGGCATTCAAGTCAAATGGGAAGCTAGGTAAAGGTAGAGGGTTGACACTGCTAATCAAAGCACTGATCACAGGGTAGTCTGGTGTCAGCTGGGATTTCAGGTCCTGGTTTCTTTGTCCTCTATTGATCTCCCTGTTTCCACACAGTTGTCTGTTCTCAGTTATGCTTCGTTTCTGCTAAAGCTTTAACCTCCTTTGACATCTTCCGGAACAATAAAACATTCAGTCAATCAAAGCCCAATCCATGATCTCCCAGCCTGTCAACCATCCAGACACAGAGTATCATAATATCAGAAAATATAACAAAAAAGGCAAAAAATTAGAATTAAATAGGTGCTTGTGTCTGTTCATTCGCAAGTAACCTAGAAATAGGGGTCTGCCAGGATTCTTATAGTGCCCTAATTGAAGAATTCTCACTCCCTTACGTCTAAGTATTAGTACCCTGCTATGATTTATAACAATATTTACATCAACAGAAATACAGGATGGAACTAGACTTTTTATTTCTCTCGCGCGCACACAGGTCTATGGGGTGAATTTGTGTTTGCATATAAATTCTATTTTGCTCAAAAAATGCACAATCTGCAGGCAGACAATACATGGAATATTTTATAAATTCCACTTTGGAAATAGAACCAGTCTGACTAAAAAAAATTGTGATACAGACAGACTCTGACCTCACACCTTTAATTCATTGTCTGAGCTGAATTGTCACCTTTTCTGATAAAACCTTAAGTTATCTCAAGAAGGTAAGTTATAAGAAGTTCTGGGATTTATATTAATGACGTCGGCAACTCATTCTAAAAGATGAAAGACTTCACCATCCAGATTTCTTCAATGTATCATTTCAGTGGCATGACTCTGTAATGTTTTGCTGTAAACTCTGTGTCTTATGATCTCATACTCCACAACCACCTGATGAAGGAGCAGCGCTCCAAAAACTAGTGCTTGCAAATAAACCTGTTGGACTGGTGTCATGTGATTTTTATCTTTGCCTAGGTTAGGGTGGATTGGCCCTGCTAAATTACCCATAGTGTTCAGGGTTTTGCAGGTGTGGGAGCATTGTTAGAATCGATTCGATTCCACCCTCTGGTGACTGTCTATGTTAACTTTGGCATGTTCTCCCCCTTCTGTCAGTGTGGGTTACCTCTGGGTGCTCCGGTTTCCTCCCACAGTCCAAAGATCTACAGTTTAGATGGATTGGCTGTGCTAAAGTGTCTAAGGATGTGCAGGTTAGAGTGGGTTAGCCATGGGGAACTGCAGGGCTGTAGGGTAAGTGAATGAGTCTGGGTAGGATGCTGTGTGGAAGGTCGGTGTGAATTTGATAGGCCGAATGGCCTGCAGGGATTATATAATTCTTCTGCTTTAGCCACGTGTAGATTGAGAAATGACTGCTGTGAGAGGAGTAGGTTCCAGTTCATGGGACACTGACACCAGTCCTGGGAAGGTGGGAATTGTGCTGTCTCTCCCACCACCCACTGCCCCCCATCCATTCTCTCTCCCTCAGCAACCCTCTGCCCCCCCATTCTTTCTCTCTCCCCCTCATTCTTTTCCCCCACCCTTTGTCCCCTGAGTCTTTCCTTTCTGCCCTCACCACCCTCTGTTCCCCCCAGTCTCTCAATGGCCCCCACACTCTGTCATGCAGTCCATTCTGTCTCTCTTCCAACCCCCACTAAACTTTCTCATGCCTCAAGCTCTCTTTGATCGCTGTATCAAGCTCTTCTCAGAAAAGAGAGAGAGAATGGTTGGTGATGACTCTGCCTGGGAGATGGGGTGCATGAGAAATGGCTGATCTTTCAAATTGAGAATAGCCAAAATAATATATTCAGAAACAGCATTAAGGTTTGAACGCATGTTCCATTTTATATTAAAACAAAGCTGCAGCCATCTTTATAGAGTCATAGTCATCGAGATGTACTGCATGGAAACAGACCCTTCGGTCCAACCCATCCATGCTGACCAGATATCCCAACCCAATCTAGTCCCACCTGCCGCCACCCAGCCCATATCCCTCCAAACTCTTCCTATTCAGATACCCATCCAAATGCCTTTTAAATGTTGCAAATGCACAGTTAGGCCACAGTTGAGGATGTCTGTTCGGGGTGAATGAGGCTTTTGCTCGAAACGTCAACTTTCCTGCTCCTCGGATGCAGCCTGACCTGCTGTGCTTTTCCAGCACCACACTCTTGACTCTAATCTCTAGCATCTGCGTACTCACTTTCGCTTGTTAGGGGTGAATGACCTATTCCTAGTCTTGAAAATTGGTTCTGTATAGAAGGTGTAGAGGTGTACTCTACCTTCAAGAGAGTTGAAACGCGAGCAGGACTACTTGACATGGCTTATGCCCGAAACGTCGATTCTCCTGTTCCCTGGATGCTGCCTGACCTGCTGCGCTTTTCCAGCAACACATTTCCAGCTACTTGACACGGCACCAAGCATTCTGAACAAGATAACAATTTAACATTTGGTTGAACAGCTAGGTAGCTGGATTGCCTGGAGACAAAAACACATTCAATTTTGGCCAATCGGTTTAAGTTTTGCTCCAAAATACTGAATTCCAATCAAGTTTGAATTTAGTATTTTGACAATATTGACACCAATGAAATGATTCGATACTTTGAGGTACAAAATTGAACAGTTGCAGGAGAACTGCCAAAAGACCAACAAATGTAGGCTGCTCGTAAGAACTTTCTGAGAGGTACCTGTCCAGAGAAGGAGTCTGCACAGAGAAAAAAACATCGACACCAACCTGGAGAGCAAATCTACAGAGGAAGGTACAAAGAGAAGATTTAACAGCTGGCTGGGTTTGAAGTTTTAATTTTTCAGTAAACCTTAATCAGGGTTTTTTATTGGACTGGTCTCGTACAGGAGAAGGTAGAAGATAGGTTAGAGAAAGCAGTTGTAAATAGTTGTTAATTATTTATTCTCTGTTAGACTTTGATAAATAAAGTTGTTAATTTTTACTTTAAATACTGACCTTTGGGAATAGCTCCTTGGCTCTTGAATTTTCACAGATGGGGTAAATCCTTTCTATGTTGCTGGTTTAAATTAGTGGGGAGAGATTGCACCCCACGTTGTAACAATTTGGGGGCTTTCATCCACAATTTGAACTAATTTAGATAGATTTGGGGGTACAAAAAGGCCCAGTAGATTTAAACACTTGCAGGTTAGTGTCCTAGGTCATTAAATAAAACTTTCAATAGTGACTTTTGGAAACAGTTCCTTGCCTCTTGAATTTTCACAGATTACCACACGGGGTAAATATTTTCTGTGTTACTGGTTTAAATTAGCGGGCAGGTGCACCCTGTGACGTAACAGTTCTGACTATGTAGAAATAAAATCATAAAGTAATGGAGCATGGAAACAAACTGTTTGTTTCTTGCCAATTGGATATCCTAAATTAATCTAGGCGCATATCCCTCCAAACTCTTCCTATTCGTATACCCATCCAGATGCCTTTTGAATGTTGTAATTGTACCAGCCTCCACCAATTCCTCTGGGAGTTCATTTAATCCACACACCACCTGCTGCATGAAATAGTTGCCCTTCTGGTCCCTTTTAATCCTTGCCTCTCTCACCCTAATATAAATTAATTGATGCTTTTTTCTGAATAGACTCAGTGGTTTGCACTGCTGCCTCATAGCGCTCGGGCCCTGGGTTTGATCCCAGTCCCGGGTAACTGAGTGGAGTTTGCATGTTTTCCCAGTGTCTGCGTGGGATTCCTTTGGGTGCTCTGGTTTCTTTCCACAACCCAAAGATGATTTTGAGATGCCGGTGTTGGACTGGGGTGTACAATGTTAAAAATCATACAACACCGGGTTATAGTCCAACAGGTTTAATTGGAAGCACTGGCTTTCAGAGCGCTGCTCCTTCATCAGGTGGTTATTTGAAAGAAGCTAGTGGTTCCAATTAAACCTGTTGAACTATAACCTGGTGTTGGATGATTTTTAACTTTGTAAATCCAAAGATGTGCAGGTTTGGAGAGGGCATTTCTTGAGGGGAATTAACTTTCACACTTTTTTTCTACTCCTTAGGTTCCTTTTAAATCTTTCCCCCCTCACCCTCAACCTATGCCCTCCAGTTTAGGAGTCCCCTACCCTGGGGAAAAGATGAGTAGTCAAATAAAATGCAAAAGGAATAAAATGTCGAGCCGCAGCCTAAAAAAAAAATGTCGCTCCAGCCTTTTTTTTGTCTCCGATTGTATTTGGGCACAAAACCTGTCAGGAACACCACCAACTTCACACAGCAGCTTGCGCATGCTCCTCGGTGACAACACACTGCGCATGTTCGCCGGTGTAAGCAAGACCTGCGCATGCTTCTCGCTGTCCGCGGAAACAGCTCGTGATCTTTTGTTGGGCCAATAGGAAGCCCTGGAGGACCAGAAGGAGCGTGGTCCTCCTGCCAATCAGAGACCCCCCATTGTCTGAATGAGGGATATCGACCATGAGCTTAGGAAACTGATGTTGCTTCTTCTCTCTGAATGAAGATTGAGCTTTACCCCACACTGAAACTTCCTTCTTCTGTTGAGCATATGTGAGTACAGCACTCTCTTTTCCACTTTTTTTTCCATTCTGGGGTTCAGTTGTTGATTTGCAGCAACTGAAAGAAGAGAGTTAATTCAGGGAGGGGGCAGACTCTAGAAAAGTTGTCCAGGTCTGTGTCTCAGTTGGCAAACTCATGGAAAATGCAGTACCACGATGTGAAGTTATAGCCTTTGCTGTGGGGGGAACAAAGCAGAAAGGAGATGCATTGTTTAAATGGTGATATATTGGGATGTGGAGAAAGTGAGGACTGCAAATGCTGGAGATCAGAGTCAAAACGTGTGGTGCTGGAAAAGCACAACAGATGAGGCAGCACCCGAGGAGCAGGAGAGTCAACGTTACAGGTACGAGCCCTTCATCAGAAATGTGTACAAAGGGGCTCAGCGTCCTTCCACACCAGTCAATGTCAGTTGTCAGATAAGTGCAGCAAGCAATCAGCAAGGCAAGTGGTATATTAGCAAGAGGAATTGAGTTCAGAAGTGGGGATGTCTTCCTGCAGTTATGGAATCATTGAATATATTCAAGGCTGAGTTCATCTGAGTTTTGAACAACAAAGAAGTGGATGTTTATGGGGGAAGGCAAGAAAATGGTTTTCAGACTTTTACAGAACAGTTACTGAGTCAAACAGCACAGAAACAGACTCTTCAGTCCAACTACTCGATGCTATGTTCTCAAACTAATCTAATCCCACCTGCCGGTGTTTGGCCTACATCCCTCTGTCACAAAACTGTGTCAAGGATGCTGTGTCATTGGGTTTTTTTCAGAGTGGTGGTAAAAAGACCCGGGCTCCGAAGTGACTGGTTTAGTACAGAGATGAAAAAGGGTATTGGGTTATATGTGAAAATTGTGCAGTCCTGATGGATTTTTGGTTATATGTAAACAGATGAGACTTGAGGCCAAAGCTTTTATGTTTTAGAAGTGACCTATACAATGAAAGGGGAGTGGTCAGTCCTGAAAGCTGAAGTCTTGTTTGGGTGAGTTCAGTAGTGGACTATGTGGAGAAAGGCTGCTAAACACTCTCCTTCTGCCCTTCTAACTTCAACTGTAAGCCTCTGTTTCAGTTTTACTCTATATTTAAGGGGTTTGTTTAAGAGTTTCTCCACAGCTTGTACTGAACTTGCTTAGTAAAGTTTGTTTGTTCACAGAAGTTGGCATATTGCAGTTGCATCAAGTGTGTAAGAATCTCAAGCAAAAGAACTTAACAAAGGCACCTAAGGGACAAGTCTTCCATGGAGAAAGTGGTGTGTTTGAGGAAAGAGCTTCCAGGGGAAGTGGTGGGTGCTGGTACAATTATGACATTAAAAGACATCTAGATGGGTATATGAGTAGGAAGGGTTGCGAGGATATGGGCCAAATGCTGGCAAATTGGCCAAGATTAGGTGAGATTATCTAGTTGGCACAGACGAATTAGACTGAAGGGTCTGTTTCTGTGCTACATATCTCTATCACTCTGGCTTGCCACTAACATCAGCACACCCAACAATCAGATTCCATCAGGAACACTGCAGTGGGTCACCCTCGGGATTGAACCACCTGTCCATTCTGACTTCTGACTGTGGGTGCAGTGGGAGAGTCAGTGGGCTTTTTTTGTTTTGTGCTGGATTCACAACACACACCCCCCCCCCCCCCCCCCCACCCCAAACAGCGGCTCAGGGAGTGGCACGGTGACTCAGTTGTTAGCACCACTGCCTCACGATGCTGACTTGGGTTCAATTCCACCTTGGGGTGACAGTCTGTGTGTAGCTTGCACGATGCCCCCCCACATCTGTATGGGTTACCTCTGAGTGCTCCAGTTTCCTCCCACAGTCTAAAGATGTGCAGGTTAGGATGGATTGGCCCATCTAAATTGTCCCATAGTGTTCAGGAATGTGTAGGTGTGGTGCATTAATCAGGGGTAAATGTAGAGGAATAGGGATAGGGGAATGGGTCTGGGTGGGTTACTCTGCGGAGGGCCAGTGTGGACTTGTTGGGCCAAAGGACCTGTTTCCATACTGTAGGGAATCTAATTTAAAAAAAAAAATGAATTCCTCCAAGCAGTACTGTTTAAATATGCTGAGTTGGACAAAGTATCCCATCCAGTTTGAGACAAACCCAGAGTTGAAGAAGTCAGTAGTCACACAACACCATGTTACAGTGCAACAGGTTTATTTGAAATCACAAGCTTTGTGAGCATTGCTCCTTCATCAGTGCTGCTCCTTCATCACTTTATCTGGTGCCGTGTGATTTCTGACCTTGTCTACCCCGATTCAACATCAGTACCTCCGCATCAGAGTTGATGAATGAGATTGGATTTTATTCAGCCTGATTTAGTGAGATGTTCATCTGGAAATGCAAAGCTGTCGGAGCGACAAAGAGACGCGAGTCATAGAGCACGGAGACAGGCCGTTCGGCCCAAACTGGTTCACGCCGACCAAAATGTCCATCAACAGTAACCCCATTTCCTTGCACTTGGCCCATTTCCTTCCATACCTTTTCTACCCACGTATTTGTCCAAATGCCTTTTCAATGTTGTTAATGTACCCGCCACAACCACTTCCACTGGCAGCTCATTCTGTATGTGTACCACCATCTGTGTAAAAGAAAAAAAGTGGCCCCTCACGTTCCCTTTTATTCTTTCTCCTCTAACCTTAAACTGAAGCCCTCAATTCCCCAACCCCAGAAAGACTGAGTGCATTCACCCTCTCCATGTCTCTCATGATCTCTTCACTTCTATAAGGGTCCCCCTCAGTCTCTTATGCTCTAAATAAAAACATCTTAGCTTGTCCAACATCTCCCTTTTACTTAGACCCTTGAGTCCTGGCAACATCCTTGTAAATGTCCCTGCATTCTTTCAAGTTTAATAACATTTTTGTTTAGCAAGGTGATCAAAACTGATCACAATACTCTAAATGCAGCCTCACCAATGTCCTGATTAACTGCAACATAACTTGCCAACTTCCATACTCAGTGCCCTGACTGATGAAGGCCAGTGTGCCTAAAGCCTTCTTCACTATCCTGTCTACCCATGTTGTCAGAAATATAGGACCTACTCCAAACAGGATAATCTGGCTAATGGGACAGGAAACCGCTTCCTTTCTTGAGACAGGTATCCCAGAGAGAACTTGCTGGCGGACTGTCTGATCTACTGAACCTCTCAGTGCCCCACTGCCCTCAGTTATCTGGAGAGAGTCCATACACATGCCTAAGGTGGTGCTCAAAAACTTTATCATCTCTTTGGGATTGATCCCCATTCATCCAATGCTATGGAGTCATGCAGCCCTAAAATAGATGCTTCTGACCAACCAGTCCATGATCCCCAACTAAAGTGTGCCACCTATCTGGTCCTGGCCTGCATCCAGTTTGTTAATAGTTTTGTTCATTTGTTCACTGTGAGAGTTGAATAAATAAATTGCTGATTGATTTTAAAGTGTTGGGGATTTATTTTTACCACAATTATAGGGCGATGCGCTCCTCTGGATGTTTCGGTTTGAGATCTGGGGTGATGGTGTCAGCCTTCGCTTTATAACAGGATTGATGTGATGTCCTGAATACAATGGAGTCAATATTAATCCCAGCCTCTCACTGTGGTTGTAGGCGAATTGCCTTAATTTGGCTCCTGACTCAGAAACTGCACATAGAATCAACTGCTTACACAATGACTTACACTTTATTGTATGTAGCAACCAAAAATGAAACCCCTCAAGTAACCAAGTTCAACCTCACCCCCAACTTGGCTATCACCCAATTGATGGTAGAATTTAACTGAGTTTCCACTAACAGTATCTGTCTCTGGAAGTTTACAGGGGTTTGATGCAGTGTTGTTCTTCCAAGTTCTGCTACTGCATCGTTCTGGAGTTAAATTCTGCTGGAGATTCCTTGCTTTCAAATTTGTGGTGTGACATTTCTTTAGATTCTAACACCACCTCCCCACACTGCTGGAGACCTCGTACCTGGAACTTACCTTATCCTTAAGGTTTAGCTGTCCTCAACAACCTGTCCTGCAATTAACCCCTTTACATCAGGGCCTTCCTTCCACAGACAGACTTAATTGTCCTTTTGTCATGTTATTAAACACATCACATCTGTCCCAGGAAACAGCTTGTTGTTTTGCATCCTTCTTCCCAGCGATGGTTAACCAGCAGAAATTAGGCCATTCAGTCCATTAAGTCTGCTCCACTATTCAATCATGGCTGATAAATTTCTCATCCCCTTTCTTTGTGTAACCCTTGATACTTATGAATGATTGAGTCTGCTCCACCATTGAGTGGGCTGAATGGCCTAATTTCTGCTTCTGAGGGTTTATGATGTCGCAGTTTCTCAGTAGCCCTTTTGTTTCTTGGTCCAGAAAGAGTAATTGCTGACTCAGGGAGTTTGGAAGGTTCTGGAGTTTACAGGACCACACCACATTCCTCTCTGCCTCCTCCTGAGATACTGACAATTCCCAAGATCCCTTGGTATCCCTGAAAACAATTGATGTGTCTGGAAATCTCTACTGCTACTCTGGAACAGAAGGATTATGAGGAGAAAATTCGGAAATCTGATGTGCAAAGAGACTATGGAATTCTACTCCAGGATTCTCTCAATGTAAACTTGCAGTTTGAGTCAGTAGTTAGGAAGGCAAATGCAATGATGGCATTTATTTTGACCAGACTTCAACATAAAAGTAGGGATGTACTTCTGAGGCTCTGTAAGGCTCCAGTCAGGCCACATTTGGAGTACTGTTATGGGAGAATGGGGTTGAGAAACATATCCGCCATGATCAAATGGCGAAGCAGACTCGATGGGTTGAATGGCCTAATTTCTGCTCCTATGATCTTATGATATGCTGATGTGTGGAGGGGTGAGGAGGGGGAAAAGAGATGAAGAGGGAAAGACAATTAAGGTGAAAGCAAAGGAAATACAAGAATTGTATGATAAATTGCAGAACGCATGGGAGCACTGGCATAGAGGGATCTGGGCATATAGATGCCCGGGAAGAGGTAATGCAGGCAGGTATTGTGGTCAAGAAGGCATACAGCACACTTCCTTGAGTGCAAGAGTTGGCGAGTTATGTTACAGCTATTTATTCTGGCCACATTCAGAATATTGCATGCAGTTCTGGTCAGCATGCTACCGGAAGGATGTGGGTGCTCTGGCAGAGGGTACAGACAAGATTCACTAGGACATTGCCTGGTCTGGAGGGCTCTCGCTATGTGGACAGGTGGGATAAAACTGGATTGTTTTCTCTGGAAAGACAGAGGCTGAGGGGAGACCTCGACAAAATGATCAGACACACAGATTTGCTGGACAGCGGAGGTAGGGTAGCTCAGTGGTTCGCACTGATGACTCACAGCGCCAGAGACCCGGGTTTGATTTCGGTCTCGGGCGACTGTCTGTGTGGAGTGTGCACATTCTCCCTGCACCCCACCTCCCGTGACTGCATGGGTTTCCTCCCACAATCCAAAAATGTATAGGTTAGGGTGGATTAGCTTTGCTAAATTATCCATAGTGTGCAGGGATAGGCATGTTAAGTTGGATTGTCTGTGTGTAAATTGCTCCAGTGTTCAGGAATGTGTAAGTTAGGTGCATTAGTCAGGGGTAAATGTAGAGTAATAGTGGTAGGGGAATGGATCCCTGTGGGTTAATCTTTGGAGGGCGGTGTTGACTTGTTGCTCTGAATCATCTGTTTCCACGCTGGAGGGATTCTATGAGAGTCAGAGGTTTTTTTTCCTCCAGGGTGGGAAGATCAATTACAAGAGAGCACAGGTTCAAGGCAAGAGGGGGACTGTCGAGGGCAGAAGTGGGGGTGAGGGAGGATTCACACAGAGGGGTGGTGGGTTCCTGGAACGCACTGTCAATGGAAGCAGGCACCTTAACAACGTTTAAGGTGTATCTTGATAGACACGTGAAGGGGACCTGAACAGAGGGACAGAATCCACACATGGGCAATAAATAGCAGGTCTAAGTAGGATTAAGAATTAGCACAGGCTAGTGGGAGGGGAGTGCCTAAACCAAGTTAGAAGGGCCTGTGACTGTGCTGTATTGTATTGATGCAGGTTTCCCCCACTATCTAAAAGTTGAGCATTCCTATGAAATCTTTCGTAAGCTGAAATGGAGTAAAGCGAAGAAGCAATTACCATGAATTAATTTATATTATGTCTTTCTTTGTAAAAGCGAAAATCCTCTTTGAATTTTTTTTGGTTTGTGAAAACAGGTATTAATGTAGGTCTTTTGTAAAAGTGAAGTAGTGTAAAGTGAACTTTTGAAAAGTGGGGGATACCTTTATGCTGATGGAGGTGTGATGGGAGGCAATGAAGAGGGGTGGGTGGAGGCTCAGGCAGAGAATGAACACTGACAGAGATAAATTGAGCTGCCCGGCCTGGCCCTGTGCTGGAGACTCAATGGGACAGAGACAAATGTATCTATTTCAGGTATACCTGCAGTATGCTCCACCCAGGATTTAAAAAAAAAAGTCCTTCATCTGCTTCAGCATACAGGGCAGATGAACAGTTTTTCCCCGATGTGGACCCGCTGGTGGACCAGGAGGTGATGCGGCTGAGTGAAGCCTTTCCCGCACTGAGTGCAGGTGAATGGCCGCTGCCCGGTGCAAGTGCTGATGAATATCCTGTGCAGGCGGGGAAGGGAAACAGTTCCTGCATTCCCACGGTTTATCCATGGTGCAGGTATCCTCGTCTTTCTCCAGGTTTAACGATCAGTTGAAAACTCGCTCACGCTTACAGTATGTGTGTCGTGTTACTGGTGAACCGTCTGATAATTGGAACACACTCATTCAGTCTGGAAAGCTTGTTCCAGTCACTACTCGGGTGTGTGGGTATGTGAGACTCTGAGTTTCCGGTCACATTAACGTTTAAAACCTAACTAAGCTGACAGACCACCTCCTACTTGTTGTCAATGACATCAATATCTACATCCTGGTGAATCAAGTGACTGTCAGACTTTGATGTGATGTTTGGTCTGACATTTTTGCTGCCAAATTCTTCTCTTGTAATATTCCTATGAAAAGAGATTGCAAAGGTCATCCACAATAGAACATCGGAACACACAATTCTAGTTTCTATGGAACATTCTTTTCTCTCTTAATACCCAAGATCTTTGTGCTGATCTATATGTAAATGTATACAGCAGGGTAATGTGGTGGATTGCATACTCCATGAAGAGTTCACATGGCCTCAAGTTGCTGGATGGATATCTATCATGCGGTATTGACGTTCTTACTGAAGATATACAATATGCTGCAGTACAATATTACGAGCTCAGAAACAACTGCAAATCAGGCTTTTAGAGCCATAAACATTCCATCAAATAGGTACCATATACCCCAGACTTATCTGTCTTATATTAACGCACAGTTGTCTTAGATTCCCAGAAGACTCAGATTTAAATTTCAAGTGTGAATTTTTGTAAAAGAAGCTGTCTCTTTGGACCCCTTCCATGTCATACTGTATGCAACAGTATGGATGTATTTCCAGTAATACTACACCAGAATTCGTGGATCAATGATGTGAGGCTTATCTTTACCCTCTTATAATTTTCTGTTGCATAAATGTTTCAACAAATGCCAATGCTTTTCACCAGTCATAGAGTCAGAGACATAAAGCACAGAAACAGATCCTTCAATCTAACTTGTCCATGCCGACCGGATATCCAAAATTAATCTAGTCCCATTTGCCAGTACTTGGTCCATATCCCTCTAAACTCTTCCTTTTCATATACCCATCCAGTTGCCTCCACCACTTCCTCTGGCAGCTCATTCCATACATGCATGAAAAGGTTGACTGCAAGGTCCCTTTTGAATTTTTCCCCTCTCACCCTAAACCTATGCCCTCTAGTTCTGCACTCCCCCTATCCTAGGGAATAGACCTTGTCTATTCACCCCATCCACGCTCAAGTTTTTATAAACCGCTTAAAAAAAACACTCAGCCTGTGACGCTTCAGGGAAAACAGTCCCATCCTATTCAGCCTCTCCCTGTGGTTCAAACCCTCCTACCCTGATGACATCCTTCTGAATCTTTTCAAGCTTCACAACATCCTTCGTATAGGAGGGAGACCAGAATTGCACACAATATTCCAGAAGTGGTCTACTGAAACTGATCTTTGCAGAGTCTGCTCCCTGCTTAGATTCACACTGTCTGCCTCCAGTTGCTATAAGTGAACAGTGCTTCCCCCCTTCTTTCGCCCTCCCAGGATGAGGACTGAAAAGGAGGAAACATGTCTTTGCTCCCAGGTTTTGCCCAGAAGAGAGAGTTTCCCTCTGAATCTTATTGGATAACTTTCGCATTGTGATGCCCACAATGGGGAGGTGCCATACCTTAGGTAGTCAATTGGATTTGCAGTGGTTGGCAGTGACTTCCCCACATTTCCAGGCTAGCTGTCTCCCATCGTATACGTCACCCAGTCCAGGTGGTGCAGTGTCTGGGGATTGACCAATGGGGAGCCCTGAAGGACCAGAATGCCAAGAGGACCTGGCACAATCAGAGCCCCCTTATTGTCTGAATGTGCAAGTTGGACCATGAGCTTCTGAAGCTACTGCTGCTCTTCTCTCTCTGGATGAAGATTGAACTTCACGCTAGACTGCAACTTCCTTTCTCTGTCCAAACATCTGAGAGTACAGCACATTTTTGTTGAAGTAAGGCATCTTTCCTGAACATCACAATTAAAAGGGTGTTTTCCCCCTGATATTCAAAGGGACGGTAAGTCAGAGAAGGGCAGGGTCACACTGTGTTGTGTGGCATTTGTGATAGCTGCAACAAGATGTCCCAACTCCTATGCTGAATGCTCGCACTGATGAAAGGAAGCAGGCTGAAAGTTTTCTTCACCACCTGTCAACCTGTGACTCCACTTTCTTGGAGCTATGAACGTGCACCCCTAGATCTCTACGTTCGAAATACTGCACATGAAACAGATTCGGTGCTTGTCGGAAGAACATTATTATTTGGTGCTTGTCTCTACTCTAATTCACTATCTCATTTAGATACATAATTTATGGCTCTCTAATTAATATATGTTTGTTATTCTTTCCTGCCTTCAATATAGCAGTGAATCTATGTCATACTCCAAGTGCAGCCTCACCAACATAAATTCCCAACTTCTATACTCAGTGCTCTAACCCATGAAGGCCAGTGTGCTTAAAGACCTTTACCTATGATTCCACTTTCAGTGAACTGTGAACCTACTCCAAGATCCCTCTGTTCCACTACAGGTCCAACCATTCACCATGAAACCCCTACCTCGATTTGACTATCCAAACTGAGACCTTACAGTTATCTATATTAAACTCCATTTGCTATGAACATTAAACCTATGCACTCTAATTTTTGACGACTCTCCCCCGCCCACCCAGGGAAAAGACTTTTCCTATTTACCCTGTCCATGCCCCTCATGATTTTATGAACGTCTATAAAGTCACCCCTCAGCCTCAAGTTCCAGGGAAAATAGCTCCAGTCTGTTCAGCCTTTTCAAACTCTCCAACTCTGTCCTTGTAAATCTTTTCTGAACCCTTTCAAATTTCACATCCTTCGCTCGCAGACAGCCAGAATTGCATGCAGTATTCCAACAGTGGTGTAACCTCTGAAGACGATTTTAAAAGAATATTTACGACCATCGTATTACCACAAGGGAATCAAATCAATTAGGCATGACCTTCCCATAGCAATTTGTCTTGGCTGTCCTTCATTAACCTATATTTTTCTTTTTTTAAAAAAAAATTGTGGAATGTGATTGTTGAGAGCACGTCCAACATTTTCTCACCATCCCTCATGCGCCTTGGACCAAGTAATTGACCACATGGTAGAAGGCAACTGAGAATCAACCCCACAGTGTAGTAGGTCTCTGTGCACGCACAGGGTTGATGAATGGTACATTTCTCTCCATAAAGGAATACTTTCACAACAATCGATCAATAATGGTTGGAAAAACACAACATCTATGAAGAGATTAGTGTTAATGTTTTGTGTCCAGTGGCCCTTTAAAAAGAGCTGGATTCAGAACATTAACTGTTTTCTCTCCACAGATGCTGCCAGACCTGCTGTGTCACCCCAGCAATTTTGCCTTTTGTTTCTGATCTCCAAAATCTGCAATTCATTGTTTTAGTCAATAATGGTTTCCTAGTTGCCAGGACCGAGACAAACTCTCACTTCCAGATCATTTTATTAGTTGAACATAAATTCCACAAGCAGCCATGATGGGATTTGAATTTTTGTTCTCAGAAGACCTAGATCTCTGGGTTACTCAACCAGTATCACAATCTTCACTTCAGTGATAATTTTCTCCTGAATATTTTCCTTTATTCATTCATGGGATGTGGCACTTTATCTCTCAGAAAAATTAAGTGCTATTTCAGAGGGCAGTTAAGAGTCAATCACATTACTTTGGATCAAGAGTGACATAATCGCTTAACTGGGTTAGGACTAAAGGTTTCCTTCCCTATCAAGATAGGTCCTCACAACAATTGCTAAGATCACCAAAGCAGCAATAAGCTTTATATACCAGATATGTTAATTGATTTTAAATTGCATCAGGGACATAACATCTGGAGTTTCAAATTGATGCTGTTAAATCCAGTAACAATGCCAAAATGCCATCAACTCCGTACAACCTCTAATTTTCCAACACTGACTGGCCTGTAGTTGCCAGTTGTATCCTTTTCCCCTTTATTACTTACTATTCAATTCAGCCCATTGAATCAACTCTGCCGTATTCAGAGCACGTTTGCTCTGGTAAACATCAACTCCACTTTCCTGCCATTTCCCCATAATCCTCAATTCCCTCACTAATTAAAAGAAATGTCAGCCTTGAATGCACTTAACGACCCAGGCTCAACAACCCTCTACAGTAACATGTTCCACAGAATTACTGCCCTCAGTAACAATTCCTATCTGTCTTCAACATGCAATCCCTCATTTGCAGGTTATTCCCTCTAGTGCTCGACTCACCCACAAAGGTAAACTTTTCCACATCAAGCCCATCAAGTTGTCTCAAAATCTTTTATGTGAAAATAAGGTTTTTTTAAGATACCCTACAGTGTGGAAACAGGCCCTTCAGCCCAACCAGTAGTTACCTCTAAATCTTCTAACTTCTAATAAGTACAGGCCCAACCTATTCACTTCACTTCATATGGTCAACCTTCTCTGGACTGCCTCCAATGCCAGTATATCTTTCCTTAGCTAAAAGGGCCCTAAACTGTTCCCAGTGCTCAGTTGTGGCCTGACTGGTGCCTGACATAGGTTCACTATAACCTCCCAACTTTTATACTCTATTTAAAGGCCAACCTCCCATTTGCCTTCTCTAACACTCACTGAACTTGGATGGAGAGATTCATGGATGTGAGCCTCCAAATCCCTCTATTCAACAGCTTTCTCCATTTAACATTCAGCACTTTTCCTCTTGCCAAAGTGCAGAATCTCATTTCCCCACATTCTGTTCCATCTGCCAAGGTTTTGCTCATTTGCTTAACCTGTCTATATCCCTCAGCAGATATTTCATGTCATCCTCACCACCTGCCTTGCCATCAACCATCTCTTCTGCAATCTTGGCAACAGGACAATCACTTTACTTATCCAAGGAATTCATAAACATTTTGTAAATAATTCTGGCCACAGCACTGATCCCTGTGGTACACTACTAATTACAACTTGCCATGCTGAACATGCCCCTTATCCCAACTGCATAAGTGGTTAGCCAATCCTCTATCCATGCGATTAGACTACCTCTTTGTTTATTGTTTCATGAGATGTGAATATCATTGGCTCTGCCAACACTCATCCCGAACTGTCTTGAAAAAGTGGTGGTGAGCTGCTTCTTAAATTGCTTCACAAATATGATGTGGTCTACAATAATGTTCAGGAGCAAATTCCAAGATTTTGGTCAATAATAAAGAAGCAATGTGTATATTTCACAGTCGTAATGCTGTGTTCACACTTATCTGTTCTTGGTGTTTGAGATAATGGTTTGGAAGGTGCTTTTGAAGAGGCACCACTTAATCAAGCCAGACTGATAGATTGTGGCCAGAGATTCTGTCTTTTGACAGCCAAGGTTTTAGTCTCAAATTGCCATGCAATGCCTCCTGTTATAGCTTCAGTCAACTATAATAATGTGACGATCCTTGGGATGATTTTCTATATCTAAGTGCAATATAAACACACCATTGTTTCCAGCATTGGTGGAACAAAAGACAACAAATTGGTGGATAATTACAGTTAGTGCAAACACAGCTAGTGATCGATAAAGATGAATCTTGTTCACTTCAGTGGCCAAATTTCATTTTGAAAACCAAGTACATTCAGACAACATGACAAAAGTGGCTCATAGGAGGAGAAATGGGGCATTGAGGAGGAGTGAAATTATTCCTTTTGGTCATCTCCACCATTGTCAGAAAAACAGGTTGAAAGGATTCTTAAAAGGTGGGCAAAGAAGTGGTGTGGCATAACACTTCAGACAGCACAAAGTGTAAGACCACTTTCTAGTGGAAGAAATTCTTATTTCTAAAAGAATTGGGAAACAAGAGGGGGTGCGTAAATCTGAATTGGGAGCTATTTCTTATTTGCTGAGAATGTTGCTTCATCACAGTCTTGGTTTAGAGCATAAGTTCTTCATCAGGAATGAGGGGTGGTCCAAGGGGGCTGAGAGATAATTGGGAAGGGGATAGGGCTGGAAGGGAGGCAGTTGTGAATGAAATAGATGGATGGAGGTGGGGATTGATCGTGATAGGTCAGATGAGAGTGGAGCGAATAGGTGGGAAGCAAGATGGACAGGTAGGACAGTTCAAGAGGCCGGTGCCGAGTTGGAAGGTTGGATCTGGGATAAGGTGTGTGGTGTGGCGATGGGTGGGGTGGGGGGAGTTGAGGGGAAATAAGGAAACTGGTGAAATCTACATTGATCCCATGTAGTTAGTGGGTTCCAAGGCAGAAGACGAGGTGTTCTTCCTACAAGTGTCAGGTAGCTAGAGCTTGGAGGGGGAGGCAGCCTAGGACTTGCATGCCCTTGATGGCAAGGGAGGGGGAGTTAAAGTGTTCAGCCACAAGGCGGTGGGGTCGTTTAGTTTTGGTATCCCAGAGCTGTTCCCTGAAATGTTCTGCAAGTTGGCGTCCAGTCTCCCCAATGTGGCAGAGACCACATTGAGAGCAATGGACATATAAATAAATCTTATAAACAAATTGTATAAATTTTAGCCTGTCAGAGTTATTGTCTTTAATTACGTTAAAGAAAATTTTAATTAAATTGGCTGACTGCATGAGACAATGCTATTAATATCAGTGAACTGCTTTTTTTATTAGAAGCACAAGTTCTTGATTTATTTTCACAACTTACATTAAATGTCAAACTGCATATCTGCACATTAAATGTCAAACTGACATCAGAAATGAAATTTCACCATTAATTTTGGCTTACGATAATCCAACAAACAAATTAAGCTGCTCATTTCTTTCAGCCTCCTGCACTCAGTTTCCAATGTCGCGATGGAGGAGTGAATGAGTAGCTAGTATCATTAGAAATTGTAAATTTTTCCAGAATGCAGAATGCATCATTTCATCGGCATTATTGTGGGTTGTGTTCACTAGAAACGATGTGGAGGTGCCGATACTGGACTGAAGTGAATAAAGTAAAAAAAATCACACAACGCCAGGTTACAGTCCAACAGGTTTATTTGGAAGCATAACTTTCGGAGCGCTGCTCCTTCATCAGGTAGCTGTGGAGCAGGATCACAGTGTCATGCAACCGATTGGATATATTGAACAAACTTAGATTGCTGTTTACTCTTTCAACTTTTAGAGTAGATTACAGATTTCGGTTCATTAAAATATAAATCCCAGAACATCATTTAAGTCACGTTCTTGAGTTGACTTCAGGTTTTATATTAAAAAAAATGATATCTCAGCTCAGACCATGCATGGATGGTGTGAGGTTCGAGCCAGTCGGTATCCCAATCTTGATTCACACTGCTTCTATTTCCAAAGTAGGAATATATAAAATATGACATGGATTGACTGCCTGCAGACTGTGTGCTTCTTGAGCAAAATTGAATGTATCTGTAAATATAATTCTGTCAATATAAATTTACCCTGTGGAGTGTTTGTGTGTATATGAGAGAATGTAATTGTGTGGATGTGAGTTTGTGCGTGAGAGTGCACATGTGTGTGTGCATGCTTGGTAAGTTGAGGGTGTGATGGAGTAGAAGCCTGAGTGTGTTGGGGGGTGTACATGTGTGTGTCTGAGAGAGAGAGAGTGTGTATGAGAGAGGTATGAACAAAAGGTTGCTAAAACAAGCAAGGGCAGGAGTTGTACAATTAGTGGTATGGCATTGGGCTGTATTGCAAAACAGAGACACGGGGGGGGGGTGGAGTTAGGAGAGGCTGGGACTTTTTTTCACAGGAGGTTGAGGGGTGAACTTAGTGAGATTTATAAAATCATGAGGAGTGGAGGTAAAGTGAATAGCAAAGAGCTCTTCCTTAGCATAGGGGAGCTCAAAACTAGGGGCATTTTTTTAAGGTGAGAGGAGAGAGATTTAAAAGGAACCTGAGGGGCAATGTTTTAACAGGGGGCGGATTGCATGTGGAATGAATTTGCTGAGGAAGTGGTAGATGCAGGTGCAGTTACACCGTTTAAATGACATTTCGATGGGTACATGAACAGAGAGGTTTAAGAGGGTTATGGACTAAATACAGGCAAGTAGGACTAGTTTAATTTGGGAATCCTGGTCGTCATGGGTGAGTTGGACTGAAGGGTCTGTTTCTGTGTTATATACCTCTATGAACCAGAAGTGATAGTACTGAAAGCAGTAGAATTCTGAAAGGGACTTGACAGGATAGATGCACATATTAAGACATCCCTTTGAATGTGCCCACATCCCTTTGAAATATAATCTTGTCCATTTAAATCTCTTTATTTGCAGAAATAGCCCATTAAAATATCCATGTCCTTTTAAAATGCAGATTTGCCCCTTTAGATATGACTATGTTTTGTTGTATGTCGGAATATCTCTTTGTGAAAGCTCATGGCTTAATGTAATGTAGACAGTGCTCCTCGAAATGTGGTAGTGTCCCCCTGCAGCTGCAGAGCGAGACAGGAGAGTTTGTTTTTGTGAATGAGCAGTTGTAGCGCGAGGTGGCTGTTGCTTGGTGACAGTAAGGCTACCCCGGCCCTGCCCACCTCTGAACTGACATTGTGTGGGGCGAAGGCGGTCGGGAGGAGAAGTCGCACGAGCGGGGAAGCAGCGAGAGGGCGGCCGGGGCAGACCGGCCAGCTATATAGAGGCCAGGAGCCGGTAATCATTCTGGAGGCAAATGTGGGACAGGATTTACATGTATTTGGAAAGGCAAGGACTGATTAGGGATAGTCAGTCTGGCTTTGTGCGTGGCAAATCATGTCTCATGAGCTTGATTGAGTGTTTTGATGAAGTAACAAAGAGGATTGATGAGGGCAGAGCAGTGGACGGGGTCTGCATGGACTTCAGTATGGCGTTTGACAGGGTTCCCCAAGGGAGACTGGTTAGGGAACACAGAGAGAACTAGCCATTTGGATACAGAACTGGCTCAAAGGTAGAAGGTGGTGGTGGAAGGTTGTTTTTCAGACAGGAGGCCTATGACCAGTGGAGTGCCACAAGGGTTGGTGCTGGGTCCACTACTCTCCATCATTTATACAAATGATTTGGATATGAACGGAGGAGGTATTAGTTAGCAAGTTTGCAGATGACACCAGAATTGGAGATGTAATAGACAGCTAATAAGTATAACAGGATCTTGAACAGATGGGCCAATGGGCTGAGGGAAGGCAGATGGAGTTTAATTTGGATAAATGCAAGGTGCTGCATTTTGGAAAAGCAGGTCTTAGACACTTAATGGTAAGGCCGTAGGGAGTGTTACTGAACAAAGACACCTTGGAGTGCAGATTCATAATTCCTTGAAAGTGGAGTCGCAGGTCGATAGGATAGTGAAGAAGGTGTTTGGTATGCTTTCCTTTTTTGGTCAGAGCATTGAGCATTGGTTAGGCCACTGTTGGAATATTGAATGCAATTCTGGTCCCCTTCCTATCCTAAGGATGTTGTGAAACTTGTAAATCTTTTCTTAAAGCTTTCAAGGATGTTACCATGGTCGGAGGGGTTGAGCTATTGGGAGAGGCTGAATAGGCTGGGACTGTTTTCCTTGGAGGGTCAGAGGCTGAGAGGTGATCTTATTGAGGTTTATAAACTGGCATGGATAGGGTAAATAGACAAAGTCTTTTCCTTGGGGTGGGGGAGTCCGGAACTATAGGGCATAGGTTTATGGTGAGAGGGGAAAGATATAAAAGGGACCAAAGGAGCAACCTTTTTCACACAGAGGGTGGTGTGTGTATGGAATGAGCTGCTGGAGGAAGTGGTTGAGGCTGGTACAATTGCACCATTTAAAAGGCATCTGGATGGGTTTATGAATAGGAAGGGTTTAGAGGGATATCGACCAAGTGCTGGCAAATGGGACCAGATTAGATTAGGAAATCTTGTTGGTATGGACAACTTGGACCGAAGGGTCTGTTTCCATGCTGTACATCTCTATGACTCTGACTCTAAATGCAAATTCACCCCATAGACTTGTGCACGTGTGAGTGTGTGCATAAGAGTGCGTGTTTGTGTATGTGCATGCATGATAAAGTGAGAGTGTGATGGGAGTATAAGTGGGTGCGTGTGTGGGGAGGTGTGAATGTGTGTGTCTGAGAGAGGTATGGATAAAAGCAAGGCGGTTGCATCTTGGTAAAACGAACAAAGCAGGACTTGTACAATTAATGGCCCTGGGTCTTGTTGTAGAACAGAGACCTGGGGGGTTCAGCACATAATTCTTTGAAAGTTACATCACTGGTAGGCAGGGTGGTTAAGAAGGCGCTTAGCACATTTGCCTTCATTGTTCACATCATTGAGTAACGGAGTTAGGAAGTCATGAGGATGTTGCTGAGGTCACTTTTAGAGTACTGAATAAAGTTCTGGTCACCCTGTCGTAGGAGAGGATTTGGAAAAGATTTACCAGAATGTTGCCAGGACTGGAGGGGTTGAGTTATAAGGAGAGGCTGGGATATTTTTTAGGTAAAAACAATGACTGCAGATGCTGGAAACCAGATTCTGGATCAGTGGTGCTGGAAGAGCACAGCAGTTCAGGCAGCATCCAAGGAGCTTTGAAATCGACGTTTCGGGCAAAAGCCCTTCAGGAATAAAGGCAGTGAGCCTGAAGCGTGAAGAGATAAGCTAGAGGAGGGTGGGGGTGGGGAGAAAGTAGCATAGAGTACAATGGGTGAGTGGGGGAGGAGAGGGTGGAGTGGATAGGTGGAAAAGAAGGTCGGACAAATCCGGACAAGTCATGGGGACAGTGCTGAGCTGGAAGTTTGAAACTAGGATGAGGTGGGGGAAGGGGAAATGAGGAAGCTGTGCTCTTCCAGCACCACTAATCCAGAATCTGGGATTTTTTTTAACGGGAGTGCAGGAGTTGAGGGGTGGGCTTATATAGATTTATAAAATCATGACAGGTGTAGGTAAGGTGAATAGCAAAGATCTCTTCCTTAGAGTGGGAGGGTTCAAAACTAGGGGCAATATTGTTTTAAGGTGAGAGGAGAGAGATTTAAAAGGAACCTGAGGGGCAACCTTTTTAGAGCGTTTGTGAGTGAATGAACTTCCAAAGGAAGTAGTAGGCGCAAGTACAGTTACAACATGTAAAAGACATTTGGATGGGTACATTAATGGACAAACTTTCCTCATTCCTGAAGAAGGGCTTATGCCCGAAACGTCGATTCTCCTGTTCCCTGGATGCTGCCTGACCTGCTGCGCTTTTCCAGCAACACATCTCCGGCTCTACATTAATGAAAAGGTTTGGATGGTTATGGGCCAAATGAAGGCAATTTAGTTTGGGAATCCTGGTCGACGTGGATGAGTTGGACCGAAGGGTCTGTTTCTGTGCTGTATGACTCTATGACACAAAGAACCAGAAGTGATCTTATTGAAACCAGCAGAATTCTGAAAGGGGCTTGACAGTGGAGATGCAGATAAAATGCTCCTTTGGTGGTGTCATAGAATCAGTACAGTGTGGGGGCAGACCATTTGGCCCATTGGGTCCATACCAACACTCCAAACAGCATCTTCCCCCAAACTCACCCTCCACCATGCATTTCCCATGGCAAATCAATCCTACACATCCCTCTAAACTGTGGGACAATTTGGTATAGCCAATCCACCCTCATCTGCACATCCCTGGACACTATGGGTAATTTACCATGTCCAATCCAACCCAGGAGCTTGCTTAACGTGACTCAAGTGTGTCAACAGTAATCATTTTGAGGGTTGTTGGTTTCTTTGGATGTAGAGAAGGTATTTGACTGGGTGGAGTGGCCATATCTTTTTTTTTACACCCTGGAGTGGTTTAGTCTAGGTGAAGTGTTTACTAGATGGGTAAGAGTCCTTTACGGTGATCCTCCGCCAGCGGCTTAATCACCAATTTGAAAACTAAAGGTGAAAGGGTCAGCCTTGCTGACCGCCCCTACCATGTTAAAATTACTAGACCACTGGTGAGAATCGCTGCTCAAGGATGTTTGACAAAATTAAACAAGATCCTGGATGATCGGGGGGGGGGGGCGGGGGAGAGAGGAATCTGTTTCTTTCAGATTAGAGATTTTATTTGAAAAGAGACTACGCTTTTGACTGAATATATAGGTCTGATACAGAGAAGAGGGTGCTTCATGTTAGGAACACACTCTCTGTGAGTACTTTTGATCATCTGTTGGGGAAGGTTTCTTGGGTGACATTGAGCGACTATGTGAGGTCTGGAGTAGAGAGTTAAGAGTTGAGATCACTTTGGAAACATGGGAGGATATTTGTAAGAATGCAAGGAAGATTTTGATTTGTAATAGGACCCAATGCTATGCAGTTAAAGATTCTTCATAGGGTTCATCCAGCAAAATCAAAGGAGGGAGCATCTTCAATGTGCCCCAAGTGTAAAATAGGCACAGGTACCCTCACTCGTTGCTTATGGTCCTGCCACAAGCCTTTTATGTATTGGAGCGCTATGGCAGGAGTGATAGAGAGGATCCTGGGGACCAAAGGTAAGGTTGACCCCGTCTCTCTCCTGGGGTTGACGAACCTATCTTCCCTAGGGGAAGCATGGGTGAAAGCTTTTTAATATCCTCACTTTTTGTGCAAGGAAGAACATTCTGATGTGCTGGGTGTCTGTGAACCCCCCCCACATCCCAGCATCTGTCGGGGTGCCACAAGTTAATTATGGAACACATTGCTTTGGACTTTCTCACAAATATGGTGCACCAAAAAACAGAATTTTTATAAGACATGGCAGCCCTTTTTGAATTACCTGGAAGCAGATTTGTCTGACATTTTAATTAGGGCCTTTGTGTAGCCATGTTGATTTGGTATAGTGAACTCGATGCCCTGACAGGAAGAATTTCAAACAAATATTGGGGTAATAATTAACGCTCTTGAAGATTGAGAGCTAAGGTCTTATTGCACTGAACACATTTATTTATTGATCTGTAGTGAGTATTGTTTTGATATGTTTTATGGAGTAGTGTAGTAGTTGGTTTACTGTTATTTTTGTTAGAATGTTATTTTCATATTTTTATAGCTTTATAATTTAGAAAAAGGTTGCAAGAAAAGTATTTTTTAAATGTCTAATGCTTTGTGCCTGTGACCATTGTTATTAGTCAAGGATAGATTCCCTATCACCACCTTGAATCAATATCTAATTAAGGAAACTGCAAACATCCATAAGTAGAGAAACAGCAGCTGTATTTAAGAGACAGAAGATGAGGTGTTCTTTCTCCAGGCGTCAGGTGGTTAGAATTTGGTGGTGGAGGAGGGAGAGTTAAAGTGATCGGCCACAGGGCAGTGGAGTCATTTAGTTTCAGCGTCCCAGAGCTGTTCTCTAAAATGTTCTGCAAGTTGGCCTCCATTCTCCCCAATGTAGAGGAGACCAGGTAGAGAACTGGACATATAAATAAATCTTATAAATAAGTTGTATAACTCTTAATCTGCCAGAGTTATTTTCTAAACAATTTTAATTAAATTGGGTGACTGTATGAAACAGTTTGTTGGTCAGACTTGAATCATCCTCCTCAAATGAGACAATGCCATTGATAGCAGTGAACTGCTGTTTTTGTTAGAAGCACAAGTTCTTGATTTATTTTCCCAACTGACTGATATTCACACCTGCACATTCAATGTCAAACTCTGACATCAGAAATAACATTACACTATTAATTTTGTCTTACAATAATCCAACAAACAAACAAACACACAGTGGATACAAAGTCTGATTAATATGAAATTAAATTTGACCAAAAGAATGTAAAATCAAGATGGGAGATAACAAATGGGGGAAGGGCAAAAGGCAAGAAATGCAGCATCATAGGTGGTGCTCCTCCAGGGAGTGTATTTTACCAACTACAACTGCTCAATATAAACAAACACTCTGACATGATCCTCCAATTTTAATGTAAACCATACCCCCATACGGTAGTGTGAGAAACGAACCCCACTTAATCAATAATTTTCAGTCCGAGTCAAAGAGTTCCGAAGCAGCACATTTATTTGTACATCTTGCAAGATGGGTGGCTCTACGAAGAGAGACACACCTGACAGTAAAATTTAGAGCTTTTTATACTTTTGAGGGGTCTCTCGACACCCCTACACTGAGCAATAAACCTATCATAAGTGTCTGTTTCATTCTATCCCCTTATTTGGTTACTACTTGCGCCCGTTATTCCTTCATTTGGTAATTCCCTGCACCCAAGCCTAAGCCTATCATACTTATTAATTACCTCACTTGTTTTTCTTTAAATCTGCCTTATTTGGCTGTCCTTGTTCGTTACAGCCTTCCTGTCACTTTGTCCAGTTCCTCTTATCTAACTGTCTGACTTCTGAGATCATCCTTTACTATCTTGATAGTTTGTAGGTCCACCTTTTGGACTATGAGCTTATTGCGAAATACCCCTGCTGCTTTTTATTGCTCAGCTACAACACAAAGTAATTTCTTAGCTTAAAATTATTTCTTAAAAGACCCTTTATATTCGTTAAAATCAACATACACCTGACAACCGGAAATTTATCTCTCTCAATCCCTCCTTTTCTTTTTGTCAGTGTATGTTGATCTTATTGATTCTGGGACAATGAGGCCTCCAGGTTAGAGAGCATCAGACCTGAAAGTTCATCTACTTCGGAAATGTCTTCGGGGGTATTTTCAACATCATAAGTTGTTAACAAGTAAAGGCCGTCCCCCTGCATACCCTTCAGGGGCTTCTGTTTGGTCAAGGCGGTCTCGAGCATTCTCTGAGCAAGACTCCGAATACAAGGAATAATATAACAGCCTAGTACTGCCAGAATCCCAACGACCACTGTCAAGGAAGTTAGAATGGAAACCACAACTCCTTTCCATTTGCCGAACCAAGACTCCAACCACCCCGCTATTGAAGTGTCCACGCCAGAATTTTCAGCCAATTCACATGAGAGGGTCGTCAATCCTTCTAAGGCTCGAGTAATCGAGCCATCTGGGGCCATGTTATTCAGAATAAAGGTACAGCAACTTCCCCTAACATAACACAAACTCCCCCTTTTTCTGCCAACATCATATCTAAGGCTATCATATTTTCCCAGGCTTGTGGCATCTAACTGTTCAGCTATTCCTTTAACAGTGTTTCTGGTGTAATTTATAAATCTTTGGTTATAAAAAATGTAATTAATCCAATCAACATTTTTATTAATCATAACCCACCAGAAAAGAGACTCAAATCCAACTGCTATCTGGTTACGAGCGTTAAATTCATCAGGCATCCCTCTGGGAACCCCTATCGAGTCCAAATAAATATCATCATCAAAGGAGGTAGCAAAGACTGACTATGCACTCCTCCTTTTCCCCATTTCAGGAATCTCACCTTTTTCAAATGCTAGGGTGAATGGAGTAGCCAATTGTACAATTGCACAAATACCTCACCAGTCAGAGGGCATAGTCGGTCTTAGAATCTTTCCGCCACAAATCCGCTCGGGGTATCTTTAAAGCTGAATAGTTTCCTCCCAACTCTGTCTCGGGAACCGATTCAATTTCCGAGCATGAGCTTAAGTCTCCTAGAAATCGGGACTGGTCTGACCCTTGCCTTCGCACACGGACGTGTGATTCCCGACCACGTCCGAAAATGAAGGGGGACTTTTTAAATCCTCCTTCTTCAGGGGAGGGAACAACAACAGCAAAGACCGACAGCCTGGGTCGCCCCACGCCATCTCGTCCTGGGACAGGGCTATCATACATGTCATACCAGCCCTGTCCCACTTCCACGCGAGCCACCGGTCTACCTGAGGCACATGCATAGCAATTGCTTTTGTTCAGACTTTTCACAGTGTACTTCACCCATTCAACCCAGGCATTTGTATCCCCGTATCCTGTTTCTATTTCAATAGTCTGTTTCAAGTCTTCAGAGGTAGATGTAGAGTAATAGGGGAATGGGTCTGAGTGGGATACTCTTCAGAAGGCCAGTGTGAATGTTTTGGACCAAAGGGCCTGTTTCCACACTGTAGAGATTCTATGATTTTAAGATCCAAAAATCCATCCAGATGCCTTTTAAATGTTGTTATTGTATCTGCCTTAACCACTTTCTCTGGCAGCCAAATCCACATACGCACCACCCTCTGCGTGAAGGCGTTTCCCCTCAGGTCCTTCCTAAGTCTTTCCCCTCTCACCTCAAACCCATCCCCTCCAGTCTTCAATTCCCCATCCCTGGGGAAAAAAGACAATATGGGTAAGGTTGATCATACTAAGGGAGACCGACTGCCACAGCGTGAACTGGAGTTGAGAGGGTTACACCCATCACATTTCGCTCTGGAAATAAATCTAGACTGTATAAAGATTGGCTCCAGTTTCTCCCTCCTCTCTGTAAAGTTGTCAGAATATTGACAATGGAAACAGAGTTCCGACAGTGAAGGTCGGAACTGAAGCAAAATAAAACTTCAGATGGAATCTTTCAATTCCAGCGGCTTTTGAGACAAGAGGCTGGAAGTAAGTGGAAATTGCCAGGGTCTTGATTGCTGGCTGAGTCGGAGTTTGATTCCTCCCTCGGGGTGACTCTGTGTGGTGTTTGTAAGTTTTACCCCGTGTCTGTGTGTGTTTCCTCTGAGTGCTCCGTTCCCTCCCACAGTCCAAAGATGTGCTAGTTAGGGTGAATTGGCCATGCTTAATTGTCCCACAGTGTTCAGGGCTGTGTCGGTGTGATGCATTAGTCAGGGGTAAATGGAGAGCAATAGGGTAGGAGAATGGGTGTGTGTGGATTACTCTTCAGAGGCTCAGTATGGATTGTTAGGCCGAAGGGCCTGTTTCCGCACCAAAGAGATTCCATGATTCTTCGACAATTCATATAACCATCGGCAGGATAAAGTGGCCAAGTCCCTATCCCAGAGGGAGCAAGACATGGCCTTGGCATCACCACTTTCTGATGGAAATTAATATGAGACACTATTTTGGGAGTAGGACATCTGTCAGTTGGATGTTGATGTATCTTTGGCTTTTCAATACACTTCATGAATGAGATTTACAAGAAGGGTGACTGTATACAGGTTTACAAAATCATAAAGGGCATGGATAGGGTGAATAATTAAGGTCTTCTCGCTCTCTTCTCCCCCACCCCCCGAATGGGGGAGTCCAGAACCATGGGGTGTGGGTCCAAGGCAGGAGAGGAAAGACAAAATGGGCAACCTTTATCCCCCACCCAGAGGGTGGTGTGCACACAGAACGTGCCACTAGAGGAGGTGGCGGAGGCGAGCACAAACACAACATTCGGAACAGACCAATGGGAGCAACTTGAGCATGGCCAGTGCTCTTAGACCACATTTTCTACTTTTTTTTTAGATTTTAGCCTTAAGTAGGAGGAGTTGGAAGCTTCAGTGATTGTCTCTTGGCTGCTACTCTCTCTGAATTTGCTCTTGTTGGTTTGTTCCTCCTGGAGAACTCGATGTGAAAATCTGTTTTGGAATTTGCCTTTTTGCCAAAAGGGGTGTGTTTAATGGGACATTACTTTACTGGAATAGTTACTTAGTAACAGTTACTGTGTGTCTATTAAGTTTCCAGTCTGCGGAATTATCCTAAATTCCTCTCTTTGGCTGTATTTTAATAACAGCATTTAAACAAACCGTACTTTGCTTAACGGCCAGCAGTTACATTTCACACGTGGCTTTAAAATGCGAAAAAGTGAGGGTCACGGCTACCTTCTTCAACTTTTTGTCTGGGGATCCAGTCTGGTCCGTAACAATTGTGCAGTGAGGGTTTGATCTGTCTAACTGGTTCAAGCTCCTTCCACAGCCAAGTACATAGGAAGACTCTCACTCAGGCAGTGTTCCTAGGGATACTTCCTCTGATGGTAAATTGAACACTTTCACACTCATGTGTGCGTGTTCTCTCACTCCAAGAATTTCCAATCGCACTGATGTTTAAAAACCTTTGAAGCCAACAGAACAGATAAACCTTTCACATTTGAGGTCCAGAGACGTGTGATCTTCAGCTCATGGCGAGTTGAGTGGCTGTTTCAGACCTGAAATGACTTTTGCTTTCAGACTTCTCTCTGTAGATCCTTCCCTTCTTGTAACCTGTATAAAGAGATTATAGAAGTCAGCGCAGAGATTCAGAACAGACAATTCTGGTTTCCACATCCCCAAAACCAAAAGATCTTCTTTCACATTCTGTTATCTTATATACTGTAACATTTGATCAGAGACCAATAGGGATGTGAGCACATGCGTTATCTGGATAGTCAGACCGTATAATCTGTCATATGGCATGGAAACAGACCCTTCAGTTCAACTAGTCTATGCCAAACATAATCCCAAGCTAAACTCGTTCCACTTGCCTGTTGCTGACCGAATATTCCCACAAACCTTTCCTATTCATGTACTTATCCAAATGCCTTTTAAATGTTGTAATTGTAGCGGCATCCACCACTTCCTCTGGCAGTTCATTCCACACATGAACCACTTCATAAAAACAAAGTCGCTACTTCTGTCTCCTCTCACCTTAAAAATGTGCCCCGTAGTCTTGAAATCCCCCACCCTATGGAAAATACACCTCATTCACTTTATCTATACCACTTTCTTCCACTAGAAACTGTTTGCCCTGAAATAATCCAGCAGCAAGATGATTATGGAGCTATCAGTAAAAATGTCTCATTTGGATCACCCAAGGTTAGAAATGGAAGCATATCTCTTCAAAGTTACAGTTGGATTTGCCCTTTCAATGTTCTTGAAATTTAAGGTGTTCCATTGTAGTGTTCAATTCTGATCCATTAAAATCAGTATCCAGTCTCATCGGAGTGCAGAACCAACTCAACTGACTGAACAACCGAAACAACTTTTCTGTTTGCTTTTTAGATGTGACATCTTCTCTCCCTCCCTCTCTGGTGACCCAACAGGACTACCAGAGCTGGAAGTACCACTCTCGAAATACGATTGCTGACCTACAGTTTGCTTGTGCTGCTGAACAAAAGGATTTAAAAGCTGCTAGCCTGATCTCGCACAAAGCACATAAACAGACTGTTTCAGGAGGAACAGATCACAAAATAACAACTGTTACCGGTTCCACAACACGTGGTTCCCATGGACAGAGTTTAAAATCACACAACACCAGGTTATAATCCAACAGGTTTATTTGGAAGCATTAGCTTTTGGAGCACCGCTCTTTTATCAGCTTGGTTGTGGAGAATGAGATCATGATCATGGAATTTATAGCCAAAGGAGTCCAGTGTCATGGAAATGTGATACATTAAACAATTTTAGATTAAATCTTTCATCTTTTAGAATGTGTTTCTGCTCTTTGGCATGTTAATCCCAGAATTTGTTTTTTGTTACCTTCTCAAGAATGTAATTTAAATGCAGAGCTTTTCTAACAATAGGTGTGAATTCGTCTGTATCCCAATGTTGAGTCAGACTGACATTTTTCTTAGAAAAGCTCTGCATTTAAATTACATTGTTGAGAAGGTCATTTTTAGATTAGGGTGTAGGTTAGGGAGAATTGGCCATGCTAAATCATCCATAGTATCCAGTGATGTGCAGGTTAGGCTGGATTGGCTATGCTAAACTACCCATATTGTTCAGGATATGCAAGGTAGGGTGGATTAGCTATGGGAAATACGGAGTAAGGGGGTGCGTATGGGTGGGATGCTTTTCAGAGGGCCAGTGTGGAATACATAGGCTGAATGATTCGGAGTTGGACTGGGGTGTACAAAGTTAAAAATCACACAACACCAGGTTATAGTCCAACAGGTTTAATTGGAAGCACACTAGCTTTCGGAGCAACGCTCCTTCATCAGGTGATTGTGGAGGGCTTGATCGTAGGCTGAATGGCCTGCTTTCACATTGTCAGGATTCTATGACTCCCCCCACAAAGGAGCATTTTATCTGCATCTATCCTGTCAAGCCCCTTTCAGAATTCTACTGGTTTCAACAAGATCACTTCTGATTCATAAAGGTATACAACACAGAAACAGACTCTTCGGTCACAACTCGTCCAGGATTCCCAAATTAAACTAGTCCCACCTGCCTGTGTTTGGTCCATAAACCTCTAAACTGTTCTATTCATGTACCCATCCAAATGCTTTCTGAACATAATAACTAAACCTGCATCTACCACTTCCTCAGCAAGTTCATTCCACATGCAAAACACCCTCTGTCAAAACGTTGCTCCTCAGGTTCCTTTTAAATCTCTCCCCTCTCACCTTAAAGAAATATGCCCCCCGAGTTTTGAGCTCCCCTATGCTAAGGAAGAGCCCTTTGCTATTCACCTTAACTCCACTCCTCATGATTTTATAAATTTCAATAAGGTCACTCCTCATCCTCCTGTGCTCCAGTGAAAGAAGTCCCAGCCACTCCTTATAACTCAAACCCTTCAGTCCTGGCAACATCCTAGTAAATCTTTTTCGAACCCTCTCTAATAGTATTCTTCCTATTACAGGGTCACCAAACTGTACTCAGTACTCTATAAGTGGCCTCACCAACATTCTGTACAATCTCAATGTGATGTCCCAACTCCTATACTGGACAGTGTGATCAATGACGGCAATGGTGCTAAATGTCTTCTTGGCCATCCAGTCTACCAGTTCTTTGCAGGCTTATACTCCATCACACTCACACTTTAACAAGCATGAACACACTCTTATGTGCGCACACACACACAAACTCACATACCCACACTGTCACTCTCTCATGCATGCGTGCATATACAACTCGATGGAGTGAATTTTTATTGGCAGAATATTTGCAGATACTTTCAATTTTGCTCAAAAAGCGCACAGTCTGCAGGCAGTCAAGCCATGTAATATTTTATAAATTCCTACTTTGAAAACAGAACCAATCTGATTCAAGATTGGAGTACTGACAGACTCGAAGCTCACATCTTTAACGCATTGTGTGAGCGGAGATGTCACTTTTTAAAATATAAAACCATAAGTCATCTCAAGAACATGACTTAGATGTTGTTCTTGGATTTACATATTAATGAACCGAAACCTGCAACCCATTCTAAAAGATATCAGTTGCATGACACTGTGATCTTTTGCTTTAAGATCTGTGTCTTATGATCCTGCTCCACAGCTACCTGATGGAGAGGCGCTCCAAAAACTAGTGCTTCCAAATAAACCTGTTGACACTGGACTCCTTTGGCTTTAAATTCCATGATCATGATCTCATTCTCCACAACCAACCTGATAAAAGAGCGGTGCTCCAAAAGCTAATGCTTCCAAATAAACCTGTTGGATTATAACCTGATGTTGTGTGATTTTTAACTTTATCCACTCCAGTCCGATACCGGCACCTCCACATCGTTTCTAGTGAACACAGCCCACATCTCCCAGTGCTGCCAGTAAACTTTACAATGCCAATGAAACGACAGCACCTGCATTCCTGAAAAATTTACAATTTCTAATGATACTAGCTACCCATTCACTGCTTCTTCTGATACACGGCATTGAAAACTTAGTGCAGGAGGCTGAAAGAAATGAGCAGCTTTAAAACAAAACCCTCTTGGAGCTAAATGCTTTCAAAGAGAGTCTGAGCCTGGCGGTAAGTTCAGGTAATCTTTATTGTGACCCAACATTGTAACAGCTTCAGATCCCCCCCCCCCCCTCCCCCCCCCAGCAAAAAGTTGTAGAAAAAGTAGCTGCTTTTTAAACAGCTCAAGGTCAAAGCGCACACACTCCTCACCCCCCCCCCTCACCCCATCTCACCTCACTTTCTTTACTATTGGTGATCACCAAGTTGTGCCTTTGTAATTGGATCCTTGGTACAGCCGTAACCCGGAGGAAGTATTGCCTCACTCAGCAATTTCAACCCATACCCTGTCTCCCAGTACGTTTCTCTCTGCTCATCTGCCAGGGACTGGGTTGCGGTGGGGGGAGGGGAGGTGCTGGGCAGTATAGTGTTAACCACACAACTGTGGGTCTGGAGTTACGTGTAGGCCAGACCAGGTAAAGGATGCAGCTGGATGACTGAATGAATCCTTTCCTACAATGGCAGTTTCCTTCCCTAAAAAGAGCATGCGTGAATCAGATGGGCCCCCCACCCCGAAAACGGTTTCATCAGATTCTGAACTCCAGATTTCTGACCGAATTCCAATTCCGCGATCTGCTGCGGCTGGATTAAAACTCAAGAGTCCCCGGAACTGGGTTGATAGTCCAGTTCCTAATGGCACTCGGTTGTTGCTCCTTCAATCACCCTGCGATGGCACGTGAACTTGCTGGTACCTCCGCAGGTGGGAGGAGCGGGTGAAGCCGAAGGGCTTCTCCAGAGTGTGGATCTGCTGGTGGGAATGGAGATTGGAGGAATCGCTGAACCCCTTCCTGCACTCGTGGCAGCTGAAAGGCCACTCCCCTGTGTGAACCCTCTGGTGTCTCAGCAGGATTGAGGAATTGCTGAAGGTCTTCCAGCACACGGTGCAGGGGAATGGCCTCTTCCCCCATATGGATCTGCTGGTGGCTCAGCAGAGTGGTGGAATCGCTGAAGGCCTTCCTGCACTTGGGACAGCTGAAGGGTTTCTCCCCGGTGTGGAGACACTGGTGCTTCCACAAGTTGCTCACCTGACTAAATCCCTTCCCGCACTTGGGGCAAGTGAACGGCCTCTCCCCAGTGTGGACCCGCCGGTGAGTCAGCAGGTGGGAGGAATTGCTGAAGGCCTTCCTGCACTCGGGACATGGGAATGGCCTCTCTCCTGTGCGGACCCGCTGGTGAGTCCACAGGGCAGAAGCCTGGGTAAAGCCCTTCCTGCGCTCAGGGCAGCTGAAAGGCCTCTCTCTGGTGTGACTGCGCCGATGAGTCTCCAGGGCAGATGGGACACAGAAACCTTTCCCGCAGTCACCACACTTCCATGATTTCTCCACGTGGCGACATTCCTCATGTTTCTCCATGGCCGAAGCTTCAGTTGCACACAAACGCATGTACAACCCCTTTGCACTGTGATTTCCTCTTAACAGACGATATAGCTGTTACACGCTCCACACTCTGCACTGCAACAGTAGGTCTATCATCCAGTCCCATTGATGCTGGAAACGTACTCAAACATTTACTCAAATGTACCAAAAAGCTTTGCTCCTTCTCACAGAATCACAGTAAAAAATCGTGGTGGTCCTGATGGATTGAATGACCGTCAGACATTGACATCAAAGTGAGGACTGCTGACGCTGGAGAGTCAGTGTCAAAAAGTACAGCATTGGAAAAGCACAGCAGGTCAGACAGTATTTGAGGAGCAGGAGAGTTGATTTTAAGTTGATTTTGAAACTTCTGTCTTCAGATCTTCAAACACTCTGTAAAAAGAGAATATAAAAGTCATCATTGTCAGTCCAGGGTAGAAGTTCAGAACAAGCGATTCTGCTTTCTGCAGAACATTCTTTTCTTTTATTATTCCACAAAATTGAAAGCACCATCCCATTCTCTCTCTCCCCCTCTGTTCTCACTCCGCTCTAATTCTCCTGAAGGCGCTGATTCAGGATCTTACACGGGCAGAAAAGCAAAACCGTCAAGACTGACATCTCTGAAACTCTGCCTGAAAGTTAGTATCTTTCACGTCATTGGCATAATGCTGAGAGTGAGCAGGTCTGATTATTGGAAGCAAAATAAAGTGTGTCAATTCAGGGTGAACCTGCAATGCAGCTTCAAGAAATGGTTAAGGTCCCCGGGAAGGGGAGCATAATGATATTAATACCGACACCAGAGAGAGAAACTGAACATACAGACATGGCAGACGTTAGTGGAAAGCCAGAGTCATTGAAATAAACACACAGAAACAGACACAGGCACAGGCACTTCAGTCAAACTCTTCTGTGCTGACCAGATATCCTAAATTAATCTAGTCACATTTGCCAGCACGTGTTCCCTGTATTGTATTGATACACTCATCCAGATGCCTTTTAAATGCTGTAATTGTCCCAGCCTCCACTACTGTCTCTGGCAGGTCATTCCGTACACACATTCACACACCCCCAAATCTTACCGTGAAAAAGTTACCTATTTTAAATCTCCACGCCCCCTCCCCTGCCACCCTCACCCTCTAGTTCTGGACTCCCCCACCCCAAGGAAAAGACCATGTATCCATGCTCCTTATGATTTTAGATTGAAGAGTTGCCCAGCGAAGTGGTTTTACTCTGAAACGAGCAGAGCCACTTCCACGTTGTGACGTCATCGATGGGTCGAGGCGGCGGAGGGAGAGACAGGAAGGGGAGGGGCGAGCAGCGGGGAGGGGGCGGAGCGACAGGGCGGAGAGACGGTCAGGGGCGGGGCGACTGGGTGGAGCGAGAGGCGGAGTGCGGCCGGGACAGTGGGAGGAGCAAGTGTCGAGCGACGGCCGACGAGACGGGGCGGGACGAACGGCGGCTCCGCACTGCGCCTGCTCCAGATTGACGGCCAGCACTGCTCTGCACAGTTTGCAAAAATCCTTTCCCTTCAGAGAATCCGCACAATGTAGAAGCAGGTCACCCGGCCCAATGAGACCACACCGACCCTCCGAAGGGTAACCACCCACATCCATTCCCCTTTCCCCTCCTGCCCGATATTTACCCCCCGAATAGACCTCACCTGCCCATACCTGGGCACTATGGGTAATTTAACATGGCGAATCCACCCTGATCTGCACATCCCTGGACCATGTGGGGCAATTTAGCATGGCCAATCCACCCTCACCCTTCACAGATTAACTACTCTCCGGGAAAAAACAGCTCCTCCTCATTTCTACCTTAAATCTACTCCCCCTAATTTTATGGCCGAGTTTCATCAACTAGACAGGGCAGGGAGCTGGTGGGCGTGGGTCGGGATGGCATGCTCTTCAGAGGGGTTGAATGGCCTACTTCCACACTGTAGAGATTTGATGATTTACTGCATTCGCGTTTGCCCTGGATCACAGCGCGCAGAACCTCCCACCTTCCACCAAATCAAAAGACAAGTCCCACCCTGCCCTCTTGTACATGTGTTATCTGACTGCTTAATCGTTTCTAGCGAATACAGCCCAAACCCCGCTGCTGTCAGTAAACTTTAAAACGCTCAGGAAACAATGTAACACCTGCGGTACTGAAAACCGTAAGGTTTCTAATGATACCAGTGACTGATTCACTCCTTCTGATGGACAGCAGTGGAAATACAATGTTGGAGGCTGAAAGAAATGAGCAGTTTAAAACAAGAACCCACCTAACCCTTCACTCAGTTCCCCACTCAGCACACTACTTACTGCTGGTAAACCTTAAAGCACTTCATCCCCATAGTGCAATGAATTCCCACTTTCCACTAAAATTCTGGATGTACTCATTCACTCAGTTGCTGTCCCACAAATTAAAGATTTCACTAACTTGTTCTGCTCCCAGTAGGGGCAAAACATCTTTGAAAGCTGCTCTGAAAGTGCTCTGACTCTGCTGCTTTCAGCAAAGCTGATTAGAGTCAAAAATCATGGAAACAGACCCTTCAGCCCAGCTTGTCATGCCAACCAAATATCCTAAATTAACCTAGTCGCATTTGGCCCATATCCCTCTAAATCCTTTCTATTCATGTACCTTTCTATTCATGCCTTTTAAATGTTGTCATTGTCTGGTAATTTGTTACACACATGCACCATCCTCTGCATGAAAACCTTGCCGGTCACATCCCTTTTAAATCATTCCCCTCTCACCTCAAACATATACTCTCTCGTTTTGGACTCTTGGGTATTTACCCTATTCATGCGCCTCATAAATATCTATCAGATCACCTCATATCCTCCAATTCTCCAGGGAAAATATCCCTGGCCTCTTCAGCCTCTCATTGTAGGTCACAAGCATGGCAACAGCCTTGCAAATCTTCTCCAACCACTTCCAAAGTTTCACAACCTCTTTGCTATAGCAGGGAGACCAGAACTGAACACAGTATTCCAAAAGTGGCCTAAACAATGTCTTATACAGCTGCAAAATGCAACACCTCTCATTTCTCTAAATTAAACGCCATTTGCTACTCCTCGGCCCATTGGCCCATCTGAACAATTCTAATTTATAATGAACTCTCTTTCCTCTCTTATTCCCTAGAAGCTGAAAATCTCCATCCCACATATTCTCTTTCCATTTGCTGAACCTAGTCCCTGCTGTACCTCATCCTGAAGGGTCTGCTGACTAACAGGCCCACACTGCAATTGGTTCAAGAAGGCAGCTCATCACCACATTCTCAAGGGGAAATTGATGGGGTTAAAAGTTTACAAATCCCGGTGCTGGTAATCCACACCTCAAACTATGGTCCGAGATCATGCAATTGGCAAATCTTGGGCTGATCTTAGCAGAACTATTTAATGGTAAGGTCCTAGAGTGTTGCTGAACAAAGTGACCTTGGAGTGCAGGTTCATAGCTCCTTGAAAGGAGAGTCGCAGATAGATAGGAGAGTGAAGAAGGTGTTTGGTATGCTTTCCTTTATCGGTCAGAGTGTTGAGTACAGGAGTTGGGAGGTCATGTTGTGGCTGTACATGACATTGGTTAAGTCACTTTTGGAATATTGCATGCAATTCTGGTCTCCTTCCTAATGAAGGATGTATGAACCTTGAAAGGGTTCAGAAAAGATTTACAAGGATGATGCCAGGGTTGAGGGATTGGAGCTATAGGGAGAAGTTAAACAGGCTGGCAGTTTTCCATGGAGAGTCGGACGCTGAGGGGTGACCTTATAAAGGTTTATAAAATGATGAAGTGCACGGATAGAATAAATAAACAAAGTCTTCTCCCTGGGGTGGGGGAGTCGATAACTCTAGAACATAGGTTTAGGGTGAGGGGGGGAAAGATTTAAAGGAGACCTATGGGACAACCTTTTCACGCAGAGAGTGGCAAGTGTATGGAATGAGCTGCCTGAGGAAGTGGAGGAGGCTCGTGCAATTGCAACATTTAAAAGGCATCTGGATGGGTATATGAATAGGAAGGGTTCGGAGGGATATGGGCTGGGTGCTGGCTCAAGTTATCCCTCCTCCTGCATTGAATTTCAAATCCATCTTCATCATGTCTTTCCTCCACTCCTGGCGTTCTCTTTTCTCCTGTCTACAAACTGAAAATAACATCAACACATCAATGCTCTCCTGGTCACTGCGGTCTTGGAAGTACCCAGTTTCGGTTCCAGCTCCACAAACGATCAGATTCATTCACCTCAAATTCACAGTCCGCCTTCGTGTCATTCTAGATCTCTCTCTCCCATTCCCTTTTCCTGTTTTAAGGCCACACAGACCAAGCTCAGGACCAGGTCTCTCAGAGTGAAATGAGGAAATTCTAGTTGAATGACACCAACTATCACTTCTCTCCCGGAAATGACAGCTGATGGTGCCTTCACCAAGATGGCCGCCCGCGCTCCCCGCCCCAAGTCAACATGCGCCTTATCCTTACAATGATGGCGCCCTGTTACCCGGGCAACACGAGAGCTCCTTCGGTGGTGAAGTGGGCCTGGGGAGGTTTTATTCGCGGCCTCAGGCCTCCCCCTAGGAGTTTATAAACTCCCCAGTCTCCCTCCTCCCGCGGTTCCCAATCCTACCCTGTCTCACTGTCTCCTCTCCCCGGGGGCAGGAGCCAGGTCTTGGCGCTCGGGGCCCGGCGACCTCCCCGGGATGTTCCTGAAACCTGGTCCTGTTCTGAAGGAGGATAACCGGACCCGAAACACCTCCTCACATTCCTCCCGACACGAGCTGCCGGACCTGCTCAGCTTTTCCAGCGGCTCCTGTTCTTGTTCCTTCAGCCGCCGGCGCCATTCCTCTCCCACACTCAGTAACTTTGCCTCACCGCATGCATGCGCACTCCCCGGGCCCCATAGAGAGGTTTCTCGATCGCATGGAATCGTGGGAATTGAAGGCGCCATTAATGTTATGAAATCCAGTATCCCATATGCCTTCTTAACTGAAGTACACGTTAGAGGCCAATGTTTCCCTCGATTTTAGATTTATACATTGTGTGAAACACTACAGGTGTTTAACTCTAAACTCTAGTTCCAATTCAGTGTCAGTATAATCGCTCTTTAACCAAAAGAGAAAATGCTGGAAAATCTCAGCAGGTCTGGCAGCATCTGTAAGGAGAGAAACGAGCTGACGTTCTGAGTCTAACTGACAAAGGGTCAGTTAGACTCGAAACATCAGCTCTTTTCTCTTCTTACAGATGCTGCCAGACCTGCTGCGATTTTCCAGCATTTTCTCTTTTGGTTTCAGATTCCAGCATCCGCAGTAATTTGTTTTTAATCGCTCTTTATCTGTTCTCAAATAAGCACCGAATCAATGCCCTCCATCTGACCCTCCTTAACGTTGATTTTTTTTTAGCTTGCAGATACCAACCCTCTGTTTCGATAATTTATTAACATCTACTTCTGGTACATGGGCGTCACTGGCTGGCCAGCATTCCGTTCCCCTTGAGAATGTGGTGGTGAGCTGCCTTCTTGAACCGTTGCAGTCCACATCCTGTACGGTGACCCACAATGTCTTGAGGGAAGGAATTCCAGGATTTAGACCCGGTGACACTGAAGGAACAGCAATACATTTCCAAGTCAAGATGGTGAGTGGCTTGGAGGGGTACTTGCAAGAGGTTGTGTTCCCAAGTATCTGTTGTCCTGGTCCTTCTAGATGGAAGTGGTCGTTAGTTTTAAAGTTAATTTGTAAGGTGCCTTGGTAAATTTTTGCAGTGCGTCTTCTGAACAGTGGATATGGTACCAATCAAGCAGGCGACATTGACCTGGATGGTATGAAGCGTTTCAAATACAGTTGAAGCTGCAACCCCATCCAAGCTCGTGGGGAGTATTCCATTACACTGCTGACTTGTGCCTTGTAGAAGTTGGAACACGTTTTGGAGAGTCAGGAGGTGAGTTACTCACTGCAGTATTTCTGGTCTCTGACCTGGTCTTGTAGCCACTTTGTATATATGATTCATCTAGTTGAGTTTCTGTTCAATGGTTAACCCCAAGGATGTTGATCGTGGGGTATTTAGTGACAGTAACATTGTTGATATCACAGGTCAGTGGTCAGATTATCTCTTTTGGGGATGAGTCATTGTGTGACATTTGCGTGGCATTCATGTTACTTGCCACTCATCAGCCCATTGGATATGGTTAAGATCTTGTTGCATTTCAAACTACTGCTTCAGTTTGTGGGGAGTTGTTTATAGTGCTGAACATCTGCAATTATTGCGACATCTCCACTCTGAACTTATGATGGAGGAAGGTCATTGATGAAGATGGTTCGGCCTATGAACCCCTGCAGAGATGTCCTGGAGCCGAGATGACTGACCTCCACAAACCATAACCATCTTTCCATGTGCTAGGTATGACTTAACAATTAAGACATACAAACAATATTTCAAAACTAATTGAAGGAATAGGTATGAGACAGCCCTCTTCAGGGTGTCTCCAGTGCAGGTTTTTCTGTTCTGGAAACAATCTGATAAATGTTGACATTCATCAGCCTTTTTACCTTGGCAGTTTCCTTTCTCTCCAACATTTGTTTCACGTTAGCAAGTTGATTTCTTCTGCATTTTTCAGGAAAATGTGTTACAGAAGGTAACATTCTTAATATCTGTGTACTATTCCGTGGGAAAACTGTCTATAGTCCGCCAGTTGGAGAGAATTTCTCTGAAAAGGTTTGTCAAATGCACAGCTTCCACAAGTCCCAGTGTTCCCAAAGTTGAAGTACTTTTAACACCCTCTTTATATTTTCCAGAATTCCCATGATAGGGGACATGTACCTACCACAAATCTCCTGAAACTGAGTGCACTAAAAAAATCCAACAGGAAGATTATCAGTAGAAAGGTCTGGTTTCAATCATAGAATTATAGACATCTAGAGACACACTGCACGGAAACAGACCCTTTGGTTCAACTCATCCATGCTGACCAGATGTCCCAATCTGGCCCAGTCCCAAGTTCCACCCTTTGACCCATATTCCTCCCAGATGCCTTTTAAATATTGTAATTGTACCCATCTCCACCACTTCACCTGGCAGCTTGTTCCACACACACACACACCACTCTGCATAAAAATGTTGTCCTTGAGGTCACTTATTCCCTTCTTGCCACCCACAGCACCTCCTCTCCGTTCTCTCACCACCCACAGCGCCCCCTGTTCATCCACAGCTCCTCCTGTCCATTCCCACCCTGCCACCCACAGTGCCCCCTGTCTATTTCCCTCTCCCTACCCTTTGCCCCCCCATCCATCCTGTCTCTCTCCCCTCACCCTCCGCTTTCCATCCCTTTGTTCCCTGTCTATTCTCTCTCTCTAACAACCTTCTGCTGTCCGTTCTTCCACCGCCCTCACCCTCTCCTTACCACTCATTCTCTCTCTCCACCCACCCTCCTCCCCCCCCCGTCCATTCTCTGTCTCTCCTCACGTTCTGCACTTCCCACCATTCTCTCTCCCGACGCCCCCCCCCCCCCCCCCCCCCCCCCACAACAACACTCTACCCCCACACTCTCCCGCTCAGACCCTTCCCCCCCCCATTCTCTGGGTCCCCCACGCTCTGCCCTGCAGGTTTTTCTCTCCCCACCAGTCCTTCTCCTCTCCCTCACCCTCTGCTCCCCCGTCATTCTCTCTCTCTGTTCTCCACAGCTCCACCCTCTAGCCCCAATCAATGAGAGGAAGGAATCTGTTTGTTGGCAGGGAGGAGGAGGAGCTAGAAAGAAAGGGAGCTTATTTGAAATTGAGTTCCCCAATGTTGAGTCGTCCCAACTCTACGCAGCCCGGGTGGAAGATGAGGTGTTGTTCCTCCAATTTTCAGTTTGATTCATTGTGGTAAGGGAGGAGGACAAAGAATGTCAGAAAGGGAGTGGGAAGGGGAATTAAAATGACTGGTGACTGGGAAGTCCGGTCGGCCTCTGCGGGCCCAAGTACGATGCTCGGTGAACTGTTCCCCAAGTCTCCCCAATGTAGAGAAGACCACAATTGGCAAACGCAGTACCACAATGTAAAAGTATAGCCTTTGCTGTGAAAAAAAGCAGAAACGAGGTGTATTATTTAAGTGGTGATGTATTGGGATGTGAAGAAAGTGAGGACTGCAGATACTGGAGATCAGAATCGAAAAGTGTGGCACTGGAAAAGCACAGCAGGTCAGGCAGCATCCAAGAAGTAGGAGAGTTGACGTTTTGGGCACGACCCCTTCATCAGGAATGATGTGTGGATGTACAAAGGGGCCTCAGCGTCCTTCTACACCAGTCACTGCCAGTTGTCAGGCAGGTGCAGCAAGCAATCAGCAAGGCAAGTGGTATATTAGCAAGAGGAATTGAGGTCAGAAGTGCAGATGTCTTCCTGCAGTTAGGGGGTCATTGAATATATTCAAGGCTGAGTTCATCTGATTTTTTTAACAACAAAGAAGTGGATGTTTATGGGGGAAGGCAAGGAAATGGTTTTAGAATAGTTTCAGTCCAACTAGTCCATGCTGACTATGTTTTCAAACTAAATTAGTCCCAGCTGCCTGTGTTTGGCCCATATCCCTCCAAACATTTCCTATTCATGTACTTGTCCAAATTTCTTTGAAACGTTGTTACGGTACCTGCATCCTTCCTCACATTTATTCCACACACAAACCACACTCTTTTTTTTTAAAAAGCTGGTGCCCCTCACGTCTTTTTAAATGTGTGGGCCTGACTACTCATTTCCTTCAGTTCTGCTCTCATTGGACCATGTGTTGCCCAACATTTTGGGGATGTTACCTGTGTTTTGTGATGACAGAAGCAACATATATGGTTAATTGGTCTGCCATCTCTTTGTTCCACATGAGAACTTTGCCTGTTCTAATTTTTTTTGTTTTCTCTAATCTTTTGTTCCTCTTCACATACCCCATTTTCCCATTTTGATCAATCCTTTTGTTGAAACCTGAACTGTTGCCAGTCTTCAGATCTGCTACTTTAATTTTAGCCAATTTGTACGCCACTCCTTTGGATCTAGTCCTATCCATCATGTCCCTTGTTAGCCGTGGCTGGGCCACCTTCTGTGTTTTATTTTTTCAGACAGGAAGGGGCAATTGTTGCAGTTTCCCCAGGTGCTATTTAAATGTTTGTCATTTCTTTCAATAATGTTCCCTCAATTGTTGTGGCCTATTCATGCCTCTGCCGTTGTAATTTCCTTGCTTCAGATTTAAGTTCCCTGTCTCAGAATCAATTCTATTCCTCTCCATTTAAATGGAAAGTTCTCTCATTCAGTTCTTCACTCTTCCGCAAGAGGCCTGTTACAGCTACATTGCCAATTATTCCCTTCTCATGAAGAAATTAATATTTTGGAATTAAATTGCCTTTGTTCAGCAGAACCATAGCAAAATTTGTAATGTTCTGTGCAGTTCTGGTCTCACTCCTATCAGAAGGATGTTGTGAAACTTGAAAGGGTTCAGAAAAGATTTACAAGGATGTTGCCAGGGTTGGGGGGTTTGAGTGATAGGGAGAGGCCAAGCAGACTGGGGCTGTTTCCCCTTGCGTGCTGGAGGCTGAAGTTGATAAAATCATGAGAGGCATGGATGGGGTAAATAGTCAAGGTCTTTTCCTTGAGATGGGATACTCCAGAATGTAAGGGTAATAGGTTCAGGGTGGGCAGGTGGGGTGGGGAAGGGAAGGTTTAAAAGGGACGTAAGGGGCAACTTTTTCATTCAGAGGGCGGTGTGTGTAAGGAACGAGCTGTTAGAGGAAGTGGTGGAGGCTGGTGCAATCACAACATTTAAAAGGCATCTGGATGGGTATATGAATAGGATGGGGTTAAAGGAAAATGGGCCAAGTGCTGGCAAACGGGCTTAGATTGTTTCTGTATACCTGGTCGGCTAGTTCACTTTCTCTCTGGTGTCGGTGTCAATACCTTAATGTCTCGTTTGCTCCCCCTTCCAGGGGACGTTAACCATTTCGTGTCTCATTGTTCGTCAAGAAGTTGCATTGCAGGTTCACCCTGAATTGACATAGTTTTTGCTTCCCAAAATCAGACCTGTTCAGTCTCAGCAGTATTCCAATGTTGGGAAAGATATTAACTTTCAGGTGGAGTTATCCAAAATTCAGAGAGATGTCAGTCTTGATCTTTTTGCTTTTCTGTCCCTGTAAGATCCTGAATCAGCACCTTCAGGAGAGTTAGAGCAGAGTGAGAACAGAGGGGGAGAGAGAGAGAGAATGCTTTTCAATTTTATGGGATAACAAAAGAAAAGAACATTCTGCAAAATGTAGAGTTGCTTGTTCTGAATATCTACGCTGAACTGACAGTGATGACCTTTGTAATCTCTTTTTACAGATTATTTGAAGATCTGAAGATGGAAGTTTCAAAATCAACAGATGAAGGGCTTATGCTTGAAACATCCACTCTCCTGCTCTTCAGATGCTGCCTGACCTGCTGCGCTTTTCCAGCACTGCACTTTTCGACACTTGAGTATCCAGTGTCTGCAGTTCTCACTTTGATGTCAACGTCTGACAGTCAGTCAATCTATTGGGAAGGCAACAATTTTTGACTGTGATTCTGTGAGAAGGAGCAAAGCTTTTTGGTTCCTGTTTCTGTATGTTTCCAGCATCAGTGGGACTGGATGAGAGACCGTACTGTAGCAGTGCACTGAGTGTGGAGCCAGAAATAATTATACGACCTGGAAAGAGGAATTCACGGCAGGGAGGGGCTGTTTACATGTTTGTGTGCAGCTGAAGTTTTGTACATGGAGAAACCTGAGGGATCCTGCCCCGTAGAGAAACCATATAAGTGTGGTGACTGTGGGAAAAGTTTCTGTTTCCCGTCTGCCCTGGAGACTCATCAGCGCACTCACACCGGGGAGAGGCCATTCCCCTGCAGTAAGGCCTTCAGCAATTCCTCTGACCTGCTGAAGCACCGACGGGTCCACACGGGGGAGGGGCCCTTCAGCTAACCCAAATGCGGGAAGGGCTTTACCCAGGCCTCCAGTCTGCTGACCCACCGGCAGTCCACACTGTGGAGAGGCCGTTCCTTTGCACCAAGTGCAGGAAGTCCTTCAGCAATTCCTCAGCCCTGCTGAGGCATCAGCGGGGCCACACTGGGGAGAAGCCCTTCAGCTGCCCCGAATGCAGGAAGGTCTTCAGCAATTCCTCCGACAGGCTAAAGTACCCGTGGGTCCACATAGGGGAGAGGCCCTTCAGCTGCCCTGAGTGTGGGAAGGGCTTTACACAGGCCTCCACCCTGCTGGCCCACCAGCGGGTCCGCAGTGGGGAGTGGCCATTCACCTGCTCTCAGTGTCGGAAGGGATTCACCCGCTCTTCCCACCTGCAGAGGCACCAGCGAGTTCACATGCCATGGCAGGGGGATTGAAGGAGCAATGGCAGAATCCCATTATCGACTGGACCCCTGGGTTTGAATCCCGTCGTGGCAGATGGCGGAATTGGAATTCGGTCAGAAGTCTGGAGTTCGGAATCTCACGATGAAACCATTTTTGGGGGCGGGGGCGTGAGATCCCCCATCTGAATCACTCGTGCTTTTTAGGAAAGGAAACTGCCGTTGCGGGAAAGGATTCACTCAGTCGTCCCAGCTGCATTCTTTACCCGGGTGGCCTACATGTGACTCCAGACCCATAGCAGTGTGGTTGACTCCCCCACCCGTGGAAATGAACAGGGAGAAACTTACTTGGATGCAGGGTATGGGTTGAAATTGCTGAGTGAGGCAATACTTCCTCTGGGTTAAGGCTGTACCAAGGATCCAATTACAAAGGGATAACTCGGTGCTGACCAATAGTAAAGAAGGTTGGGGGGTGGGGGGGACTGTGTACACTTTGACCTTGAGCTGTTTTTAAAAAAATAAACTACTTTTTCTACATCTTTTTGCTGGGGGGGATCAGAAGCTGTAATAAAGTTGAGTCTTGATAAAGGTTAGCTGAACTTACCGCCCGGCTCAGACTTTCATTGAAAGCTTTGAGCTCCAAGAGGTTTTTGTTTTAAAGCTGCTCATTTCTTTCAGCCTCCTGCACTAAGTTTCCAATGTCGTGGAGCGGTGAATGAGTTGCTAGTATCGTTAGAAATTGTAAATTTTTCATGAGTGCAGGTACTGCGTCATTTCATCAGCATTGTAAAGTTTACTGGCAGTACCGGGAGGGCTGGGCTGCCTTCACTAGAAACAATGTGGAGGAGCCGGAGATGGACTGGGTTGGATCAAGTTTAAAAATCACACATCAGGTTATAGTGGTTTATTTGGAACCACTAGCTTTCGAAGCGCTGCTCCTTCATCGGAAAGCTGTGGAGCAGGATCATAAGACAGAATTTATAGCAAAAGATCACAGTATAGTGCTACTGATCAGATATATTGAACAAACCTCGATTGTTATTAAGTCTTTTGTCTTTTTGAACAGGTTGGAAGTTTTAGTTCATTAATGTGTAAATCCCAGAAAGTCTTTGAAGTCAGATTCTCGAGATGACTTAAGGTTTTGTATAAATAGGTTACATCTCAGTTCAGACAATAATGAAATGTGTGAGGTTTGAGTCTGTCTGTATGCCAATCTTGAATCAGACTGGTTCTATTTCCAAAGTAGGAATTTACAAATATTACATGTATCAACTGCCTGCAGGTTGTGTGCTTTTTGATCAAAATTGAATGTATCTGCAAATGCAAATTCACCCCATAGACCTGTGTGTGCATGAGAGAGTGTGTGTGCATGAGAGCGCGTGTGTCTGTTTGCGAGTGTGCATGCTTGAAGCGTGAGTGTGATGGAGGAGAAGCCTGTGAGAGAGATCTCAGAGAGATCATGTGTAAGATATAGATAGAAGTGAGGGGTTGCATTTTGCTAAAATAAGGAAGGGCAGGATTTGTATAGTTAATGATAGGGCCCTGGGTCGTGTTGTAGAACAGAGACATGGTGGTTTCAGGTACATTGTTCTATGAAAGTTGCATCATTGGTAGACAGGGTGGTTAAGAGGCGTTCAGTACACTTGCCTTCATTGTTCACAGCGTTGTGTATAGGAGTTGGGACATCATGTTGGTAAGACCACTTTCAGAGTACTGAGTACAGTTCTGGTCGCCCTGTTATAGCATGTCGGAGAAATTTGCCCGATAAGTTAGAGATCACAAAGTGAAATTGACAAACAGTTTATTACAAGTGATATCGCTGGAAGAGAAACTGACTAGGCTGACAAAGAACTGACAGTCTGTATAGGTAGATCAGAATTTCTCTTCCAAGAGCTGAGGATGAGATCAGTTTTTATAATAATGCTGTACAATAAGGCTGATTAAGAAATGGGGAATATACAATGTATCTGGAAATGGAGTAATCTAGTTACAAGGATGCTAATTGGAAAACAGTTATCGGATGAATGTCCTGTTCCTTCACACAATGCAACATCCTGACTATCGATGGTTCCATTCCTCTTCACAGGTAGGTGCTAACGTCTCCTCTGAAGTGGTGAGGTTCTGGAACAGTACAGGAGGTGGCAAACTCCACAGCAGATGTACTCTGGAAGCAATGTCCTTGCTGGTGCCTCTCTGTCTGACCTGCTCTTTGTGTGGCTTTGGTATTGCTGGGTTGTGAAATTGCCTTTGGGGCTTTGAGATATCTGTGGTCTCTGTCATTGTTAGTAAGATTGAAGTGCATTCCTTTGTCCGTGTGTGCTGTCTGGTTTAGCTTGTGAGCCTGCATGAGCATTCTGGGTGTTTTTGGTACAGTTTGGCCAATTTTGCTTTTGTGGGCCTATTGTGGGTTGGCAGAGTGGCAGATCTTTTCCCACGATTCCCCCCCTTTTCTTTTTGTTTTGCTTAGGGGAGAGACGAGAAGGGGCAATGTAGCCGGAGCCAGGAGGATTGTCGGGTGGGGGGGTCTCGGTATCAGACAGCTAGCTCTCAGTGTCCAAGTCTGGTCCAGGAGAGGCTATTTTAGGGGCAGGGATGTTCTCCCAGTGGATCTGTGCTAGCTGAGTGGTGAGGGGGGGCAGAGGGTAAGAGAATTGCATATAGGCGTAAACAGCACAGTCGGATAGCCATGGCTAGCACTCTAAGCCTGGCAATGATAGTGATGAGGGCTATCAGTCCCTGCAGTCATGCTATGCACGCGCCCTCTTTCGCAGCAAGTCCAGGGCCATCCTGTTTTGCAGAGCCAAGTATGGATGGCAACAGCCTCCACATTCAGCTGGGCGAGTGCATCTGCTGTGGAGATTGCCACCTCCTGTACTGTGGCGGCGAGTTTGTGGGCTTCTACCTGTAACCATCGGGTTGCAGAGTGGGGTGACATCAGGTAGCGAGCTGCTTCAAAAGCGGCGAGGGCTTGTCTGCTGCGTGGCATGGGCTTTGGGAAAGGAGGGGACTGGGAGTGATAAATGAATGGTACCGCGTACCCGACATTGTAGCTCCCAGTCCAGGAGAACGGCAGCCAGGGGTAGGCTTTGTGGCCACAGATAAAATAGGTGCTGTTGTGGGTCTGGAGATGGAGTATCTGGATCCCTGTCCAGCTGGTGAGGAAGGTGGTATTCTGGATGATCCTGTTGAGGACCTGTCAGTTTAAAATGCTGCCTTCTGTAGTGGATCAGTGTGCTGCGGGAGTTAGGAGCAGGGAGTCAGTGCACCAGCTCCAGCCAGCCTCTCATCCAGATGGCTGTGTGTGTTTCAAACGGATCCTGCATGTGGCCCGTGTGTGTTAGTGTCAGTAATGATCAGGGCTGGGGGCTCACAGGAGGGGTTGTAGGCCGGGTAAAACCACCCTTTAAATTTGTCCAGGTGGTAACCCACAGACCTCCAGCGGACTGGGCTGTTGTCCCCATATTTGGGCATTGCTGGTGGAATTTTGAGTGTGGTAACTTCAGGGGACCTGTCTGGGTTGAGCCACCATTCCGCCATGTCAGAGATATTTAAGGGGATTGAGGCTAAGGGAATGCCCTCATGAGAGTGGACAGGGATCTAGTGCAGACCCAGCAGCGGGTGTGATTAAATCTCTGGGCATACCCATTGGCCATTTTGAGGAAGGTGTTGGCCCGCAAATCACGGTGGGTTATGAAATGTGCTGCCCCTTGTCCCTGTTTACCAGCAAGCCACAGTGTGATGGTCAGACAGATCAGGCTGAGGGTGTTGATGGTGATGGCTGCTGCGAGCAGCTGGATCCATCCTCAGTGGTCGGAGTGGTGCCTTCCTCTGTGTGGTCTCTGGTCATAGGTTGTGGAACCCTCTTGCAGTGGGTGGCATGTGTCCATTCAGGCCATCCTTCCAGTTTCACAGTGGTCCGGGTCGTCATCAGGATCAGGTACAGGCCTTTCCACCGAGGGGAGAGAGAATCTTTTTCTAGTGATTTTATCATGACATAGTCCCCAGGTTGGAATGGATGAATGGGCACTGATTGGGTTGTGGGCAACGGAGCACTGACCTGGTGGTGTGTGGCACTAATGCTCCTGCTCAGGGCCTGGACATACTCTAGTAGGGCCTCTTGTGTCAGAAGAAGGGCTGTTTCTGTGGGGAGTGTCAGGGGTATGGTTGTGGTGGGCATCGGCCATCCCATAAGTACTTGAAAAGGGGTGAGCCAGTTGTTCAGTTTGGCTGTGCACGTGTAGTACAGAGGCCAAGTGGCAAGGCGTCTGGCCAGGTCAGTCCTGTTTTCTGGGTGGTTTTGGTCAGTGTGGTCTTCAGGATGTCATTCATCCGCTCGACCATGCCTGATGACGGGTTGGTAGAGGATGGGGTGTTGCCATGATATCCCTAATGCCTCACTAATGCCAGTCGCAAGCCAAGCCTTGAAGTGCGTCCCCCTGTCAGTCCGGGAACTCCAAATCTGGGAATGACATCCTTTAGGAGGCATTTTATTACCATACATGCATCATCCTTTCTTGTGGGAAATGCTTCCACCCATTTGGAGAACATGTCTCTGATGACCAGGATGTACTTGTAACCCTATTTTTGGGGCATGTGTGCGAAGTCAATCTGTAAGAGGCTGAAACGTCCTTCAGAGACTGACAGGTGGTCATACTTGGCAACTGGCTTCCCTGCATTGTTCTGCTTGGGCAGTGGCAGTGAATCCTGGTGCAGACTGGGACTGATTCAGTATGCATCATGCCCCCTAGGGTCAATATGTGTAGGTGGACTATTGGGCAAATGATGCGGCCATCAGAGTGTATTAACAGATTGAGGGAAGGAGATTGTGTGAGCCCAACTGTCCTTTTCCTGCTGTGGACCAGCTTCTTGGGTAGCTGGCACTGCCTCCATGAGGTCATGGAATATTGGGGCCTTCACTATTCTGGGGACCTGCAGGATGTAGATGGTGGGGTGCAGTGCGACTTCCGGGCTGCTGTGTCAGCGGAGGCATTCCCGAGGATGACCGGGTCAGTGGCAGAGGTATGGCAGTGGCGCAGCATTTGACAATTGCTAGTGCTGAGGGTAACAGTGCTGCTTCCAGGAGATTAGAAATCAGCGCAGTGTGATGTAGTGGATGACTCCAAAGGCATATCTGGAGTCAGGATCAATTTTTGCTGTGTGTCCTTAAGCAATGACACAAGCCCTAGTGAGCACAAACAACACCGCAGCTTGTGCAGATATGCCATCTGACTCCAGGACTGTGAATAGAGATCAGAGGGCATACCCTGCCAGTGTGCAGTGGTCTGAGGGCCTAAAGGATGAGCCATCTATATAGAGTATGAGGTCAGAGTTGTCGAGAGGTGTTTCAAAGAGGTCAGGGCACGGGGTGATGACCTGTTCGACAACGTCTGAACAGTCGTGGGCATCTGTAATGCTGGTGTGAGTGGGAGCAGGGTGGCGGGATTCAGGGCCGGGGCACGTTGTAGGGACAGGTTGGCTTTAGATAGTAAAGCGACCTCATCGCCAGTTTTCTGGGTGGCAGTGAAATGTTGCTGCTGGAAATGGAGTTATCTAGTTACAATGATGCTAATCGGAAAACAGTTATCGGAGGAATATCCTCATTCTCTACATAAAGCTACATTCTGACAGTATGGATGTGTCCGGAGCTTCCATTCCCCTTCGCAGGTAGGTGTTAATGTCTCCTCTGAAGTGGTGAGGTGCTCCCATTGTTCTCTCCTGGGAGCAATGCTCTTGCTGGTGCCTCTCCGTCTGACCTGTCCTTCATGTGGCTTTGGTATTGCTAGGTTGTGAAACTGCCCTCGGGACTTTGAGATGGCTGTGGTGCTCTGTCATTGTTAGTGGATGCTTGAAGTATATTCCCTTGTCTGCGAGTGCTATCTAGATTTGCTTGTCAGCCTGCTTGGTCCCTGCTGAGGCATTCTGGGTGTTTTGGTACATTTTGGCCAATTTTGTTTTTGTGGGCCTCTGTGGGTGGGCAGGGTGGCAGATCTTTTCTCACATACAATGAGCAGGAATACTTGGAATCCTGAGAAGGATTCAAGTGATTCTGAGAGAGATGTTGCATGCCTTGGACTATTCCCAGAAAGTGAATGAACTATCAAGATTCATGTAAATATTCGTTGGAACTCTTGCAGAGAAGTAAAGAAAACTAGATTTACAATTTAAGGCCAGACATGTTATTCTGCTAAGTTAGTCCAGTTAATTGGTATTTATTCTTTGTTTAAAAATGTGAAAACTTAATGAACAGTTTCTCCAGTTAATCACTGGGTATTCAAATTTCTCTTCAGAATTAGAGGTCATAACAAAACTAGGAGTCATTGTGGGATTTTGAATCTGCAGCGTTTGCTTGGTAAAATTTGAATGAACAATATTTCAAAGTGAATTTTATTGTGTTTAGTATTAAGATTTTCTGGAGAGGAAAGATTTGCCCTTGTGTGTTTTGCAACACTTAATCAAAGTCAGTTCAATAGAATAAGCAGACAGTTTGATGCTGGAGTTGAGAGCTGGGGCAAAATATCAGAAATAATGCAGGCAGGAGCACAACAATTAGGGTAAGAAAGTTAGTCAAAAATATAAAATCAGGTTGGAAAGTTTCATCAGGTTATTTTGTTAAAAATTAATGAAATAAGTACTGGTTTTGTGGAAAATGAGTCTGTGGATTCAATAACGGAGGATAAAGAGATGGCAGATGAATTGAAAAGAGTTTGAATGTCTTCATTAGAGAGGATACAAGGAACACCCTCGAACGAGCTGTAAATCAGGAATTGAAAGGGAGGGAGGAACTGAAGAAAATTACAATTACCAGGGAAGTAGTACTGAGTAAACTGTTGGAACTACAAGTTGCTTAGTCCCAGGTACCCGAAAGATTTCATCCTTGACTCTTAAAGAAAAACTAGTTAGTGAAATAGTTAATGGTTTTAATTTGTTTTAATTGGTTTGAATTTTCCAAACCTCATTAGTTTCAGGGAAGGTTTCTTTAGATTGGGAGACCCCTTTCTTGAAAAAGGGAGATCAGGAAACTGTAGATCATTTACCTTAACATATGTCATGGGGAAAATGTTCAAAGCTATTATTAAAGCTTTTATGACAGGGCACTTGTATAAGTTCAAGGTATTCAGGCAGTGTGAATGTGTTTTTGTCAATAGGAAATAATGTAATAATTTTTTGAGGAACTGCCGCTCCCCAATGCGACTGAGCAGATGAATCTCCAGTGCTCACAGGGAATGAAATCTCTTCCCTCAGTCCCCATATTTCCAAGACATCTCTGCAGTTCTGGTGTCCTTTTGGCTCTGTGTTTCTTATGAACAATTGAAAGTGTGACCACAGTCAGAAAACGTGTACAGTCACCCCTTTGTTGCGAATAGTGTAATGTTTCTTCAATCTGTGTAACCGGTTAAAGCTCCTTCCCACAGTCAGCTCACGGGGCCACTCCCTCTCTTAACAAGGTGGCATGGTGGCACAGTGGTTAGCACTGCTGCCTCACAGCGCCAGAGACCTGGGTTCAATTCCCGCCTCAGGCGACTGACTGTGTGGAGTTTGCACGTTCTCCCTGTGCCTGTGTGGGTTTCCTCCGGGTGCTCCGGTTTCCTCCCACAGTTCAAAGATGTGCAGGTCAGGTGAATTGGCCATGCTAAATTGCCCGTAGTGTTAGGTAAGGGGTAAATGTAGGGGTATGGGTGGTTTGCACTTCGGTGGGTCGGTGTGGACTTGTTGGGCCGAAGGGCCTGTTTCCACACTGTAATGTAATGTAAAAAGGGGAAAAGATATTAAAAAAAATTGAGCAGCCAGACAAAGTGCAAAAGCAATAAGGTGTTGAGGCACAGGACATAAAAATTGTGACTGCTTTTTTTCCCTCTATGGGTGTTTGGACACTTGCAATTTGTCAGTAACTCCCGTATTCCCATAAAGCATACGACGCATATGCCAGTGTCAGAAGAGCACTGGGCATGCTCATCGCTGCCAGCAAAAATGACGCGAGACCTTCTTTTGATGAAGACTTGGGGAACGCTGGAGGACCGAAAGGAGACGAGTCCTCCTGCCAATCAGAGCCACCCTATTGTCTAAATGGGGAAGTTGGACCATGACCTTCTGAAGCTGGTACACCTGCTCTTTTCTATCTGAATGAACATTGAGCTTTGCCCAGACTGCAAATTCCTTCTTCTGTCCAATATCTGTGAGTACGGCATTCTCTTTTCTTGCCCCCTTTTCCATTTCTTTTTCATCCTGGGGTTCAGTTGTTGACTTGCAGCAACTGAAAGGAAAGGGAGTGAACCTGGGAGGAGACAGACTCTAGAAACGTTGGTCCAAGACACTGGCAAAATAGGAGGAGGCTGGAAGAACACAGCAAGCCAGGCAGCATCAGGAGTTGGAGAAGTCGACGTTTCGGGTGTAACCCTTCTTCAAGACTGGGGATGGGTGTTGAGGGAGATGCAGATAAAGATAATCTTGAAACGTCCACCCTCGGGAAAGGACATGCGCCATTCACCTCATCTATACCCCTCATGACTTTATAAACCTGTATAAGGTCACCTGTGCTTCAGTGAAAAAGAGTGTGGTGATGGAAAAGCACAGCAGGTCAGGCAGCATCCGAGGAGAATCAAGGCTTATGCCCGAAATGTTGATTTTCCTGCTCCTCTGATGCTGCCTGAGCTGCTATGCTTTTGCAACACCACACCCTCGACTATGATCTCCAGGATCTGCAGTCCTCACTTTCTTTCTGTGAAAAAGTCCCAGCCTATCCACCTATATGCAAGTAGATTCATATCTAGTTATGATCTGTTCAATGCTGATCCAGGCTCAAAAGACCAAATGGCCTACTCTTGCTCCCAATTCTCTTCCAGGACATCAACAGTCCATAAGGCAAAGTAGCAGAAATTATGCCATTCAGCCCATCGGATCTGCTCCACCATTTGATCATGGCTCTTGAGTTTCTCAACCCCATTATCCCACTTTCTCCCTATCTCGTCTTAAATATCCTCAATGACCTCGCCTTCACAGCCTTCTGTGGCAGTGAATTCCATAGATTCCTCACTCTCTGGCTGAAGAAGTTACTCCTTATCTCCATTCTAAAAGGTCTTCCAATTACGCTAAGGCTGTGCCCTCGGGTCCTAGTCTCTCCTTCCAATGGGAGCATCTTCCTAGCCTCCACTGTGCCCAGGCCATTCAGTATTCTGTATGTTTCAATTAGATCCCCCCGTGTGTGGGCCGGTTAATCAGCATGAACCAGACCCTTCAAAGATGTGGTACAGCAAGGATTAGGTTCAGCAAAGTGAGAATGGAGGGAGTGCGTGTAGGATGGAGATTTTCAGCTGTTTGGGAATGAAAGAGGAAAGAAAGTTAGAATTGATTGGATGGACCCATGTCCCGGGGAGTTAGGGATGGAGTTTATGTTAGAGAAATGTGAGGTGTTGCAGTTTGGTCAAGCAATCCAGGCAGGACTGACTCAGGCAAGGGGAGTGTTGCAGAACAAAGAGACCTTGGCCTGCGGATTCAGAATTCCTTGAAAGCGGAATTTCCGGAAGATACAATAGTGAAGAAGGCGTTTTGTATGCTTTCCTTTACTGGTCAGAGCATTGAGTCTAGGAGTTGGGAGGTCATGTTGCGCTGCACAGGATATTGGTTACACCCTTTTGCGTTCAGTTATGGCCTCCCTGCTATCGGAAATATGTTGTGAAACTTTGAAAGGGGTCAGAAAAGATTTACAAGGCTGTTGCCAGAGTTGGAGGGTTTGAGGTACAGAGACAGGGTTGTGTTCCCCAGAACTTTAGAGGCTGAGGGGTGCCCTTATGGATATTCATAGGGGGCACGGCTAGTGTGAATATTCAAAGTCTTTTCCCCAGGGTAGTCAAACTAGAGGGCATATATTTGAGGTGAGAGGGGAACGATTTAAAAGGGACCCAAGGGGCAGCTTTTTCACACAGAGGGTGGTGCATGCATGGAACAAGCTGCCAGAGGAAGTAGTGGAGACGGGTACAATGAAATTTAAAAGGCATCTGGATGGTTATATTAATAGGAAGGGTTTAAAGGGATATGGGCCACATGCAGGCAAATGAGACTCGATCAATTTAGGATATCTGTCGACACGGACGAGTTGGGGTGAAGGGTCTCTTTCCATGCTGGATGACTCTAATCACCTTCGGTGAAAGCAGAAGTGTTGTGAAGGCTGGACTTTCAGAGCAGCTTTCAAAGATGCTTTGCCCTCACTGAGAGCAGAAAAAGTCACAATGAATTCTTTGATTTGTGAGACAGCAATTCAGTGAGTACATCTGGGATATTGGTGGAAAGTGGGAACTGTGGGGATGAAACCCTACCCTATCCAGTCATTTCTGCTCGTGGCATGATGAGGCATAAGATTAGGGGGAGTAGATTTAGGACAGAGATGAGGAGGAACTCTTTTTCCCTGAGGGTAGTGAATCTATGGAATTCTGTGCCCAAGGAAGCAGTCGAGGCAGCTTCATTATGTTCAAGACACAATTGGATGGGTTTTTGCATGATAGGGGAATTAAGGGTAGTTTTGATAATGCAGGGAGAGGAGCTGAGACAATGGATATATCAGCCATGATCTTAATGAATGGCTGATTAGGTTTGATGGGCCAAATGGCCTACTCCTGCTTCTGTTACGATGAAACTATAACCCTTCATTTCCCATAGCTAACCCACCTAACCTGAACATCCCTCAACACTGGGGGCAACTTAGCACGGCCAATCCAAATCAAGGCTGGTGAGCAATGTAGCGATACAGAAAATGAACATCAGAGAACGATGGAAAGGGACAAGGAGAGTAAATATACTCAAAACTGAATTAGAAAGATCACAAAAATTGAAACTAAAAACGGTGTGCATTGTAACAAAAGTGAATGAATTAACCGCACACATTGAAGAGAATAATTATGATCTGAAACTCCTTAAGATATATAGCTTTCAAAGTTGGATCCTGAATATCGAGGGGGGTAGTCAAATGGGAAGCTTGGTAAAGGCAGAGGGTTGGCACTGTAATCAAAGCACTGATCACAGGGTAGTCTGGTGTTTGCTCAAATTTCAGGTCCTGCTTTCTCTGTCCTCCGTTGATCTATCTGTTCCCACAGAATATGATGTCGGTCTGTTCTCAACTCGGCTGGATTTCTGCTGAAGCTTTGACACTTTTGGGAACAATAAAACATTTAGTCAATCAAGCCCCAACCCACAATCTCCCAGTCTGTCAATCATCCAGCCACACAGTGTAGTTATAGCAGGGGATCAAATGAGAAAAATGAAATGACATTCAAAATAAATGGGTGCTAGTGTTTAATGTTTGTTCATTCAGAAGTAAACCAGAAATGGGGGGGTCTCAGGATTCATATAGTGCCTGACTTTAGGAATTCTCTCTCCCTTAATTTAACTATTATTACCCAACTATGATTTACAACAATATTTACACCAACAGAAATAAGGTATCTGTTCTCAAATAGGTATAGAAATATACTGGCTGGATAAAGACATTTTCTTTCTCTCAAGTCCACGGGAGTGAATGTGTTTGAGAAGACGCCTTACAGGAAGTTCTGGGATTTGCATATTATTGATACCTGCAACCCATTTGAAAAGATTAAAGTCTTAACAATCCAGGTTTGTTCAATGTATCATTTCAGTGGCAGGACACTGCAATGTTTTTCCATAAATTCTGTGTCTTTTGATCTTATTCTCCGCAACCACCTATTGAAGGAGCAACACTCCAAAAGCTAGTGCTTCTAAATAAAACTGTTGGACCCAAAACCTGCTATTGTGTGATTTTTAACTTTGTCTAGGTTAGGGGGAATTTGCTATGCTAAATACTGTAGGACTTTGGCTCAATCTACCAGCTTACTTTCTTCTATGTGTGAGCCGAGTCCTGCGTGTTCTTTAAATGAAGCAATAGGAGAAGATATTCGGTCTCTCACAGTTTATTTTAGCAGCAATTGGACAAATTATACAGAGCTCTGGGTCTAGACTTTTCTGTCTCTGACAAACTACAAAGTGTGTCAGTTCACAAAGTACGACCTATTCCTGTCCCAGTCTTTTATACAATATAAAACGTCATGCAATCACTGAGATGGGATTGTCTTCTGATTGGCTGTTGATCTGACTCCATTCTCCGCCTTCTCGCATTCCTGGATGTCCGACCCCATGTGACCTCCTGCCCACGAAACAGATCACCACCTGACCTCCTTGCTGCGAAACAGAACACCACGTGGCCTCCTCCTGCGCGCGAAACAGATACATCAAAGGCTTCCGAATGCCGAGTATATTTCCACTCGCACCAAGCCATATAATTTACAAGTCCCCCTTTTGGTCTCATGAAAATGAGACCAACAAACCAGTTTTATACATCACATTCGCTCTCCGATGCATAGTCTTTCCTTCTTGCCAGAGCCATCTGTGACATCTGGTAGGGCGGGGGAGCCTTCCCTTCAATTACTATGATGATTGCCCTGTTCAATACATCTAATACATGGGATACAACAACATCCACACAACACTAACACAATAATCATACCAACGAGGGACATAAACACAGACACAATCAATCCTTTCCATTTCCCAAACCATGAGTCGAAAATGCCTCTTGGAGGGTTGTCAATACCTGAATGTTCATGCATTTTTTCAGACAAGGTTCTTAGTCCTTCCAGGGCTCTGGTTACCGAGCCATCAGGTGCTGTATTGTTGGGGATGAACGTACAACATTGATCTCCGAACATAGAGCACACTCCCCCCTTTTCTGCTAACAACATATCTAAGGCCATTCTATTTTGTACTGTCATCAATGAGGTCGCTGCCAGTTGTTCAGAGAGTCCCACCACCTCGTCTCTCGTTCTATTGGCTAGCCTGAGTACATTGTAATGTACATAGTTAATTCAGTCGACGTTTTTATTCGGCGTAACTGGGAATAGAACACCGATAATTGGGAGATTCTCAAATCCTGCTGCTACTTGGTCTGCCAATTTATATTCATCAGGTACACCGCGGGGAACACCTATTGCATCTATGTAAGTGGTTGAGCCAGAAGTGACATCAAACAAATCCCAGCGTTTTCGTGCATATGGATTTATTGCCTGTTGTCGTTCTCCTAAGAGGAATAAGGGTAACCCTAGCCTGACCATTGCACAGGTTCTAGACCAATCTGGAGGTAGACTAACATAGTGTTCTATCTCCACAATACCAAAAAAGATCAGCTCTGGCCCAAAGCATTGTGCTAGCATTCTGCCAACCGGTTACATCAATCGTGTCCTGACACCAGTCAGCGGACAGGTCTCCCAAGATTGTACTGGAACTTTGAGCGAAACAAGTGTAATTGTTAGCACTTGGGGTAAACACTGGAGGTAACGTGGAATTCTTTACCGGTGGGAAAATAGCACTTAAGGTGGTACAATTTGGAGGGTCCACCCGCATGGTGAGGGCCATCATACAGTGAAATCCTGCTGGGTCTATATTCGGGAACAATGGGGCTGGCGTAGTAAATAGGGTTGGCCTGGCCGAGGAAGACGCGACGCAATTACTCATATTCATTGGAGGTTGCGGTTGCTGTCATCCAGTCCAGCCACAGGTTCTTATCCCCGTACCCGGTGGCGAATTTAATAACGTCCCTTCTCATGAGGTTGTTGTAATCTATTACCACGACTCCTGAACTTGGTTCTACCACCATGCTTGTTGTGGTTTCAGTTTGTGGCTGGTGTGTAGGAGGGTCCCCTAAGGTTACCTTCACTAGTCCCATGTTATCCACTCCAGATTGATCTACACCTATTACAAAATAAAAGCTTCTGTCATCACTCCCACAGTAAATCTGTACCTCTTTGGGACTCTGGTTAATATCGAATCTTGTCAGGGTTAACAAGAGTGGATTTCTTTTAGCTCTGAGGAATGACCGAGTTGCCCCTTTGTCAGGTTCACATGGTGTCGAACTTTCCATCTATTATCCGAGGGTGACGACTTCTTGGGTATCCATCGTACCCCAGTCCATGTTAATACATGATCCCACGATGGGCATGGGTCATAGTAAATGGCATAGAAGCAAAGATATACATCATACTCCCTCCAGCTCCCTGTACCTTGGCCACAATCAATTACTTCGCATAAGTCAAACTGGTATGTTGTACCATGGTTTTTATCATGTCTGATGTGTACCTGGTTCCCCGCCTCCCTTAAACATTTGTCCGCCTCTTGTCCTGTTGACCTTTCATTCCTGGGACTTTCTCCCCTCGCCTATGTGTTTCTCCCTCGTGGTTAATACCCCTATTAACAGTGGCATAATACTTATACATAAAATAATAGCAAAAACTCCCAACCTCAACAGCCTACGGTAGTGTGGGCTTCTTACAGAGATAAACATTATATCCTTTACGCAACTTTCCTATATGTTTTAAACAAATTCTTCTTGTGTTCCGGTCCTGTCCTCCCTTCTGCTCTCCAGAAAAACCCTACCTTAGAGATCTTGAGAACCTCTCCCCCTTTTTCCAGAACCCTCTTGCTGCAAAAGTTAAAAGTTTAAGACCCTTCTACTCTTTCTGTTCTTATTTGTTCTAGAGTTCTCGTTGGCGGTTCCGTGGCTGCACACTGGCTCCAATGGTACCAGCTTTCTCCTTTCCCCTGTAGTCTGACCACATGAGATGTCCTCTCCACCACCTTAAGGTCCTGTCCACCTTGGCTCCGGCCACTTCCGTTTGATCACTTTCAGCAGGACCCAGTCTGTGGTAGATGGCGCCTGGCTCTATAGGTCCCTCTTTGTCGATCCAACCTGTTTGGAGAAAGCTGACACCAAAGCTGTTAGTTGATCATAGTAAGGTTTGTACCTTAGAGAGGCTCCTCCTCCCTCTAACATCTGTATTCCAGCTCCTGGTCCCGGGAACTGCTGCCCTGTTGTCAGCTCATACGGGGTGAACCCTGTGATAGAGTTTACTGAGCTTCTAATGGACATTAAAGCTAAGGGTAGGGCATCCACCCAGCTTAACTTTGTTTGTGCACACACTTTTCCTATTTTTTCTTTTATGGACTGATTCATTCTCTCCAATTTTCCCTGTGACTGAGGATGGTACACTGTTCCAAACGCATGTTTCAGTCCTAAAGCTGCTTCAACTTCTTGCAGGTCTTTGTTCTTGAAATGTGTGCCATTATCTGACCTGACTCTCTTTGGAAACCCATGCATTGGAATGTATTGGTTTATCAAGAATTTGATCACTGTTTTTGCGTCTTTCTTTTTCGCAGGTATCGCTTCTGGCCAACCAGTGTATGCATCCACTGCTACCAAAAGGTACCGGTATCCGTTTACTCTCTCTATCATGTCAGTGTACTCAATCACTATTTCCTGACCTGGCATTCTTGGGAGAGGGAATTTTCCCTCGTGTGGTTTCACTGTTGCTCTCACATTGTATTCTGTACACGTTCTACATTCCCTAATATAATTTTCAATCATTACTGACAAGAACGGATGCCACCAATGTGTCAGATACCTCTGCATCTGTGTTTTTCCACAGTGTGTCAACCCATGAGCTTCCTGGAGCATGGAAGCCATCAAACCTGGGGGTAGGACTGGTCTACCGTCCGGTGACCTCCAAATCCCTTCTGACTCTGTGGCCCCTCTCTCTCTCCATACGGTCAGTTCATGAGGAGAGGCTTTCGGCTGCTCATTTATTAACATATTTGCATCGCAGGTGGGCAGGTCATACACTGTTCTCTCTGTTTGCATCATGTACTGTGGGGTATACCCTGCTGCTTTCTTTGCTGCTGAGCCTGCTTCCTGATTGCCCTTCGCTACTACTGTATCTGCTTTACCATGTCCTCTACACTTGACCACCGCCACTTCTGCAGGTTTCATTAGGGCCTCCGCTAATCTTTTCATATCTTTTTCGTGTTTAATAGGGGTTTTTGCTGCTGTTAAGAATCCTGCCCTGATCCATTGACTGAGTTCTACCTGTATAGCCCCTGCCACATATGCAGAGTCGGTGTAGATATTTACTCTTTTTCCCTCTGACCATTCTAACGCAGCTATCATTGCCTGTAGTTCAGCCAACTGGGCTGATTCTTTGCCTGTCACTTTTCCTCTCAACACTTCCTCAAATCCCTCACTTGTCTGTCGCACCACTGCATAGGCTGCTTTTAGTCCTTCAGTTGGATGTCTGTAACAGCAACCATCTGTGAACAGCACTTCTTCTGGGTCTACTAGTGGAATTGCCTGTAAGTCTGCCCTGACTTTGCCATCTATCTGTACCCTTTCCTCACACATGTGTGGTTCTCCTTCTCCCATGTTGTCAGCCATGTTGATTCCTTCATGTGTGAAAATTATATGTGGTGCATTCAGGGTTTTCTCTAACCTGGTTTGCTGCAGTGACGTCATTGTGAAGGCTGTTGAGTTCACATAGGCCACTATACTGTGTGTCGTCAGTACCGTTAGTGAATGGCCCATGACTATGTGTCCTACCTTTTGGAGAATTTTTGCTACCCCTGCTGCATGTCTTGTACATGGCGGGTGTCTGTCCTCTACTGGGTCAAGGGTAACACTTACATACATCAGCACCTGCCTGCCTCCCCCTTTTTTCTGAAAAAGAACACCATTTATTGTGTGTAAGTTTTCAGAAATATCGAGGAAAAATGGCTCTTTATAATCCGGGACTGCTAAATCAGCAGCCCGCGTTAGGGCCTGTTTAAGAGATATGAAACTTTCGTCTGCCTCCGTGGTCCACTGCAAATGGGCCAACAAATTTCTCATGCCTTGCTCATTTACCATGGCCCTCAGAGGGAAAGTGAGCTCCCCATATGATGCAATGAATTGTCTGCTGTATCCTGCCAACCCAAGAAATGAGAGCATGTCTTTTACAGTGACTGGTTTGATATGATGCAAAATGGAGGATCTATGGGACGGAGAGACACCTGTTCCCTTAGCGGAAATCACTCTACCTAGAAAAGACACCGTTTGTCTGCAGCATTGCAGTTTAGCCCGCAAGACTTTGAAACCGACGTTATACAGGTGAATCAGCAACAACTTTGTGGCTGCCAGACAAGAAATATGATCGGGTGCTGCCAGAAGAATGTCATCCACATACTGGATCAGTATCACCCCCTTTGGGAGTATTAGGTCCTTCAGCTGCCATTTTAGTACCTGACTGAAAATACCTGGTGACAAAATAAACCCTTGAGGGACCCTTGTGTAACGTACTTGTTGGCCTTTGTAGGTGAACGAGAAAACGTCCCTCAAATGATCAGCTAGTGGCAAACAGAAGGATGAGTTGGCCAGATCAATGCACGAGAACCACTTATGGTCAGGGGTCAGCACAGACATTGCAGTGTAGGGGTTTGGCACTTGAACTGTTGGAGTGGAGACAACACTATTGATCCGTCTAAGATCATGCGCCATCCGATATCTACCTGTATTCTGCTTCTCTACAGGTAAGATAGGAGTGTTCCAGGCGGACTGAGAGGGTTCTAGCACCCCTGCTGCTAACAATCCTGCAATTGTGTCAGCAATGCCGGCTTCAGCCTCTGGTTTGTGTGAGTATTGTTTCTGCCAAATCGGAGTGTGGTCTATTAAATCGAATGTGATTGGTGTGACATGTTTGCAGTGACCAACGTCCGTTGAACTTGCTGACCACAAGGTATCTGGTAGAGTGTCAAGCATCGCTGCAGCCTGTGGATGGTCTGTTTTTTCCCTGCCGTGAAACCTTTCAATCTGCCTATGTTCCAGCAGTACCTTGTCAGTTGTCCTGTACATAATTCTATAGGCTTCCTCTGATGGTGAATATTGTAAACCGGGTAGCTGAGTCCAAACCCAATCAGTTAGCCCCATCAAACGTTTGGACATAGGTCCCAGATCCTTGGCCTGATATTTAGCATGCACAGCCAATGTGACATGAGGTATAGCTTCTTCAGACATCTCATACCATTCCAACTGTTCTGCAGTTAGTTCAACAACACCCGCCACACCTTCTTTCCCTAGCAGAATGCAACTGGAGGAAATATCCCATTGAGTCCCTTCTAGGTGCTGATAGAATGCATGCTGATAGATTTCATTGTCATCTCTATCATAATATAGGGTAACATGGAGGGGATCTGCAGGAGGAGCACAGGGATGCAGCATCTGAACCCAGGGTCGCCATTGGTTGTATAGAGACTGTATGCCGTTGTTCTGCCTGCTTTCGGGTTGTAGGAGTCCCCAGTATATATCCGTCCACTGCCCTTCTGCCGTTGGTGATACGTCTGCTGATAGCATCATTTGGGATCCAGAGTGAATTATTGTCATGGAACAGTTGACAGAGTAGCCATTCGGAAAGGTCACTACCAGTCCGTCTGGTCCGCACAGAACTGAGGCCCCGCATCGCACCAGCAAGTCGCGGCCCATCAGATTGACAGGGCATGCAGGTGATGAAATATACCGGTGACGGAAAGTCTGTCCGGCCACTGATGTAATCAGTGGCAATGTCAAAGGCAGATTTTCTGGTTTGTCCGAGAACCCTACTAACTGGACGCTGGAGGATGACATGTTTGATAGAGGGATGTCACAAGTGATGGTAGAAAATCTTGCACACGTGTCAACCAAAAAAGACAGATTCTTGTCCATTACCCTCATTTGCATATAGGGTTCTGCCAACCCCAAATATTCGTACCTCTGCCCTTCCGGCATGGTTTGGGGGTACTGACCTTGCACCGGAGCTGCAGCTGCATTTGGGGCTTGGTAAGGCTGAACAGCCTGTTGAGAAGGAGGCTGACTTGAGCGGACATACTGTCCTCGGATCGATCGCTGGCCTCCCTGGGATCCCCACAACATGGGACAATTTCTTCTCCAATGCCCGGGCTGGCCACATTCAAAACAGGTGTTGAGTGGCTGACCTCTGAGTCCTCCGCGGCCCCTTCCTCTACCACGTATTCCTCCTGCTACGCCTATAGGCCTGCCCCTATAACGGGGGCGGTGTGGCATCCAATCAGGTGCTGGGTCTAGACTCGGGAGATTGTTTTGTGGCGACAGCTGCTGAACCATCTGATTAGTCGTCTTTTGGGAGGCCTTTGTATCATTAGCCTTCCTCCTAGCCTCATCGAGCTGTAACTTCAGCAACTGCACTTGAGCTGACTCGTTGCTCTGTTTATCTTCATCCTGTTTTGGCCTGTGGCGCTTCATGTGGTGCGTCAAGTGTTTTTCCCACTGTTCTGTAGAACAACCTGGGATGTCAGGATTACTCTCCATTGCCTCTTTTACTTCCTTAGGCATCCCTGCCATAACAGCATTCCTAAATAACGTGGTCTGTAGCTGACCTGACCCTGGATGACTCCCCACAGTATCTGTCCACGTTCCCTTACATCTGGCCAAAAAGGCAGGCATATCCTCACCCTCCTTCATTGTGAAGGTGAGTGAGTGCATCGCTCCCAGTGGAATCGGGAATCTATCCCTCATTGCACTTCCCACACAGGTGGCATGCTGCATGAACGGGTCTGAATCAGGTAGTAAGGTGGTCCCCGCAGAAGCTTCAATCTGTTGTATTTCCCACATACTCAATTGCTTGCCCAACAATGCTCTCCAGTCACCCATAGCTAACTTGTGACCTAGTGTATATTGGCAAAATTTAGTCATCCAGGGCCCACCTCCCTCCGTGGGTGGGGGCATTTTATCCAGGATGCAGTTCATGTCAGTAAATGTGAAGGGCTGATAAACATCCCCCATATAGGAGCCTCTGTAAATTAATGGCATTTGGTGGTGCTGATACTTTGTGCGTTGTCGTAATGTGTCTCTTTGACGCAGGTTATAACTTGGTTCAGGTAGGGGCTTCAGTGGAGGGCCATGTTCAGCATGCATTGTGAGTGAGCCTTTCAAAGTGACGGGGTAGGTGTGTGGGTCATCCTCCGTCAGGGATTCTTCGTCCTCAATGTCTGTACTATTGTTAGACTCCTCCCCATCCAATTTCTCTCTGTTTCGTTCTTCCCTCAAATCTCTCCTTCTTCTGTCTAAGAACCCGTCATCTAATAACTGACCTGAGTCATGTAATTTTCCCCTCTTTTCATTCTCAGCACTATACAGTGTCGAGTGAGCATCTGGCTCTTGCACTGATGAATGTCTCCCCTGTTTTGGCTGTTTTTTGTTTCTGCTGTGCGTCATTATCACCGTGCTTGCTTCCTTAACTCTCTGTTCAGCTTCTAGTGTTAGTTTGTCTACTTTTCTGATGCTTTCTTCTACTGCTTCCGCCAGTCTCTCTTTTGCTACGTTGTACTCTCTTGTTCCTACTTCTTGCACATCTAACACCCCTTCTTGAACATACATGAGTGGCATTTGTGTTACAGGATATGGGGGCGGTGATTGTACCCCAGACAATTTAGGATATAATGGTGCAGATAGTCCTGCCTTTTCTGTCTCCTTTGCCAGTTCTGTTTTAGAGGTACCACCTACTCTCTTTTGTAGTGTTTCTACTGCCATACAGGCTAACGTCATGTTGTGCAGATGAATCCTCCTCTCTTCTTTCTCCCCGCCTTCTTTTGTCCACTTTCTTCTAACTAATATTGACCCTTTCTTTCCCTTCATGTGCTCTTCTACTTCTAGTTTAGCTTGCTCTACTGCTTTTCCTAAAAATGGCGATAATTTCTTCCTCTCCTCATCTTTAGGGATTTTGCCCTGTTTTTGTAATTCTTCCCAAACCTTGTCATATTTCTCCATCATTGTTTTTTTTTGTTCTTTGCAAGCCCACTGACTAACTGACTTCTGGCTTTATCCCACTGCTGTTTTACAGACAACATTAAATCGGAAGAACATCCTCCGTATTCTTCACACTCTTTATCAAATTCCCCTTCCATTTTGTGTTTTTTTTTGTTTTTAATCCTCCCGTCCAGTAGTCAGTTGGTTTGGATATAATATAACCGAGCAACCAACCCAATCAGAGACAAATCCGGTGGCCAGTCAGTTTGTATGGAGTACACCCGAGCAACTGACCCTTTCAGTGAGAATTATCAGCAGTTTCGTTGTCACCGTTAGGTTTCCACTGCTGACTCTCTCTCGCTGAGACACCACCGTTTTTGTCTTCAAGACACTACTGGCTTTTCTGCCACCCTCCGTACATTCCCCAATAAATTTTAAAACTTACAACACATCAATCATAAACCAAAATTTGAGAGTGTTGCTTTTATGAGATCCTGCTCAATGGACTTTAAACCTCCTCACACTTATATACCTTGTTGCTTTTATGAGGCCTCTAACCCCACAGGATCTTAAACCTGTACGTACTAAGCTTTGTTACTTTTATGGGGACTCTAACCCCATGGGACTTTAAACCCGTACGTACTATATCAATACTTTATCCACTTACTATTACTAGGACACTTGCAGTATAATGACAACAATCAATTTGGTATCTCCAATTGCAGAACTTCGATATAAACAGGCGTCTGCTCACCTTTTTATGCGGCGCCGCTTGTTGTTGTCATCAGACATCAGTTGTCCGTTGTTTCTATTTTTCTCTCTTTTCCGTCACTTCTCCACATCGGGGTCACCAAATTGTAGGACTTCGGCTCAATCTACCAACTTACTTTCTTCTATGTATGAGCAGAGTCCTGCGTGTACTTTAAATGAAGCAATAGGAGAAAATATTCAGTCTCAAACTTTTAGTTTATTTTAGCAGTAAGTGGACAAAGTATACAGAGCTCTGGGTCTAGACCTTTCTATCCCTGACAAACTACTTTGTCAGTTCACAAAGTACAACCTATTACCGTCCCTGCCCCAGTCTTTTATACAATACAAAACGTCACGCAATCACTGAGATGGGATTGTCCTCTGATTGGCTGTTGATCTGACTCCATTCTCCGCCTTCTCGGGTTCCCGGATGTCCGACCCCATGTGACCTCCTTCTGCCCGCGAAACAGAGCACCACGTGATCTCCTCGCGCGCGAAACAGAGCACCACGTGACCTCCTCGCGCGCGAAACGGAGCACCAGGTGACCTGCGCGCGAAACAGACCACCACGTGACCTCCTCCTGCGCGCGAAACAGACATATCATCAAAAGCTTCCGATTGCCAGTATATTTACATTCGCACCAAGCCATATATTTACAATACCCATAGTACCTAGGGATGTGCAGGTTAGGTGTAGTACTCGGGGTAAATGTAGAGTAGGGGTAGGCAATTGTTGTGGGTGGGTTACCCTTCAGAGGGTCGGTGTAGCTGGTTGGGCCGAGTGGCCTGCTTCCACACTGTGGCAATGCTCTTAACGGAAGGGATTTCCACAAAACGTGCAAGGCAGCGCAGGCGCAGTGCGGGCGAGCCGGCCGGCGGCCATGGCATGCGCAGTGCGGTGTCCCGTTGTAGGTGGAGCCCGGATCTCACCCCGCCCCGTCTCCAATTCCCTGCCCGACCCCTGACCCATTGATGGCGTCACAACACGGAAGTGGCCCGACCAGTTTGAGTGAAACTGCCTCTCTCTGAGCAACTCTTCATCCTGAGACAGAGAAGTGGGGGAAATATGTTCACTTGTAGTAACTGGAGTTAATCCGGGGAGGAAGCAGACTCTGCAAACGCCGGTATGTGTCTTAATTACCCGGGTGAGGGGGAACGGAAGGATGGGGTGGGGCTATTTTTTCCCAGCACGCCAGAGACTGAGGGGTGACATTATAGACTTTTATAAAATTATGAGGGTCATGGATAGGGTCAAGAAACAAGGACTTTTCTTTGGGATGGGGGCAGTCCAGAACTCAAGGTTAATATGTTTAGGGAGAGATGTAAAAGAGACCTCAGGGGCAAGTGTGTGGTGTGTGTATAGGATCAGCTGCCAGAGGAAGTGGTGGAGGATGGTACACTTACAACAGTTAAAGGGCATTTGGATGGCCATATGAGTACATAGAGATGTACAGCACAGAAACAGACCCTTCAGTCCAATTTGTTCATGCTGACCAGATAGCTAACCCAATTTAGTCCCACCTGCCAGCACATGGCCCACATAGGAGCCAAGTAATGGCGAATATGACTAGATTAATTTAGGATATCTGGTCAGCTTGGACAAGTTGGGCCAAAGGATCTGTTTCGGTACTGTACGATGCTAATCGTTCTTCGATGAATGCAGAACTGTGGTTGTGAAGACTGAACTTTCACAGCAGATTTCAAGAATGTTTTGCCCTTACTGGGAGCAGAAGAGCTTGACTGAAGTGTGTCGGTGTTAATGCCTTGATGTTTCATTTTGCTCCCACCTTCCTGAGGACATTGACCATTTTGTGTCTGGTTGTTCCTCAAGACGCTGAATTGCCACACTTTGTTTTTTGCTTCCCAAAATCAGACCTGCTCACTCTCAGCAGTAGCCCAGTGTTGTGAAAGACATTAACTTTCAGGTGGAGTTATCCAAAATTCAGAGAGATGTCAGTTTTGACGGTTTTGCTTTTCTGCCCCTGTAAGATCCTGAATTAGCATCTTCAGGAGAATTAGTTAGAGCGGAGTGAGAACAGAGGGGGAGAGAGTTCTTTCAATTTTGTGGAATAAGAAAAGAAAAGAAGGTTCCGCAGAAAGTAGAATTGCTCGTTCTGAATTTCTACCCTGGACTGAGAGACTTGTGAAATCTCTTTTTGCAGAATATTTGAAGATCTGAAGACAGAAATTTCAAAATGAACAGATGAAGGGCTTTGCCCGAAATATTGACTCTCCTGCTCATTGGATGCTGCCTGACCTGCTGTGCTTTTCCAGCGTTGCACTTTTCGATACTGACTCTCCAGTGTCTGCAGTTCTCACTTTCACGTCAATGGCTGACAGTCACTCGATTCATCGGGAGCGCAATGGTTTTCAACTGATTCTGTGAGAAAGAGCAAAGCTTTTTGGTTCCTGTTTCAGTACATTTTCAGCGTCAGTGGGTCTGGATGAGAGACCCTACTGTTGCAGCGCACTGAGTTGGAGAGTGTAACAGCTGTACAGCCTGGCAAGAGGAATTCACGGGAGGGAGGGCCTGTACACGCATTTGTGTGCAGCTGAGGCTTCGGCCATGGCGAAACCCGAGGAATCCCGGCCAGTGGAGAAACCATGGAAGTGCGGTGACTGTGGGAAAGGCTTTTGTGCCCCATCTGCCCTGGAAACTCATCGGCGCAGCCACACTGGGGAGAGACCATTCTCCTGCCCCGTCTGCAGGAAGGGCTTCAGTAGTTCCTCTGCCGTGCTGACCCACCGGCGGGTCCACACGGGGGAGAGGCCCTTCAGCTGCCCTGAGTGTAGGAAGGGCTTCAGCAATTCCTCCTCCCTGCTGAGGCACCGGCGGGTCCACACAGGGGAGAGGCCCTTCAGCTGCCCCAAGTGCGGGAAGGCCTTCAGCGATTCCTCCACACTGCTGAAGCACCAGCGGGTTCACACCAGGGAAAGGCCCTTCAGCTGCCCCGAGTGCGGGAAGTGTTTGACCCAGGCCTCTGACCTGCTGACCCACCAGCGGGTCCACACAGGGGAGAGACCCTTCACCTGCCCCGAGTGCAGGAAGGGCTTCAGCAATTCTTCTGACCTGCTGAAGCACCAGCGTGTCCATACGGGAGAGAGGCCCTTCAGCTGCCCCGAGTGCGGGAAGGCTTTCAGTGATTCCTCTGCCCTGCTGAGGCACCGACGGGTCCATACAGGGGAAAGGCCCTTCAGCTGCCCTGAGTGCGGGAAGGCTTTCAGCAATTCCTCTGACCTGCTGACCCACCGGCGGGTCCACACAGGGGAGAGGCCGTTCTCCTGCCCTGAGTGTGGGAAGGCATTCATCAATTCCTCCAACTTGCTGACCCACCGGTGGATCCACACCAGTGAGTGGCCCTTCAGCTGCGTCATATGCGGGAAGACCTTCAGGAATTCCTCCACCCTGCTGAGACACCGGCTGGTCCACACAGGCGAGAGACCTTTCAGCTGCCCTGAGTGCGGGAAGGCCTTCAGCGATTCTTCCACCCTCCTGAGGCACCGGCGGGTCCACACGGGGGAGAGGCCGTTCCCCTGTGTCGACTGCGGGAAGGCCTTCAGCAACTCCTTCAACCTGCGGACCCACCGGCAGCTGCACACAGGGGAGAGGCCGTTCACGTGCTCTCAGTGCGGGAAGGGCTTCACCCGTGCCTTCCACCTACGGAGCCACCAGCGAGTGCATGTGCCATCACTCGGGGATTGAAGGAGTGCCGTTATGAACTGGAAATTCCACCTCGTTCTGGGGATTCCTGTGTTTGAATCCCAATACAGCAGATGGCGGAATTGGAATTTGGTTAGAAATCTGGAGTTAGAATCTAATTATGAAACTATTTTCACGGGGGGTGTGGATCCAATTACAAAGGGGTAACTCGGTGACCAATAGTAAAGAAAGTGAGGTTTGGGGGGGGGGGGTTAGGGAGTGTGCGCGCTTTAACCTTGATGTTTAAAAAGCAGCTACTTTTTCTATGCCTTTTCGCTGGGGGGATCTGAAGCTGTAACAAAGTTGGATCACAATAAAGGTTATCTCAACTTACCACCGGGCTCAGACTCTCATTAAAGGCTTTGTGCCCCAAGGGGTTTTGTTTTAAAGCTGGTCATTTCTTTCAGCCTCCAGCACTAAGTTTCCAATGTCACTTATCAGATGGAACAGTGAATGAATAGCTAGTATCGTTAGAAATTGTAAATTTTTCAGGAGTGCAAAGTGTGTTGTTTCCTTGGCATGCTAAAGTGTAACGGCAGCTCCGGAGATGTGCGCTGTGTTCACTAGAAACTGTGGAAGTTTCTAGTGTATCGGACTTGGGTGGATAAAGTTAAAATCACACAACACCAGGTTATAGTCCAACTGGTTTATGTGGAAGCACTAACTTTCGGAATGCTGCTCCTTCATTGGGTAGCTGTGGAGCAGGATCATAAGACACAGATTTATCGCAAAAGATCACAGTGTCATGAAACTGAGAGGATATATTGAACAAACCTAGATTGCTGTTAAGTCTTTAATCTTTTAGAGTGGGTTGCAGATTTTGGTTCATTAATATGTAAATCCCAGAACATCTTTTAAGTCACATTCTCGAGATCACTTAAGGTTTTATATACAAAAAAGTGACATCTCAGCTCAGACAATGCATTAAAGGTGTGTGGTTCAAGTCTCAGTATCCCAATCATGAATCAGACTGGTTCTATTTCCAAAGTAGGAATTTATAAAATAGCACATGGATTGACTGCCTGCAGACTGTGTGCTTTTTGAAGAAAATTGAACGTATCTGCAAATATAATTCTGCCAATACAAATTATCTCCATAGAGTTATGTGTGTGTGTGTGTGCATGAGAGAATGTGGTTGTGTGCATGTGAGTTTGTGCGTGAGAGTGCACGTAAGAATGTGTGCATTCTTGGTAAATTGTGAGTGTAATGGAGTATATGTGTGTTTGTGAGAGAGAGCATGTGTATGAGAGAGGTATGAATAAACGTGAGGGGTTATGTTTTGCTAAAAAAAGGAAGGGCAAGACTTGTACAGTTAACGGTAGTGCTTTGGGTCATATTGCAAAATAGAGAGACATGGGTGGGGGTGTGTTCAGGTACATATTCTTTGAAAGTTGCATCACTGGTAGACATGGTGGTTAAGGAGGCATTTAGCACCATTGCCTTCACTGTTCACACCATTGAGTATAGGAGTTGGGACATTATGTTAAGGTTGCACAGGAAGTTGGTGAGGCCACTTTCTGGGTACTGAGTATGGTTCTGGTGGCCTTGTCAGAGGAAGAATTCTATTAGAGAGGGTTCGGTAAATATTTACCAGACGTTGCCAGGACTGGAGGGTTTGAGTTTGAAGGACAGGCTGGGACATTTTTCAATGGGTGACCTCATTGAGATTTATAAAATCATAAGGAGTGGAGGTAAGGAGATTAGCAAAGGCTCTTCCTTAGCATAGCGGAGCTTAAAACTTGGGGCATATTTCTTTAAGGTGAGAGGAGAGAGATTTAAGAGGAACCTGAGGTGCAATGTTTTGACAGTGTTGTTTGCATGCAGAATGAACTTGCTGAGGAAGTGGTAGATGCAGGTACAGTTGGAACATTTAAATGACAATTTGCATGGGTACATGAATAGAAAGGTTTAGAGGGATATGGGCCAAATGCAGGCAAGTGGGACCAGGTTAATTTAGGAATCCTGGTCTGCATGGACGTGTTGGAGCGAAGAGACTGTTTCTGTGCTGTATACCCCTATGAACCAGAAGTGATTTTATTGAAAGCAGTAGAATTCTGAAAGGGGCTTGACAGGACAGATGCAGATAAAATGCTCCTTTGTGGGAGGAGTCATGGAATGCCAACGATGTGGAAGCATGCCATTCAGCCCATGTATTCTAACTGGCCCTCCGAAGAGTATCCCACCCATAACCAGCTCCTTACTCTGTATTTCCCATGGCTAACCCATCTCACGTGCACACCCCTGGGCACTATGGGTAATTTAGCATAGCCAATCCACCCTTACCTGCACATCCCTGGGCGCTATGGGTAATTTAGTACGGCCAATCCACCCTAACCCATACCCTTATCTATAACTTATCTTCTCAAGAATGTAATTTAAATGCAGAGCTTTTCTAAGAAAATGTCTGGTTCAACATTTGGACGTAGAATCTCCACCTATTGTCTCTCAAAGGGATATTTCTGCGAATAAATAGGGCAACGTCTCTTCGAATTGTACATTCATTTAGGTAAGACTGCGTCACTTTGCATAGTGAGCTATCCCTATGAATGTGTTCACACCCCTTTGAAATTCTTTATTTGCAGAAATAGCCCTTTAAAATGTCCATGTCCCTTTAAAATGCACATTTCCCCATTGAGATATGACGATGTTTTATTATTATGTCGGAATATCTGTTTAAATTGAGCCGTGAGCTGTCCCAATGTAGACGGGGCTCCTGGAAACGTGGCAGTGTCCCCCCTGCAGCTGCAGAGCGAGACAGGAGAGTTTGTTTTTGTGAATGAGCAGTTGTAGCGCGAGGTGGCTGTTGCTTGGTGACGGTGAGGCTCCCCCGGCCCCGCCCATCCCCGAGCTGACGTCACGTGGGGGCGAAGGCGGTTGGGAGGAGAAGTCGCTCGAGCGGGGAAGCGGCGGCCGTTAGGAAAATGGCGCCGTGCGGCCCGGGGCAGACACCCGTCACTGGGCACCGCCGCCTTCCTGGCGCAGCTGCTGTGTCACGGCCACACCGGCCGGCTGTACAGCAGGCAGGAGCCGGTGAGCATTCTGGAGGCGGATGGGGTTAAGGGCCTGTTTGGGAACTCGTCGGCCGCCTGGGTGGTGGAGTTCTACTGGTCGTGGGGCGGCCCCTGTGTCAACTATGGGGCCACCTGGAAGGTACTGGGCCCGGGAGGTGAAAGGTGAGGCAGGTTGTGGGGGGGACGGAGGGGAAGGAATGTGGGGCCTGTCCTGTCATAGTGACATTTTACACTCACTTTCCATCTGCTTTTACTGGCGCTTGTGCTGTTTACCCGCACTGATTTTTTAAAATCCTTGTGCTTTTTACTTTTTTTTATACTCTTGCTGTTACTTGTGCAATTGCTGAGGCAAGTGGACAGGACCTGCTGAGAATGGTTAGTAAAGCATGTGGTGTATTAAGCCTTGTTAACATGGATATAGTTTGTTATTTTTCAAAGTATACTTTTTATTATTTAGAGTCACGGATGTACAGCATGGAAACACTCCCTTCGGTCCAACCCGTCCATGCTGACCAATATCCTAAATTAATTGAGTCCCATTTGTCAGCACTTGGCTCATATCCCTCTAAACCCTTCCTATTCATATACCCATCCAGATGACTTTTAAATGCTGTAATTATACCAGCCTCCACCACTTCCTCTGGCAGCTCATTCATACACTCACCACCCCCCACCCCTTAGGTACCATTTATTTCTTTCTGCTCTCACCCAAAACCTGAACTTCACCCCATACTGAGGAAAAGACATAACGTTGAGCAGCCAGACAAAATGCAAAAGCAATGAAATGTCGAGCCACATGGGGAAAAAATATTGTGGCTCTACCCTTTTTTCTCCTATTGGCATTTGGACGCTTAAAATCTGTTAAAAACACCAGCATCACCACAGAGCATATTGTGTTTGCTTTTTGGTGTGAACAAGCAGCGTGCATGTTTGCTGATGTCATCAAAACATTGCGCATGTTCCTCGCTGTTGGCATAAAAGGTGACATCGCTTATCTCTGTTATAGAGTCATAGAGATGTACAGAATGGAAACAGAGCCTTCGGTCCATGCCGACCAAATATCCCAACCCAATCTAGTCCCACCTGCCAGCACCCGGCCGATATACCTCTAAACCCTTCCTATTCATATACCCATCCAAATGCCTCTTAAATGTTGCAATTGTACCAGTCTCCACAACTTCCTCTGACAGCTCATTCCATACACATACCACCCTCTGCGTGAAAAAGTTGCCCTTTCGGTCTCTTTTATATCTTTCCCCTCTCACCTTAAACCTATGCCCTCTAGTTCTGACCTCCCTGACCCCAGGGAAAAGCCTTTGCCTATTTACCCTATCCATGCCCCTCATAATTTTGTAAACCTCTATAAGGTCAGCCCTCAGCCTCCAACGCTGCAGGTAAAACACCCCAGCCTGTTCAGCCTCTCCCTACAGCTCAAATCCTCCAGCCCTGGCAACATCTTTTCTGAGCCGGAGATGTGTTGCTGGAAAAGCGCAGCAGGTCAGGCAGCATCCAGGGAACAGGAGAATCGACGTTTCGGGCATAAGCCCTTCTTCAGGAATGAGGAAAGTTTGTCCGGCAGGCTAAGATAAAAGGTAGGGAGGAGGGACTTGGGGGAGGGGCGTCGGAAATGTGATAGGTGGAAAGAGGTCAAGGTGAGGGTGATAGGTCAGACTGGGGTGGGGGCGGAGAGGTCGGGAAGAAGATCTCAGGTTAGGAAGGCGGTGCTGAATTCGATGGATTTGACTGAGACAGGGTGGGGGGAGGGGAAATGAGGAAACTGGTGAAATCCGAGTACATCCCTTGTGGTTGGAGGGTTCCTAGGCGGAAGATGAGGCGTTCTTCCTCCAAGTGGGCGGCACGGTGGCACAGTGGTTAGCACTGCTGCCTCACAGCGCCAGAGACCCGGGTTCAATTCCCGCCTCAGGCGACCGACTGTGTGGAGTTTGCACATTCTCCCCGTGTCTGCGTGGGTTTCCTCCGGGTGCTCCGGTTTCCTCCAACAGTCCAAAAATGTGCAGGTTAGGTGAATTGGCCATGCTAAATTGCCTGTAGTATTAGGTGTAGGGGAATGGGTCTGGGTGGGTGCGCTTCGGCGGGTCAGTGTGGACTTGTTGGGCCGAAGGGCCTGTTTCCGCACTGTAAGTAATCTAATCTAATCTAATCTAACTGTTGTTTTGTTGTGGTCTGACGATGGAGGAGTCCAAAGACCTGCATATCCTTGGTGGTGTGGGAGGGGGAATTGAAATGTTGAGCTACAGGGTGGTTGGGTTGGTTGGTCCGGGTGTCCCAGAGGTGTTCTCTGAAACGCTCCGCAAGTAGCCGGCCTGTCTCCCCAATATAGAGGAGGCCACATCGGGTGCAGAGGATGCAATAGATGATATGTGTGGAGGTGCAGGTGAATCTGTGGCGGATATGGAAGTTTCCTTTGGGGCCTTGGAGGGAGGTGAGGGGGGAGGTGTGGGCGCAAGTCTTGCACCTCCTGCGGTTGCAGGGGAAGGTGCCGGGAGTGGAGGTTGGGGGTGTGGATCTGACGAGGGAGTCACGGAGGGAGTGGTCTTTACGGAATGCTGATAGGGGAGGGGAGGGGAGGGAAATATATCCTTGGTGGTGGGGTCCGTTTGGAGGTAGCGGAAATGACGGCGGATGATGCGCTGTACATGGAGATTGGTGGGGTGGTAGGTGAGGACCAGTGGGGTTCTGTCCTGGTGGCGGTTGGAGGGCAGTGGGGTTCAAGGGCGGAGGAGCGGGAAGTGGAAGAGATGCGGTGGAGGGCATCGTCGACCACGTCGGGGGGAAATTGCGGTCCTTGAAGAAGGAGGCCATCTGGGTTGTGCGTTTTTGGAACTGGTCCTCCTGGGAACAGATGCGGCGGAGTCGAAGGAATTGGGAGAATGGGATGGCGTTTTTACAGGGGTCAGGATGGGAGGAGGTGTAGTCCAGGTAGCTGTGGGAGTCGGTCGGTTTGTAGTAGATGTCCGTGTTGATTCGGTCGCCTGAGATAGAAATAGAAAGGTCGAGGAAGGGGAGGGAGGAATCTGAGACTGTCCAGGTGAAGTTGAGGTCGGGATGGAAGGTGTTGAAGTGGATGAACTGTTCAACTTCCTCGTGGGAGCACGAGGCGGCGCCGATACAGTCATCGATGTAGCGGAGGAAAAGGTGGGGGGTGGGGCCAGTGTAGTTGCGGAAGATGGATTGTTCCACATATCCTACGAAGAACATCTTTTCTGAACCCTTTCAAGTTTCACAACATGTTTGCGATAGCAAGGAGACCAGAATTGCGTGCAATATTCCAACAGTGGCCTAACTAATGTCCTGTACAGCCGCAACATGACCTCTCGACTCCTGTACTCAATACTCTGACCAATAAAGGAAAGCATACCAAATGCTGCCTTCACGATCCTACCTATCTGCTACTTCACTTTCAAAGAGCTATGAACCTGCACTCCAAGGTCTCTTTGTTCAGCAACCCTCCCTCGGATCTTACCATTAAGTCCTGCTAAGATTTGCTTTCCCAAAATGCAGCACCTCGCATTTATGTGAATTAAATTCCATTTGCCACTTCTCAGCCCATTGGCCCATCTGGTCCAGAGCTTTACCCTTAAAGCTGTGCCCTATGGTTCTTGTCTCCCCTACCAATGGAAACTTCTTCCCACCATAATTGCACTGTGGGGATGAAGTCCTACCCTAACCAGACATTTCTACTGGTGGGTGAGACTAGGCCTCAATGTTAGGGGGAGTTGCTTTTGGGACTGCTTTTTCCAGAGGGCAGAGATGAGGAACTGCTTTTCCCAGAGAGCAGTGAATCTATGGAATTCTCTGCCCAAGGAAGCAGTAGAGGCAGCTTCATTACGTATATTCAAGACACAGTTGGATGGGTTTTTGCCTGGTAGGGGAATTAAGGGATTACTTGTGACAATGCAGGGGGGAGGAGCTGAGACGATGGATAGATCAGCCATGATCTTAATGAATGACGGAGCAGGCTCACTTGTAGCAACTGGAATGAATCCACGGAGGGGGGGGGCGAGAGAGAGGGGTGGGGGGAAATCTGTTCACTTATAGCAACTGGAGTGAATCCAGGGAGGGAGCAGACTTTGCGAACTCAGGTATGTGTCTTGATTACCCTAGTGAGAGATGGATGGACAGGGTGGGACTGTTGAGGGGTGACATTATAGACTTTTATAAAATCACAAGGGACTTGGATAAAGTAAATAGACATGGTGTTTTCCTTTGGATGGGGGATTCAGAACTAGAGGGTAATAGGTTTAGCGTTGAGAGTGTGGTGCTAGAAAAACACAGCAAGTCAGCATCCGAGGAGCAGGAAAACCGATGTTTCGGGCAAAAACCCTTCGTCAGGAAAGTGTGTGTGTGTGCGAGTTTGTGCATGAGTGTGCGCGTAAAAGAGTGTATTTGCATGTGTGCATGCTTGGTAAAGTGTGATTGTGATGGAGTATGAACCTGTGAGAGGGAGAGTGTGTTGCAGGGGTGTATGTGTATGAGAGAGGTTTGGATAAAAGCGAGGGTTGCATTTTGCTAAAATAAAGAAGGCAAGACAGGTAATGGTAGGGCCCTGGGTCGTGTGGTAGAACACAGACCTGGGGGTATTCAGGTTCATTGTTCTTGAAAATTATATCACTGGTAGACAGGGTGGTGAAGAAGGTGTTCAGGAATGATGCGTGGATGTACAAAGGGGCATCAGCGTCCTTCTACACCAGTCACTGCCAGTTGTCAGACAGGTGCAGCAAGCAATCAGCAAAGCAAGTGGTATATTAGCAAGAGGAATTGAGGTCAGAAATGGGGATGTCTTCCTGCCGGTGAATATATTCGAGGCTGAGTTCATCTGATTTTTGAAGAACAGAGAAGTGGCTGGTTACTGGGGAAGGCAAGAAAATAGTTTTAAGATCGTTATAGACAAGTTAGTCATACAGCACAGAAACAGACCCTTCAGTCCAACCATTCCATGCTGACTATATTCACAAACTAAACTAGTCCCACCTAGTTTCGCCCATTTCCCTACGAACCTTTCCTATTCACGTACTTATCCAACATATTTTAAACATTGTTACTGTACCTGCATCTACCACTTCCCCTGGACATTCATTCCACACACAAACCACTCTCTGTGGAAAAAGGTGCTCCTCGTGTCTTTAAAATCATTCTACTCTCACTTTAAAAGTTTGCTCCCTCATCTTGCCATTCACCTCACCTATACCCCTCATGACTTTTTAAACCTCTCTAAGGTCACCTCTCAGCCCCCAATGCTCCAGTGAAAAAAGTCCCAGCCTCTGCACCTAGATGTAGGGAGATCCATATCCATTTGTGATGTGTTCAATGCTGGTGCAGGCTTGAAAGTCCAAATGGCTGACTCCTGCTCCCAATTCTCACTCTGTGTCCAGGACAACAACAGACCATAAGACATAGGAGCCAAAAGTAGGCCATTCAGCCCATCAGGTCTGCTCATACCATTCAATCATGGCTGATAAGTTCCTGAGCCCCATTCTCCTGCTTTCTCCCCATAACGCTCGATCCCCTTGATACTCAAGAACCTAGCTATCACAGTCTAAAATATCCTCAGTGACCTGGCCTGCACAGCCTTCTGGGCCAATGAATTCCATAGATTCACCACTCTCCTTATCTCCATTCTAAAAGGTCTTCCCTTTACTCTAAAGCTGTGCGTTCGGGTCTTAGTTTCTCCTACCAATGGAAACATCTTCCCAACATCCACACTGTCTAGGCTGTTCAGTATTATATATGTTTCAATTAGATCTCCCCTGAGTGTGGGCCTGTTAATCAGCATGAACCAGACCCTTCAGGGTGAGGTGCAGCAGGGAATAGATTCAGCAAAGTGAGAATGGAGATTTTCACCTTCTTCGGGATAAGAGAGGAAAGAGAGTTCCCTATAAATTAAAATTGATCGGATGGGCTGATGGGCCATGGAATGGCAGATGGAGTTGAATTTGGAGAAATGTGAGGTGTTGCTCACATTTTGGTCAAGTGATGCAGGCAGGACTTACACAGTGGGGGGGGTGTTACTGAAGAAAGAGACCTTGGAGTGCAGGTTCATAGTTCCTTGAAAGTGGAGTTGTAGGTAGACAGGATAGTGAAGATGATGTTTGGTATGCTTTCCTCAGTTGGTCAGAGCACTAAGTGAAGGAGTTGGGACGTCATCTTGCGGCTGCACAGGACCTTGGTTCGGCTACTTTTGGAATATTGTATGTAATTCTGGTCTCCGTCCTATGGAAGGATGCTGTGAAACTTGAAAGGGTTTGGAAAAGGTTTATAAGGCTGGTGCCAGAGTTGGCGGGTTTGAGCGAGAGGGAGAGGCTGAATAGGCTGGGGCTGTTTTCCCTGTAGTGTCGGAGGCTGAGGGGTGACATTATGTAAGTTTATAAGGGGCATGTATTGGGGTGAATAGCCAAGATCTTTTCCTCAGGTAGGGGATTCCAAAACTAGAGGGCAGAGGTTTGAGCTGAGAGGGCAAAGATTTAAAAGGGACCTGAGGGGCCACTTTTTCACACAGAGTGCTGCACGAATGGAACGAGCTGACAGAGGAAGTGGTGGAGACTGGTACAATTACAACATTTAAGTATCACCTGGATGGGTACATGATTAGGAAGGGTTTTGAGGAATACAGGCCACATGCTGGCAAATAGGAATAGATTGATTTTGGATATATGGTTGGCATGGACGTGTTGGGCTAAAGGGTCTGTTTCCATGGTGTAGGACTCTAATTGTCTTCGGTGAAAGCAGAAATGTGGTTGTGAAGACTGGACTTTCAGAGCAACTTTCAAAGATGTTTTGCCCTTACTGCGATCAGAAGAAGTTACAATGAAATCTTTCATTTGTGAGACAGCAAGCAACTAAGTGAGTATATCCGGGATTTTGGTGGAAAGTGGGAATTCGTTGCACTGTGGGGATGAAGCCCTACCCTATCCAGTCATTTCTAGGCCTCAAGCTGAGGGGGAGTCAGTTTAGGACAGATGAAGAGGAGGAAGCGAGGACTGCTGCTTTTCCCGGAGAGTAATGTATCTGCAGAATTCTGAAGCAGGCTCCAATATACCCCGGTCCTAATTCTTCGGCTTGACGTACCTGTGAATGTAAACTTTGAAGTGTTTTGGTTAACTGATGCAAATATTTCCCATTTGTCCAATACTATAGTAGCAGCTGCTTCAGTCATTGGGATGGTTTTGATTCATCTACTAAATATACCTACTCTTATTAGACAATATTCATAACAATGTACGCAAGGTGATTCTATAAAATCAAGTTGTAGACAAGTAAAAAGGCCGACCAGGCAAGGAGGTGGTTAACAAACACAGAGCATCTGTAGAGTATGCATCTTATTTGTTTACAAATTAAACATTGTTCAGCTCTTTTCCTAGCTGCTTTCCGAAAATCTGTGTGCCACCATGTTTGTGAGTGTGGACAATAATGTACATTATCAACTGAAATAGGCAACAGCAAAGAGTGAACACAGACCAGTCCAGCGGGGGTCACATACATTTTGGTTTGAGTATCGAGGGTGTACTGCTTTTGAGGCCATTGTTGTGCGCTTCAGCAGGGACTTCCCCTGTGATTTCAGTACCATACCCAGGTAAATGTGCATTTAAACCAGATTACTAAGTGTTAACCTTTCTGCAAACTTCTGTCTGTGTGTGTCTTTCTGTAATATTCTCCAACTTTCTTCATATCTGTTTGTCAGCTTTTTTTCTTCCTTTGAAGGGTAATGAAGCACACACTTTCCAGAACAGTCAAAGTTAGTGAGTTGAGCCTCATAAACCCTGGCTGTGATACACAGCTGCTTATGTAAGTTGTGAGTGTCTTTGCATTAGTCCACAACCCAGTGGAAAGACAACAGATTCTTTAGTAGTTGCCCAATGTGTCCTGTATGCCAAATTCATTCAAGTCTGGACGCCCTGAAGCGAGCAATTATACTTCAGATTTCTATTACCCAATTAAAACTAATGCTGGGCACACGATCGGATCGGGGGCATTTTTAAATAGATAATTAATTATTTCCTACAGTGTGGAAACAGGCCCTTTGGCTCAACAAGTCCACACTGACCCTCCAAAGAGCGACCCTTCCTATTCATATACCCATCCAAATGCCTCTTAAATGTTGCAATTGTACCAGCCTCCACCACGTCCTCTGGCAGCTCATTCCACACATGTACCACCCTCTGCATGAAAAAGTTGCCCCTTAGATTTTTTTTATATCTCTCACCCTAAACCTATGCCCTCTAGATTTGGACTCTCCGACCCCGGATAAAGACTTTGCCTATTTACCCTATCCATGCTGTTCATAACTTTGTAAACCTCTATAAGGTCACCCCTCCACCTCCGACGCGCCAGGGAAAACAGCCCCAGCCTCTCCCCATAGCTCAAATCCTCCAACCTTGGCAACATTTTTGGACTGTGGGAGGAAATCGGAGCACCCGGACGAAATCCACGCAGACACGGGGAGAATGTGCAAACTCCACACAGACAGTTGGCTGAGGTGGGAATTGAACGCAGGTCTCTGGCGCTGTGAGGCAGCAGTGCTAACCACTCTGCCATCATGCCGTCAGGTTAAAAACTTTGTCCATAGTGCCCAGGGATGTGCCGGTTAGGGTGGATTGCCTATGCTAAATTATGCATAATGTCCAGGGATGTGCAGGTAAGGTGCATTACTCAGGGTTAAATGTAGAGCAATGGGGGTAGGGAAATAGGTATGGGTGGGTTACCCTTGGGAGAGTCGGTGAGGCCGAGTGGCCTGCTACCACACTGCGGGGATTCCCTGAAGGGAAGGGGTTTTTGGAAAGGGCGTTCTCCTATTCTTCTGTTGCAGGGCAACGCATGCGCAGAACGGGGGCCCACTGACGGCCTCGCCTCGCCCCTTCACTGTCACTTTTCCTTGCCCCGCCCCTCATTTCCTGAATGACGTCACAACGCGGAAGTCGCCATGACAGTTTCAAAGTGAGTATCCCTCTCTTTGGGCAACTTTTCAGGCTGGGAGGGAGACAGACGGGAGGAGGGGAAATGTGTTCACTTGTAGCAACTGGAGTGAATCCAGAGAGGGAGCAAACTCAGGTGTGTGTGTCTTAATTATCCGGGTGAGGTGGAACAGAAGGATCGACGTTGGGATGGCGGAGGGGTAGATAGCTTTTCTGTTTTTATTTTTAAAATGCACCCGATTCCCACAAGTAACTGCAACAAGAGCAAGTACAGCACATGCAATATTCGTCATTGCAGCTTCAAGCCGGTTTTGCATTCTCTGTTCTTTTTCCGCCTTGGCTCCAGCGCATTCTGCTTCCTTCCCTCATTCCCATTTCCCCCCCCCCCCGACGTCCACGCTGACCCTCAAAAGGTCGGTTTGTCCCTCCATTCTGGCCCGGTTGTTTTTTGTGGATTTTGAAAACAGTCCCAATCCTCTGATTTTAAGAATAGGGAAGTTATGTTGTAGCTGCACCAGACATTGGTTAGGCCACTTTTGGAATATTGTGTGCAGTTCTGGTCTCTCTGCTGGAGGAAGGATGTTGTGAAACTTGAAAGGGTTCAGAAGGATTTTGTCAGGGTTTGAGCTGAACAGGGTGGGGCTGTTTTCTCTCGAGCGCTAAAGGCTGAGGGATGACGCTATAAACTTTTATAAAATCATGAGGGGCATGGATAGGGTAAATAGATAAGGTCATTTTTCTTGATGGGTCATAGGTTCAGGTTGAGGGTGAGATTTAAAAGGAACCTGTAATCAGCAGGTGGTGCGTGCAAGGAATGAGCTGTCAGAAGAAATGGTGACGGCTGGTACAATTACAGCATTTAAAAGGCATCTGGATGGGTATGTGAATGGGAAGAGTTTAGAGGGACATGGGCCAAGTGCTAGCAAATGGGACTAGATTGATTTAGGATATCTGGTCTGCATGGATGAGTTAGACTGAAGGAACTATTTCTGTGCTGTACATCTGTGATTCTGGCTTGCCACTAATGTTTGCCACGTCTGTATGTTCAGTTTCTCTCTGGTGTTGGAGTTAATGCCTTGATGTCTCATTTTGCTCCCCACATCCTGGGGACATTAACCATTTCCTATCTGGTTGTTCTGATGATCCAGGTCATTGAGTTTCTGCGATTGGTCAATAAACACATCTGGAAATGAGTCTTTGTCAATCACACAAGCAATAGTTTATTCTTTGATATGGCTGGGTCAGTAGACTCTGATTAGCCCAGAAGGATGAATACTCCGAGACCGCCAAAAGAATCTGCTGACTTTTACAGAGTTTGCATGCAGCTTATGTACATTGTTTAAAGTCAGACATGGAACGTGATCACATATTAACAACCAATCAGATCCCACAAGGTCCTCGTCCACTTTTGACTCAGCCTATCATAATTTCTTGTAAACAATCTGTTAGTCATAGAGTCATACTCATAGAGATATACAGCATGGAAACAGACCCTTCGGACCAACCCGTCCATGCCGACCAGATATCCCAACCTGATCTAGTCCCACCTGCCAGCACCCGCCCATATCCCTCCAAACCCTTCCTAGTCATACACCCATCCAAATGCCTCTTAAATGTTGCAATTGTACCAGCCTCCACCACTACCTCTGGCAGCTGATGCCAAACACGTACCACCCTCTGTGTGAAAAGGCTGCCCCTTAGGTCTCTTTTATATCTTTTCCCTCTCACCCTAAACCGATGCCCTCTAGTTCTGGACTCCCCGACTCCAGGGAAAAGACTTTGCCTATTTATTCTATCCATGCCCCTCATAATTTTGTAATAAGGTCACCCCTCATACTCTGACGTGCCAGGGAAAACAGCCCCAGCCTGTTCAACCTCTCCCTATAGCTTAAATCCTCCAACCCTGGCAACATCCTTGTGAATCTTATCTGAACCCTTTCAAGTTTCACAACATGTTTCCGATAGGAAGGAGACCAGAACTGCGTGCAATATTCCAACAGTGGCCTAACCAATGTCCTGTAAAGCCGCAACATGACCTCTCAACTCCTGTACTCAATACTCTGACCAATAAAGGAAAGCATACCAAATGCCTCCTTCACTATCCTATCTACCTGCAACTCCACTTTCAAGGAGCTATGAATCTGCACTCCAAGGTCTCTCTTTGTTCAGCAACACTCCCTAGGACCTTACCATTAAGTGTATAAGTCCTGCTAAGATTTGCTTTCCCAAAATGCAGCACCTCGCATTTATCTGAATTAAACTCCATCTGCCACTTCTCAGCCCATTGGCTGATGTGGTCAAGATCCTGTTGTAATCTGAGGTAACTCTCTTCGCTGTCAACCACACCTCCAATTTTGGTGTCAACTGCAAACTTACTAACTGTACCTCTTATGCTCGTATCCAAATCATTTATGTAAATGACAAAAAGTAGAGTACCCAGCACCGATCCTTGTGGCACTCCACTGGTCACAGGCCTCCAGGCCGAAAAACAACCCTCTACCATCACCCTCTGTCTTCTACCTTTGAGCCAGTTCTGTATCCAAATGGCTAGCTCTTCCTATATTCCATGAGATCCAACCTTGCTAATCAGTCTCCCATGAGGAACCTTGTCGAACGCCTTACTGAAGTCCATATAGATCACATCTACTGCTCTGCCCTCATTAATCCTCTTTGTTACTTCCTCAGAAAACTCAATCAAGTTTGTGAGACATTATTTCCCCGCACAAAGCCATGTTGACTATCCCTAATCAGTCCTTGCCTTTCCAAATACATGTGCATCCTGTCCCTCAGGATTCCCTCCAACAACTTGCCCACCACCAATGTCAGGCTCACCAGTCCATAGTTCGCTGGCTTGTCCTTACCACCTTCTTAAACAGTGGCACCACGTTTGCCAACCTCCAGTCTTCTAGTACCTGACCTGTGACTATCAATGATACAAATATCTCAGCAAGAGGCCCAGCAATCACTTCTCTCGCTTCCCACATAGTTCTCGGATACACCTGATCAGGTCCTGGGGATTTATCTACCTTTACCCGTTTCAAGACATCCAGCACTTCCTCCTCCGAAATCTGGACATATTTTGCAAGGTGTCACCATCTATTTCCCTACAGTCAATATCTTCCATGTCCTTTTCCACAGTAAATACTGATGCAAAATATTCATTTAGTATCCTTCCCATTTTCTGTGGCTCCACACAAAGGCCATCTTGCTGATTGATCTTTGAGGGGCCCTATTCTCTGCCTAGTTACCCTTTTGTCCTTAATATATTTGTAAAAACCCTTTGGATTCTCCTTAATTCTATTTGCCAACGCTACCTCATGTCCCCTTTTTTCCCTCCTGATTTCCCTCTTAAGTATACTCCTACTTCCTTTATACTCTTCTAAGGATTCACTCCCTGTCTATACCTGACATATGCTCCCTTCTCTTTCTTAACCAAACCCTCAATTTCTTTAGTCATCCAGCATTCCCTATACCTACCAGCCTTTCCTTTCACCCTGACAGGAATATACTTTTTCTGGATTCTTGTTATCTCGTTTCTGATGGCTGGAAAATGGGAAACCTTTCCTTTACCTGCGAACATCTGCGTCCAATCAGCTTTCGAAAGTTCTTGCCTATTACTGTCAAAATTGGCCTTTCTCCAATTTAGAACTTTTAGATCTGGTCTATCCTTTTCCATCATTATTTTAAATCTAATAGAATTATGGTTGCTGGCCCCAAGGTGCTCCCCCACTGACACCTCAGTCACCTGCCCTGCCTTATTTCCCAAGAGTAGGTCAAGTTTTGCACCTTCTCTCGTAGGTACATCTATATATTGAATCAGAAAATTGTCTTGTACGCACTTAACAAATTCCTCGCCATCTAAATATTTAACATTATTGCAGAGAAAGGTACCAACAGCATACTGTCAGCTACGAGTCTTCTCTTGACCTGGAGAACATGTCAAGAAACTTTTATACATCTTATGATATAATCGGTCAGTGATGAGATTATTGTCTTTGTAACATGATGTGTTTATTGTAAATCATTGCAGAATCGTTGATAGTTTCAATACAGTCTTTGTCAGTTCCAGCACAGCCTTTGTTAATTTCTGCACAGTCTTTCCAAGTTTCAGTGCAGGCATTGCCAATTTCAATGTCTGCATAGAAATCCATTGTTGTAGTAATGGGCGCTGATTGCTCTTCCTGAGAAGGAGGATTACTGTAGCCCTGGCTATTAGCATTTCGTATTGAGTCCGTATCAAGCTGTTAGCACTTCTATAAGAGGTGTTGGCTGGACCCAGTGCTCATGTGTATTCTCTCCCCCACCCGCCTTAAACTGTGTTATGAGTCCATTGTGCTGGCATTCTGGTGGGCCCAGGCAGTGTCAATATCTGTTCTGCTGTTTCTCTCTGTATTGTGATCCGGCAGCCATTTTGTGTGTCAAGTTGGCCAATTGATGGCTCAGTGGCCATCTTGTGTATCCGTGTGCCTAGTGTCACCCTGCCCCGTGCCAGCTCCCACTTCTCTCTCTGCCCGCCCATTCTCTCTATCAAGCCCACTCGTTTTCTCTCTATCTGTACCCCCCAGTCTCTGTCTACACCCATCCTCTGCCCCCGTCAGGAATGAAGGCTCCTGCCCGAAATACCGATTTTCCTGCTCCTTGGTTGCTGCCTGGCCTGCTGTGCATTTCCAGCTGAACTCTAATCTTGACTGTAAAGGGGTTAATGGCCTAGTCCTAGTCTTGTGAAGTTGATTCCGACCATCTAGAAATAGTCACGGAGCACAGAAACATACCCTTCGGTCCACGCCGACCAGATATCCTAAATTAATCTAGTGACCCCTTTGCCAGCATTTGGCCCCTTATCCCTCTGAATCTTTCCTATTCATATCCCCATTCAGGTGCATTTTAAACATGGTCATTGTAATAGCCTCCACCATTTCCTCTGGCAGCTCATTCCATACACGCACTGCCATCTGTGCAAAAAAGTTGCCCCTCAGAAATGTTTCCCCTCACCCCAAATCTCTGCCCTCCAGTTCTGGACTCGCGCCCCTACCCTGGGGAAAAGACGTATAAAGAAAGGTTGAGCAGCCAGACAGATTGCAAAACAATAAAATGTCGACTCACCGGGATAAACAAATTGTGGGTCTACCCCTTTTTTTCCTATTGGCATCTGAACTCTGAAAACACCAGCACCCGCAGTGAGCGGACTACGCATGTTTTCCAGTATCAGCAAAACTGGGCATGCTCATCGCTTTCCGAAAAAAAAGGCGCGCGACCTTCCTTTGATGGCCCAATAGGGAACCACGGAGGACCGGAAGGAGACTGGTCCTCCTGCCAATCAGAGCCACCACATTGTCTGAATGCGGAAGATCGACCATGAGTTTGTGAAGCTGTTACTCCTGGTCCTCTCTTTCTGAATCAACATTGAGCTTCGCCCGGACTGCAAAATCTTTCCTCTGTATAAATTGGATAGCAGTGAGTTGAGGGGTGCGTAGGTTAAGTTACTATATTTTAAATTAGGATTAAGTCTCGGCACAACATCGTGGGCCTAAGGGCCTGTTCTGTTCTGTACATTTCTGTCCTAAGTTCTAAGATCTGTGAATACGACACTATATTTTCTCGCCACCTTTTCCATTTCTTTTTCATTCTGGAGTTCAATTGTTGACTTGCAGCAACTGAAAGGAAAGGGTGTGAATCCAGGAGGGGACAGACTCGAAACGTGGTCCAGGTCTGTGTCTCAATTGGCAAAATAGACAGGCAGAAGGCTGGAAGATCACAGCAAACCAGGCAGCATGAGGAGATGGAGAAGTCGACGTTTCGGGTGTAACCCTTCTTCAGGATTGGGTGCTGGGGCCAGAGGCTAAAGTGGGGATAGATGAAGACAGGGAGAGGGTACGACCTGATTATTCAATGGGAGGAAGAAATCTGGTTGGTGGCAGGGAGGAGTGGAAATGAGGGGCACGAGGCTGAGAAGGGAGTCAGGGGATGGAAAGTGAGTTTATTTGAAATTGGAGAACTTGATGTTGAGTTCTGCAGGCTGGCTGGGCGGATGGTGTTTTGTTCACGCAATTTGCAGTTTGGTTCTTGTTGTGGTTCTGTTCGCCGAGCTGGGAATTTGTCTTGCAGACGTTTCGTCCCCTGTCTAGGTGACATCCTCAGTGTCTGGGAGCCTCCTGTGAAGCGCTTCTGTGATGTTTCCTCTGGCATTTATAGTGATTTGTATCTCCCGCTTCGGTTGTCAGTTCCAGCTGTCCGCTGCAGTGGCCGGTATATTGGGTCCAGGTCGATGTGCTTATTGATTGAATCTGTGGATGAATGCCATGCCTCTAGGAATTCCCTGGCTGTTCTGTTTGGCTTGTCCTATAATAGTAGTGTTGTCCCAGTCAAATTCATGTTGCTTGTCATCTGAGTATGTGGCTACTAAGGATAGCTGGTTGTGTCGTTTTGTGGCTCGTTGGTGTTCATGGATGCAGATCGTTAGCTGTCTTCCTGTTTGACCTATGTAGTGTTTTGTGCAGTCCTTGTACGGGATTTTGTACACTACATTGGTTTTGCTCATGCTGGGTATTGGGTCCTTCGTCCTGGTGAGTCGTTGTCTGGGAGTGGCTGTTGGTTTGTGTGCTGTTATGAGTCCTAGTGGTCGCAGTAGTCTGGCTGTCAGTTCGGAAATGCTCTTGATGTATGGTAGTGTGGCTAGTCCTTTGGGTTGCGGCATGTCCTCGTTCTGTTGTCTTTCTCTTAGGCGTCTGTTGATGAAATTGCGCGGGTATCCGTTTTTAGCTAATACATTGTATAGGTGTTCTTCTTCCTCTTTTTGCAGTTCTGGTATACCGCAGTGTGTTGTGGTCCTTTCGAATAGTGTCTTGATGCAACTTCTTTTGTGTGTGTTGGGGTGGTTGCTTTCGTAGTTCAGGACTTGGTCAGTGTGTGTGGCTTTCCTGTATACCTTTGTGGTGAATCAGGACGAAGGACCCGAAACCCAGCATGAGCAAAACCAATGTAGTGTACAAAATCCCATACAAGGACTGCACAAAACACTACATAGGTCAAACAGGAAGACAGCTAACGATCCGCATCCATGATCACTAACTAGCCACGAAACGACACGGCCAGCTATCCTTAGTAGCCACACACTCAGATGACAAGCAACATGAATTCGACTGGGACAACACTATTATAGGACAAGCCAAACAGAGAACAGCCAGGGAATTCCTAGAGGCATGGCATTCATCCACAAATTCAATCAATAAGCACATCGACCTGGACCCAATATACCGGTCACTGCAGCGGACAGCTGGACCTGACAACCGGAAGTGGCAGATACAAATCACTATAAATGCCAGAGGAAACATCACAGAAGCGCTTCACAGGAGGCTCCCAAGCACTGAGGATGTCACCGAGACAGGGGACGAAACGTCTGCAAGACATATTCCCAGCTCGGCGAACAGAACCACAATGAGCACCCGAGCTACAAATTTTCTCACAAACTTTGCAGTTTGGTTCGTTGTGGCAATAGAGGAAGCCTAAGATGTTCTTGTCAGAAAGGGAGTGGGAAGGGGAATTAAAATGGGCGGTGACTGAGAGGTCTGGTCAGCCTCTGTGGACCTGGCTGCGATTCCTGGTGAACCATTCCCCAAGTTTGCGCTCTGCATTCCCGATGTAGAGAAGACCACAATTGGCAAACACATGGCAAATGCAGTACAACACTGTGAAGTAATAGCCATTGCTGTGGGGAAAAAAAAGTAGAAAGGAGGTATATTGATTAAATGGTGATATATTGGGATGTGGAGAAAGTGAGGACTGCAGATGCTGGAGATTAGAGTCAAAAAGTGTAGTGTTGGAAAACACAATAGATCAGGCAGCATCAGAGGAGCAGGAGAGTCGACGTTTCGGGCCCGAGCCCTTCATCAGGAATGATGTGTGGATGTACAAAGCATCCTTCTCCAGCAGTCACTGCCAGTTGTCAGACAGGTGCAGTGAGCAATCAGCAAGGCAAGTGGTATATTAGCAAGAGGAATTGAGGTCAGAAATGGGGACATCCTCCTGCAGTTAGGGGGTCATTGAATATTATTCAAGACTGAGTTCATGTGATTTTGGAACAACAAAGAAGTGGATATTAATGGGGGAAGGCAAGAAAATGATTTTAAGACCAGTGTAGAACAGTCACAGAGTCATACAGCACAGAAACAGACCCTTCAGTCCAAATAATCCATGCTGACTATATTCACAAACTAAACTGGTCCCACCTGCCTGTGTTTGACCCATATCCGTCCGAACCTTCCTTATTCATGTATTTGTTCAAATGTCTTTTAAATGTTGTTACCTGCATTCACCACTTCCTCTGGACAATCATTCCATACGCAAACCACTCTGTGTAAAAAAAAAAAAGTGCCCCTCCAGCCTTTGCAAAATCTTTCTCCTCTCACCTTCAAATTTGCTGCCTAATCGTGAAACCCCCACCCTAGAGAAAGGATACCCAGCGGTCGCCTCATCTATCCCCCTCATGATTTTATAAATCTCTGTAAGGTCACCTCTCAACCTCCTGTGGTCCAGTGAACAAGTCCCAAAGTTTTCAGCTTGATATCGGCAGATTCACGACCAATCTGTTGAATATTGGTGCAGACTTGAAAGACCAAATGGCCTACTCCTGTTTCCAATTCTCTCACGCTGTATCCAGGATAGCAAGAGAACATAAGACATCGGAGCAGAAATTAGGCCATTCAAAGTCTGCTGGGCTATTCAATCATGGCTGATAGGTTTCTCAACCACATTCTCCCACTTTGCCTCCGTAACCCTCCATCATCTTGATACTCAAGAACGTCTCTATCTCAGTCTTAAATGTCCTTAGTGAATTCCACAGATTCACCGCTCTCTGGCTGAAGAAGTTTCTCCTTACCTCCATTCTAAAAAATCTTCCCTTTACTCTCAGGCTGTACCCACTGGTTCTAGTCCCTCCAACCAATGGAAACAACTTCCCAACTTCCACTCTGTCCAGGCCATTCAGTATTCTTTATGTTTCAGTTAGAAGCACCCCGCCCCCCCCTTAGTGTGCGCCTATTAATCAACATGAACCAGACCCTTCAGGATGATGTATGGCAGGGATTAGGTTGAGCAAACTGAAAATGCAGGGAGAGGGTATGGGATGGAAATTTTCAACTTTGAGGGAATGAGAGAGGAAAGAGAGTTCACTATGAATTAGAATTGATCTGATGGGCCAAGGAGTGGCAGTTTAGTTTAGAGAAATGTGTGGTTTGCATTTTGGTCAAGCAATCCAGGCAGGACTGACACAGTTAAGGGGAGTGTTGCAGAACAAAGAGACCTTGGAGTGCAGGTTCATAGTTCCTTGAAGGTGGAGTCGCAGGTAGACAGGATAGTGAAGAAGGCATTTGGTATGCTTTTCTTTATTGGTCAGAGCAGAGAGTACAGGAATTAGGAGGTTATGTTGTGGCTGTACAGAACATTGGTTCGTCCCCGTTTGGAAGACTGCATTCATTTCTGGTTAATAGGAAAGATGTTGTGAAACATTGAAAGGGATCGGAAAAGATTTACAAGGCTGCTGTCAGAGTTGAAGGGTTTGAGCTACAGGGAGAGACTCAATAGGCCGGGGATATTTTCCGTAGAGCATTGGAGGCCGAGGGATGACCTTATAGACGTTCATAAGGAGCATAGAGTGAATACCCAAGGTCTTTTCCCCAAGGTAGGACAGTCCAAAACTACAAGTTTGATGTGAGGGAGAATTTTTAAAGGCATCTGGATGGGTACATGAATAGGAAGGGTTCAGAGGGATATGAGCCACATGCAGGCAAATTAGACTAAATTAATTTAGGATATCTGTTTGGCCGGACAAATTGGACCAAAGGGTTTGTTTCCGTGCTGTATGACTCTAATCTTCTTTGGTGAAAGCGGAAGTGTGATTGTGAAGGCTGGAGTTTGAGAGCAGCTTTCAAAGATATTTTGCCCTTAATGGGAGCAGAAGTTGTTGCAGTGAAATCTTGCATTTGTGAGACAGCAACTGAGTGAGTGAGTACATCCGAGGTTTTGGTGGAAAGTGGGAATTCATTGCACTGTGGGATGAAGTCTATCCAGTCATTTCTGCTGGTGAATGAAACGAGGCCTCAATATTAGGAGTAGAAGATTTAGGACAGAGATGTGGAGGAACTGCTTTACCTGGAGAACAGTGAATCCATGGAATTCTCTGCCCAAGGAAGCAGTAGAGACAGCTTCATTAATTATATTCAGGACACAGTTGGGTGGGGTTTTGCATGAGGGGCATGGATAGGGTTAATAGACAGGGTCTTTTCCTTGGGATGGGGAAGTACAGAATTAGAGGGTAATAGATTTCAGGTGAGGGTGGGGAAGATGTAAAAGAGATCTCAGGGGCAACTTTTTCACGGAGAGGATGATGCATGCATGGAATGAGCTGCCAGAGAAAGTGATGGGGGCTGGTACAATTACAACAGTTAAAAGGCATCTGGATGGGCATATGAATACAAAGGGTTCAGACCGATAAGGGGCAAGTGGAGTCATAGAGATGTACAGCACGGAAACAGACCCTTTGGTCCAACTCGTCCTTGCCGACCAGATAGCCAACACAATTTTGTCCCAGCTGCCAGCACCCAGCCCATATAGGGGCCACGTGATGGCAAATGTGACTTGATTAATTCAGGAAATCTGGTCAGCTCAGAGAAGTTGGGCCAAAGGGTCTGTTTCCGTGCTGTATGACCCTAATCGTCTTCCGTGAAAGCAGTAGTGTGGTTTTGAAGACTGGACTTTCAGAGCAGCTTTCATGAATGTCTTGCCCTTACTGGGAGCAGAAGAGCTTGACTGAAGTGTGTCGGTGTTAATGCCTTAATGTCTCATTTTGCTCCCTGCTTCCTGGGGTCGTTAACCATTTTGTGTCTGGTTGTTCCTCAAGAAGCTGCATTGCAGGTTCACTCTGAATTGACACACTTTTTTTTGTTTCCCAAAATCAGACCTGCTCACTCTCAGCAGTATCCCAATATTGTGAAAGATATTAACTTTCAGGTGGAATTATCCAAAATTCAGAGTGATGTCAGTCTTGATGTTTTTGCTTTTCTGCCCCTGTAAGATCCTGAATCAGTACCTTCAGGAGAATTAGTTAGAGCGGAGTGAGAACAGACGGGGAGAGAGAGAGTGGGATGGTGCTTTCAATTTTGTGGAGAAACAAAAGAAAAGAATGTTCTGCAGAAAGTAGAATTGCTTGTTCTGAATTTCCACCCTGGACTGACAGTGATGACTTTGTAATCTCCTTTTACAGAGTATTTGAAGATCTGGAGACGGAAGTTTCAAAATCAACAGATGAAGGGCTTATGCTTGAAACACCTACTCTTCTGCTCTTCGGATGCTGCCTGACCTGCTGTGCTTTTCCAGCGCCGCACGTTTTGACTCTGACTCTGCAGCGTCTGCAGTCCTCACTTTGATGTCAATGTCTGACAGTCACTCAATCCATCAGGACTGCAATAATTTTCAACTGTGATTCTGTGAGAAGGAGCAAAGCTCTTTGGTTCCAGTTTGAGAACGTTTTCAGCATCAGTGGGTCTGGGTGAGTGCCCCTACTGTTGCAGCGCACTGCATGTGGAGCGTGTAGCAGCTATACGGCGTGGGAAGAGGAATTCACAGCCTGGAGAGGCTGTACATGCGTATGTGTGCACCTGAAGCTTCGGCCATGGAGAAACCCGAGGATTCCTGCCCTTTGGATAAACCATGGAAGTGTAGCGACTGTGGGAAAGGCTTCTGTTTCCCGTCTGTTCTGGAGACTCATCGGCGCAGCCACACCGGGGAGAGGCCGTTCTCCTGCCCCGTCTGTGGGAAGGGCTGCAGCAGTTCCTCCAACCTGCTGACCCACCGGTGGGTTCACACAGGGGAGAGGCCCTTCACCTGCCCCGAGTGCGGGAAGGCCTTCTGCAATTCCACCAACCTGCTGGCCCATCAGCGGGTCCACACAGGAGAGAGGCCCTTCAGCTGTCCCGAGTGCGGGAAGGCCTTCAGCAATTCCTACAACCTGCTGACCCACCGGCGGGTCCATACGGGAGAGAGGCCCTTCAGCTGTCCAGAGTGCGGGAAGGCCTTTAGCCATTCCTCCACCCTGCTGAGGCACCGGCAGGTCCACACAGGGGAGAGGCCATTCCCCTGCACCGAGTGCGGGAAGGCCTTCAGGCGTTTCGACACCCTGCTGAGTCACCGGCAGGTCCACACGGGAGAGAGGCCCTTCAGCTGCCCCGAGTGCGGGAAGGCCTTCAGCAATTCCTCCAACCTCGTGATCCACCGGCGGGTTCACAGGGTAGAGAGGCCCTTCAGCTGCCCCGAGTGTGGGAAGGCCTTCAGCCATTCCTCCACCCTGCTGAGGCACCAGCAGGTCCACACAGGGGAGAGGCCTTTCCCCTGCACTGAGTGTGGGAAGGCGTTCAGGCATTCCAACACCCTGCTGAGGCACCGGCAGGTCCACACGGGGGAGAGGCCCTTCACCTGCCCCGAGTGCGGGAAGGCTTTCTGCAATTCCTCCAACCTGCTGGCCCATCAGCGGGTCCACACGGGGGAGAGACCCTTCACCTGCCCCGAGTGCGGGAAGGCCTTCAGCAATTCCTCCAACCTGCTGGCCCATCAGCGGGTCCACACAGGGGAGAGGCCATTCAACTGCCCCGAGTGTGGGAAGGCCTTCAGCAATTCCTCCAACCTGCTGGCCCATCAGCGGATCCACACGGGGGAGAGGCCATTCAGCTGCCCCGAATGTGGGAAGGCCTTCAGCTGTTCCTCCAATCTGCTGAGGCACCAACGAGTTCACGTGCCATTGCAGGGGGATTGAAAGTGTGACGGTTGACTGCCATTATCGACTGGACTATCAACCCAGTTTGGAGGATTCCCAGGGTTTGAATCCCACGGCGGGAGATGGCAGAATTGAAATTTGGTCAGAAACCTGGAGTTCAGAATCTGACAAAAACCCATCTTTTGGGAGGATGGGTGTAATGGAAAATTATCCATTTACTGTGAAATTTAAAGAGAATGCTTTTCCTTAATTCAATGCTTTGTAAACGCTGCTTTGATGAAGGTTTGCCGTTAGCTTATCTCCGTTTGAATTCTGTAAACATTCAACATGACCTTGTGATAATCGAACTCAGCGAAAGCTGAAGAACTGTTATGTCTAGGACCAGGGGATGAGAGGATAACAACTTGAGTTTCCCCCCCAGCCTTTGCCCTTGAGAGTGTGATAAGGAACGCATCTGTACAGTGTTTCAGTGCTCTTTGCATTGAGGCATCTGGCTTAGTGTAATGAGTCAATCCTGCAGGATTTAGAAATAAAGATCCTTTCTTTGCTCTGGCTAATAATTGAGTCAAATCGATTTAATTTCCACGACCGGGGGAATCCCCATCTGATTTATTCACGTCCTTTTAATGGAAGGAAACTGCCGTTTGGGAAAAGGATTCACTCAGTCGTTCCAGCTGCATCCTTTACCCGGTCTGGCCTACATGAGACTGCAAACCCACAGCAGTCTGGTTGACTCTACACTGCACCCCCTGGCAAATGATGGGGAGAAACTTACTTGGAGACAGGGTACGGGTTGAAATTGCTGAGTGAATTGCTCCAGGTTAAGGCTGTACCAAGGATCCAATTACAAAGGGACAACTCAGTGCTGACCAATAGTAAAGAAAGTGAGGTGGGGTGGGGGCGTGAGGGTGACCTTGAGCTATTTAAGAAGCAGTACTTTTTCTATGCCTTTTTGCTAGGGGGATCTGAGGCTATAACAAAGTTGGGTCACAGTAAAGGTTACCTGAATTTAGCACTGCGCTCAGGCTCTAATTGAAAGCTTTGAGCTCCAAGAGTTTTTTGGTTTAAATCTGCTCATTTCTTTCAGCCTCCTGCACTAAGTTTTCAATGTCATGTATCAGATGGAACAGGGAATGAGCAGCCAGTATCATTAGAAAGTATAAATCTTTCAGGAGTGCAGGTACTGCGTGGTTTCATCAGCATTGTAAAGTTTACTGGCAGCACCGGGAGGTGTGGGCTGTGTTCACTAGAAACGATGTGGATGTGCCAGTGTTGAGCTGGGGTGGACAAAGGTAAAAATCCCACAACAGCAGGTTATAGTTTATTTGGAAGCACTAGCTTTTGGAGCACTACTCCTTCATCGGGTAGCTGTGGAGCAGGATCAAAAGACACTGTGATCTTTTGCTATAAAATGTATCATGCAACTGAGGATATATTGAACAAACCTAGATTGCTGTTAGGTCTTTTCATCTTTTAGAATGGGTTGCAGGTTTTCGTTCATTAATATGGAGGAGAAAGTGAGGTCTGCAGATGCTGGAGATCAGAGCTGGAAATGTGTTGCTGGAAAAGCGCAGCAGGTCAGGCAGCATCCAGGGAACAGGAGAATCGACGTTTCGGGCATAAGCCCTTCTTCAGGAACCTGAAGAAGGGCTTATGCCCGAAACGTCGATTCTCCTGTTCCCTGGATGCTGCCTGACCTGCTGCGCTTTTCCAGCAACACACTTCCAGCTTCGTTCATTAATATGTAAATCCTAGAACATCTTTTAAGTCGCACTCCAGAGTTGCTTAAGGTTTTAATTTAAAAAGGTGACATCTCAGCTCAGACAATTCATTAAAGGTTCAAATCTGTCAGTATCCCAATCTTGGATCAGACTGATTCTATTTCTAAAGTAGGAATGTATAAAATATTAAATGGATTGATTGCCTGCAGATTGTGCACTTATTGATCAAAGTTGAATATATCTGCAAATATATTTTTGCCAATACAAATTCATCCCATTGAGTTGTGTGTGTGCGTGTGTGTGTGTGCATGTGAGTTTGTGTGTGAATGTGATGGAGTATAAGCCTGAGAGTGTGTTGGGGGGTGTATGTGTGTGTCTGAGAGAGAGCATGTGTATGAGAAATATGAATAAAATTTGAGGGATTGTGTTTTGCTAAAACAAGGAAGGGTAGGACTTGTACAGTTAATGGTAGGGCCCTGGGTCGTGTTATAGAATAGACTGACATCGCAGTTTGGGGGGAGGTGTTGAGGTATATAGTTCTTTGAAGGTTGCATCACTGGTAGACAGAGTGGTTAAGATGATATTAAGCACCATAGCCTTCATTGTTCACATTGTTGAGTATAAGAGTTGGGACATCATGTTGAGATTGTACAGGATTTTGGTGAGGCCACTTTCAGAGTACTGAGTACAGTTCTGGTGGCCCTGTAATGGGAAGAATTCTATTAGAAAGGGTATAGTAAAGATTTACCAGGACATTGCCAGGATTGGAGCGTTTGAGTTACAAGGAGTGGCTGGGATTTTTTTTACTGGAGTGCAGGAGGATGAGATTTATAAAATCATGAGGAGTGGAGGTGAAGTGAAGAGCAAAGGGCTCTTCCTTTGCGTAGGGGAGCTCAAAATTAGGGGGCATATTTCTTTAAGGTGAGAGGAGAGAGACTTAAAAGGAACGTGAGGGGCAATGTTTTGACAGAGGGTTGTTTGCATGTGGAATGAACTTGTAGATGCAGGTTACAGTTACAACGTTTAAACGACATTTGGATGGGTACATGAAGAGAAAGATTTCGAGGGATATGGGCCAAATGCAGACAAGTGGGACTAGTTTAGTTTGGGAATCCTGGTCGGCATGGACGGGTTGGACTGAAGGGTCTGTTTCTGTGTTGTATACCTCTATAAACCAGAAGTGATCTTATTGAAAGCAGTAGAATTCTGAAAGGGGCTTGACAGGATAGATGCAGATAAAATGCTCCTTTGTTGGGGGATGTCATAGAATCCCGACAATGTGGAAGCAGACCATTTGGCCCAACTGTACCACCCTGGCCCTCCGAAGAGCGTCCCACCGCTACCCAATCCCTATTTCCCATGGCTAATCCGTCCTAATTTGCACACTCCTGGGCACTATGTTTTTAACCTATACTAAATTACCCAATGATTGCAGATGCTGGAAACCAGATTCTGAATTAGAGTGGTGCTGGAAAAGCACAGCAGTTCAGGCAGCAGCCGAGCGCAGGCAAATCGACATTTCGGGTAAAAGCCCTTCATCATTCTGCTGCTTTTGCCCTAAACGTCGATTTTCCTCCTCGTAATTTAGTAATATAGAACTCATCTCCGCATACCTTGACACCGTCCTGTCCCCCTTAGTCCAAGAACTCCCCACCTACGTTCGGGACACCACCCATGCCCTCCACCTGCTCCATGATTTTCGCTTCCCCGGTCCCCAACGCCTTATTTTCACCATGGACATCCAGTCCCTGTACACCTCCATCCCCCATCACGAAGGACTCAAAGCCCTCCGCTTCTTTCTTTCCCGCCGTACCGACCAGTACCCTTCCACTGACACCCTCCTTCGACTGACTGAACTGGTCCTCACCCTGAACAACTTCTCTTTCCAATCCTCCCACTTCCTCCAAACGAAAGGAGTAGCCATGGGCACCCGCATGGGCCCCAGCTATGCCTGCCTCTTCGTAGGATATGTGGAACAATCCATCTTCCGCAACTACACTGGCCCCACCCCCCACCTTTTCCTCCGCTACATCGATGACTGTATCGGCGCCGCCTCGTGCTCCCACGAGGAGGTTGAACAGTTCATCCACTTCACCAACACCTTCCACCCCGACCTCAAATTCACCTGGACAGTCTCAGATTCCTCCCTCCCCTTCCTCGACCTTTCTATTTCTATCTCAGGCGACCGAATCAACACGGACATCTACTACAAACCGACCGACTCCCACAGCTACCTGGACTACACCTCCTCCCATCTGCCCCCTGTAAAAACGCTATCCCATTCTCCCAATTCCTTTGACTCTGCCGCATCTGCTCCCAGGAGGACCAGTTCCAAAAACGCACAACCCAGATGGCCTCCTTCTTCAAGGACCGCAATTTCCCCCCGATGTGGTCGACGATGCCCACCACCGCATCTCTTCCACTTCCCGCTCCTCCGCCCTTGAACCCCGCCCCTCCAACCGCCACCAGGACAGAACCCCACTGGTCCTCACCTACCACCCCACCAATCTCCATGTACAGCGCATCATCCGCCGTCATTTCCGCTACCTCCAAATGGACCCCACCACCAAGGATATATTTCCCTCCCCTCCCCTATCAGCATTCCGTAAAGACCACTCCCTCCGTGACTCCCTCGTCAGATCCACCCTCCCCACCAACCCAACCTCCACTCCCGGCACCTTCCCCTGCAACCGCAGGAGGTGCAAGACTTGCGCCCACACCTCCCCCCTCACCTCCCTCCAAGGCCCCAAAGGAAACTTCCATATCCGCCACAGATTCACCTGCACCTCCACACATATCATCTATTGCATCCTTTGCACCCGATGTGGCCTCCTCTATATTGGGGAGACAGGCCGGCTACTTGCGGAGCGTTCAGAGAACACCTCTGGGCCACCCGGACGAACCAACCCAATCACCCTGTAGCTCAACATTTCAATTCCCCCTCCCACTCCACCAAGGATATGCAGGTCTTTGGACTCCTCCATCGTCAGACCACAACAAAACGACGGTTGGAGGAAGAACGCCTCATCTTCCGGCTAGGAACCTTCCAACCACAAGGGATGAACTCGGATTTCACCAGTTTCCTCATTTCCCCTCCCCCCACCCTGTCTCAGTCAAATCCATCAAATTCAGCACCGCCTTCCTAACCTGCAATCTTCTTCCCGACCTCTCTGCCCCACCCCAGTCTGACCTATCACCCTCACCTTGACCTCTTTCCACCTATCACATTTCCGACGCCCCTCCCCCAAGTCCCTCCTCCCTACCTTTTATCTTAGCCTGCTGGACAAACTTTCCTCATTCCTGAAGAAGGGCTAATGCCCGAAACGTCGATTCTCCTGTTCCCTGGATGCTGCCTGACCTGCTGCGCCTTTCCAGCAACACATTTCCAGCTCTGATCTCCAGCATCTGCAGACCTCACTTTCTCCTCCCGTAATTTAGTATAGCCAATCCACCCTAACCTACAACCGAATCAATAAATTACCTTCTCAAGAATGTAATTTAACTGCAGAGCTTTTCTAAGAAAAATATCAGTCTGACTCAACATTGGGACACAGACAGAATTCAAACCTATTGTCTTTAAAGGAATATTTCTGCTTATAAATTGGGCAACGTCTCTTCGAAATGTAGATTCATTTGGATATAACTACGTCACTTTACATCTTAAGATATCCGTTTGAATGTGCACACATCTCTTTTAAATGGACAACATTACATTTCAACCTCTTTATTTGCAGAAATAGCCCGTTAAAATGTCCGTGTCCCTTTAAAAGGCAGATTTCCCCCTTTAGATATGACGCCGTTCCGTTAGATGTCAGAATATCTGTTTAAATTGAGCCGTGAGCTTTCCCAATGTAGACGGGGCTCCTGGAAACGTGGCAGTGTCCCCCCTGCAGCTGCAGAGCGAGACAGGAGAGTTTGTTTTTGTGAATGAGCAGTTGTAACGCGAGGTGGCTGTTGCTTGGTGACGGTGAGGCTCCCCCGGCCCCGCCCATCCCCCCGTGCAGACGTCACGCGGGGGTGAAGGCGGTTGGGAGGAGAAGTCGCTCGAGCGGGGAAGCGGCGGGAGGGCGGCCGTTAGGAAAATGGCGCCGTGCGGCCCGGGGCAGACACCCGTCACTGGGCACCGCCGCCTTCCTGGCGCAGCTGCTGTGTCACGGCCACACCGGCCGGCTGTACAGCAGGCAGGAGCCGGTGAGCATTCTGGAGGCGGATGGGGTTAAGGGCCTGTTTGGGAACTCGTCGGCCGCCTGGGTGGTGGAGTTCTACTGGTCGTGGGACGGCCCCTGTGTCAACTATGGGGCCACCTGGAAGGTACTGGGCCCGGGAGGTGAAAGGTGAGGCAGGTTGGGGGGGGACGGAGGGGAAGGAATGTGGGGCCTGTCCTGTCCTGTCCTGTCCTGTCATAGTGACATTTTGCACTCATTTTCCATCTGCTTTTACTGGGGCTTGTGATTTTGACCATCACTTTTTTTACAAATTCTTGTGTTTTTTATCCTTTTTTTTTTAATCGTTGTGCTTTTTTACTGTTGCAGTAACTTGTGCAATTGGTCAGCCTAGTGTGTAAATACTAGTGAAGGAGATTATGCACCAGCATATATATGTTGTTCAGTCATTGAAGGGGCAGGACCTGTTGAGAATGGTTAAAGTACGTGGTGTACTAAGCCTTGTTAACATGGTTTGTTATTGGTGAAAGTATACTCATAATTTAGAGTTGCAGATGTATGGCACGGAAACTGACCTTTTCATCATCCCCATCCATGCTGACCAGATATCCTAAATTAATCTAGTCCCAATTGCCAGCACTTGGCTCATATCCCTCTGAACCCTTCCTATTCAACTACCCATCCAGTTGCCTTTTAAATGCTGTAATTGTACCAGCCTCAATCCCTTCCTCTGGCAGATCATTCCATACACGCATCACCCCATGCTCTACATGTAAAAGTTGCCCCTTTTGTACCTTTCTGCTCTCACTCTAATACCTATGCCCTCTAGTTCTGAACTTCATCCCTACACTGGGGAAAAGACATAAAAACGTTGAGCAGGCAGACTAATGCAAAAGCAATAAAATGTCAAGCCACGTGGGGGAAAAAAAATTGTGGCTCTACCCTTTTATTCTCCCATTGGTATTTGGACACTTAAAATCTGTCGGTAACAGCATTGCCACAGATCGTATTGTGTACACTCCTTGATGTCAACAAGTAGTGTGCATGTTCGCCGGTGTCACCAAAACATTGGGCATGTTCCTCACTGTTGGCAGAAAAGGGGTGAGAACTACTTTTGATGGACCAATTAGGAGCACTGGAGGACCGGAAGGAGATCCCCTATTGTCTTAATGTGGAAGTCGGACCATGAGCTTTTGAAGCTCCTGCTCCTCTCTCTCAAGATTGAGCTTCACCCCAGACTGCAACTTCCTTTCTCTCTGAGAATGGTGCTCTCTTTTTGTCGCCCCCTTTTCAGTTTATGTTTCATTCTGGGGTTCAATTGTTGACTTGGAGCAACTGAAAGGAAAAGGAGTGAATCCAGGGAGGGTGAGAGCCTCGGGCAAAGTTGGTCCAGGTCTGTGTCGCAATTGGTGAAAGAGACAGGCAGGAGACTGGAAGAACACAGCAAGCCAGACAGAATCAGGAGATGAAGAAGTCAATGTTTCAGGTGTAACCTTTGTTCAGAACTGGGGGCGGGTGTGGGGAACGCTGGAGGCAGGGTGGTGAAGTCGGGATAGGTGGAGACAGGTAGAGAGTATTGGTCAATGGGAGGAAGGAATCTAGTTGGTGGCAGGAGCTGTGGAATGGAGGGGAAGGGCTGGGAACGGAGTTGGGGGATGGGAAGGGACGTTATTTGAAATTGGAGAACTCAATGTTGAGTCCTTTGGACTATAGGCTGCCTGAGCGGAAGGTGAGGTGGTGTTTCTCCAATTTGTGGTTTGGTTTGTTGTGGCAATGGAGGAGGCCAAAGATAGTCATGTCAGAAAGGGAGTGGGAAGGGGAATTAAAATGAGTAGTGACTGGGAGGTCCGGTCGGCCTCTGCGGATCCAGCTACGATGCTCAGTCTTCCCAATGTAGAGAAGGCCACAATTGGCAAATACAGAACCCCAATGTGAAGTTATAGCCTTTCCTGTGGAAAAAAAAGCAGAAAGGAGGTGTATTATTTAAACGGTGATATATTCGGATGTGGACAAAGTGAGGACTGGAGACCAGAGTCAAAAAGTGTGATACTGGAAAAGCACAGCCGGTCAAGCAGCATCCTAGGAGCAGAAGAGTCGAGGTTTCGGGCACAAGTCCTTCATCAGGAATGATGCATGGATGTATAAAGGGGTGTCAGCATCCTTCTGTGCCAGTTGTCAGACAGGTGCAGCAAGCAATCGGTAAGGCAAGTGGTGTATTAGCAAGAGGAATTGATTTCAGAAGTGGGGATGCCTTCCTGCAGTTGGAGGGTCATTGAATATATTCAAGGCTGAGTTCATCTGACTTTTGAACAACAAAGAAATGGATGTTTATGGGGGAAGGCAAGAAAATGATTTTAAGACCAGTACAGAACAATTAGAGTCAGACTGCACAGAAAAAAACCCTTGAGTCCAACTAGTCCACGCTGACTGTGTTCTCAAACTAAACCAGTCCCACCAGCCAGTGTTTGGCAGTTATCCCTCTGAAACTTCCCTATTCATGTACTTATCCAAATGTCTTTTAAACGTTGTAACTGTACCTGCGTCCACGACCTCCTGTAGACATTCAGTCCACACGTGAGCCTCTTTATATAAAATAAATTGTGCCCTTCAAGTCTTTTTAAAATCTTTCCCCTCTCACCTTCAAAATTTGCTCTCTAATTTTGAAACCCCCACCCTAGGGGAAGGACTTTCACCTCATCTCTCCCCTCGAGGTTTTATAAACCTCGATAAGGTCACCTCTCGACCTCCTATGCTCCAGTGAAAAAATTCTAGCCTCTCCACCTAGATGTAGGTAGATCCATATCCAGTCATGATCTGTTCAATGCTGGTCTCAATTCTCACTGTGTCGAGGACAGCAAGAGACCACAAGACATAGGAGCAGAAATTAGGCCATTCAGCCCACCAGGTCTGCCCGTACCATTCAATTGTGGCTGATCCGTTTCTCAATCCCATCCTTTCGCTTTCAGCAAAGTGAAAATGAAAGGAGAGAGTGTGGGGCGGAGATTTTCAGCTTCTAGGGAATAAGAGAGGTAAGAGCGTTAAATTAGAATTTATGGGATTGACTGATGAGCCGAGGAGTGGCAGATGGAGTTTAATTTAGAGAAATGTGAGGTGTTGCATTTTGGTCAAGCAATCAGGCAGGACTGACACAGTTAAGGAGAATGTTACAGAATAAAGAGACCTTGGAGTGAAGGGTCATAGTTCCTTGAAAGTGGCGTTTCAGGTAGACAGAATAGTGAAGCAGGCGTTTGATTTGGTTTGGTTTGCTTTCCTTTGTTGGTCAGAGCATTGAATATAGGAGGTGGGAGGTCATGTTATGGCTGTATATTGGTTTGACCACTTTTGGAATACTGCATTCAGTTCTGATCTCCTTGATATAGGCAAAAGCTTGTGGACTTTTGAAGGGGGTCAGAAAAGATTGACAAAACTGTTGCCAGAGTTGGAGGGTTTGATGTACAGGGAGAGGCTGAATAGACCAGGGATATTTTCCCCAAAGCATCGGAGTCTGAGGGGTAATCTTCTAGGCTTTTATAAAGGGCACAGATAGGGTGAATATTCAAGATCTTTTCCCTCGGGTAGTCCAGACTAGAGGGCATCTGTTTGAGGTGAGAGGGGAATGATTTAAAAGGGACCTGAGGGGCAAGTTTATCACACAGAGGGCGGTGCATGTATGGAATGAGTTGCCAGAGGAAGTGGTGGAAGCTGGTACAATTACAACATTTATAAGGCATCTGAATGGGAAGGAATTAGAGGGATATAGGCCAAATGATGGCAAATGGGACTAGATTAATTTCGGATATCTGTCCGGTACGGAGGAGTTGGGCCACAGGTATGTTTCCGTGCTGTATGACTCTAATCATTTCGATGAAAGCAGAAGCATGGTTGTAAAGACTGGACTTTCAGAGCAGCTTTTCAAGATGTTTTGCCCTTACTGGGAGCAGAAGAAGTTACAATGAAATCTTGCATTTGTGACACAGCAACAGAGTGAGTGAGTATATCTGGGATTTTGGTAGAAAGTGGTAATTCATTGCACTAGTGGGGATGAAGTGCTTTAAGATTTACCAACAGGAAGTAAAGTTTGCTGAGCAGGGAGTTGAGTGAAGGATTAGGTGGGTCTTTATTTTAAACTGCTCATTCCTTTCAGCCTCCAACATTGTATTTCCAATATTGTGCATCAGATGGAGCGGTGAATCAGTACCGCAGGTATTGCATTGTTTCCTGAGCATTGTAAAGTTTATTGGCAGCAGTGGGAGGTGTGGGCTGTATTTACTTGAAACAATTAAGCAGTTAGCACATTTTTGAGAGGGAAGAGTGGGACTTGTCTTTTGATTTGCAGAAGGTGGGAGGTTCTTGATGCTGTGATCTGGAGCAAACACAACTGCGGGTAATCATTGAATCTCGACAGTGGGGAAGTAGGCCATTCAAATCCACACTGACCCCTCTGAAGAGTATGCCACCCAGAGCAACTCCCACCCGCCCTCTACCCTATCCAGTCAAGCAAGTGGATGAGACTCAGCTTCAGGATTGGTGGTGGGGGGGGTAGATTTACGACAGATGAGGAACTGCTTTCGACGGAGAGTAGTGAATTTGGAATTCTCTGCTCAAGGAAGCAGTAGAGACAGCTTCATTAAGTATGTTCAAGACACAGTTGGATAGGTTTTTGCATGGTAGGGGAAGGAAGGTGATTGGGACAGTGCAAAGAGGAGGAGCTGGGATGATGGATAGATCAGCCATGATCTTAATGGCAGAGTAGGCTGGACGGGCCAAATGGCCTTTTCCTGCTTCTATTACTATGAAATTATAAGCCTGCATTTCCTATGGCTAACCCACCTAACCTGTGCATCCCTGAACGCTGTGGGCAATTTAGCATGGCCAATCCAAATCAAGACCAGCGAGCAATGTAGTGATGTGGAAAATGAACATCAGAGAATGATAGAAAGGAACAAGGAGAGTAAATAAACCAGCAATCAAAACTGGATTCTAAAGATCACAAAAATTAAAATTAAAAATGATGTCTGAATGTGTGACACATTGTAAGAAAAGTGAATGAATTGACTGCACAAATTGATGAAGAGAATAATTATGATCTGAGACTTGTTACAGAGACATGGCTTCAGGATGACAAGGATTGGATCCTGAATATCTCGGGGGTAGTCAAATGGGAAGCTAGGTAAAGCTACAGGATTGGCACCACTAATCAAAGCACTGATTGCAGGGTAGTCTGGTGTCAGCCTGGATTTCAGGTCCTGATTTCTCTGTCCTCTGTTGATCTTCTTGTTCCCATAGACTAAGATGTCGGTTTGTTCTCAGCTCTGCTGGATTTCTGCTGAAGCTTTGACCTCCCCACCTTTTACACCTTTCAGAACAATAAAACATTCAGTCAATCGAGACCCAACGCACAATCTCCCAGCCTGTCAACTGACCAGAGTGTAGTCATAGCAGGGAATCAAACAAGAAAAATGAAACCAAATTAGAAATAAAATGTGCTCATGCTTAATGTTTTTTAGACAGTAAACCAAAAATAGGGGTCTCCCAGGATTCTGTTGTGCCCTACATGAGGAATTCTGTCTCCTTTACATCTAACTATTAGTATCAAGCTACAATATTTACATCAACAGAAATAAAGCATCTGAATCAAATAGACATAGAAATATACAGCACAGAAATAGACTTTTTCTCTCTCTCATGCAAACACACATACACAGGATGGTTAAAAAGGCATTTAGCATACTTGCCTTCATTGTTCACACCATCGTATAGAAGTTGGGACATCGTTGAGGTTGTACAGGATGTTGGTGAGGCTACTTTTAGAGCACTGAGTACAGTTCTGGTCTCCCTGTAATAGGAAGAATGCTATTAGAGAGGATTCGGAGATGCCGGTGTTGGACTGGGGTGTACAAAGTTAAAAATCACACAACACCAGGTTATTGTCCAACAGGTTTAATTGGAAGCACACTAGCTTTCGGAGCGACGCTTCTTCATCAGGTGATTGTGGAGGGCTCGATCATAACACAGAATTTATAGCAAAAATTTGCAGTGTGATGTAACTGAAATTATACATTGAAGAATTGATCGTCTGTTGAGCCTTTCATCTGTTAGAATACAGTCATAGTTTCACTTCTTTCATGTGTAAATCACAAAACCCTTTTTTTAAAGTTGCATTGTTAACAATGGTGATAGCTAGACAATGTGTTGAAGGTGTTAGCCCCCTGTGTTCTCTGTCTATGATCTGATGTTTAGATTGATTCCAATCTAAAAAGTGAAATAAGAGTTTTACATAAATTCATGCAGTTTTTGAGCTCAGAGTTCGACATGAATCTATGTGGTTTTTGAGCAAAGTGCAATGTAACTTTGTACCAAAAAAATTCACCACACACAATATATATGTGTGCATGTGGGTCTTTGTCTGGGGTGGGGAGTGTGTGTGTGTGTGTGTGTGTGTGTAATGAGTGCAGAGTGTCTTAAGTCAGTGAGGGGGTGCATGTGTGGGAGTCTGTGTGTCTATAAGGGTGTGTGTGGGTGTCTGTGTGCGCGTCTGTGTGTATCTGTGTCCGTATGCATGTGAGAGTGTGTGTCGGAATATCTGTGTGTGTGTAGTGCAATGGTGATCACCTGTAATGTGACATGAACCCAAGGTCCCGGTTGAGGCCCTTGGGTTCATGTCACATTACAGGTACCGAACTTAGCTATCAGCCTCTGCTCAGCCACTTTCCTCTGCTGCCTGTCCCGAAGTCCACCTTGGAGGATGGTCACCCGAAGGTCCGAGGCTGAATGTCCTGGACCACTGAAGTGTTCCCCAACTGGGAGGGAACCCTCCTGTCTGTTGATTGTTGTGCGGTGCCCATTCATCGGTTGTCGTAGCCTTTGCTCAGTTTCCCCAATGTACAATGCCTCTGGGCATCCCTGCCTGCAACGTATAAGATAGACAATGTTGGCTGAGTCACATGAGTACCTGCCATGTACATGGTGGGAGTTGTTCCCACGTGTAATAGTGGTATCTATGTCCACAATCTGACACGTTTTGCAGCGTCCACCACGACAGGGTTGTATGGAGTTGTCCTGAGAGCCGGGCAGTTTGCTACGAACAATGATCTGTTTGAGGTTTGGCGGTTGTTTAAAGGCAAGTAGTGGAGGTGTGGGGAAGGTCTTGGTGAGGTGCTCATCTCCATTGATAATGTGTTGCACGTCACGAAGAACATGGCGTAATGTTTCAGCACCTGAACAATTGCAACCCGTGTCTGTCTCCTGAGGAGGTCATTACAGTTCCTTGCTGTGGCACGTAGGAACTGGCGGTCGATGAGTTGAACATTGTACCCCATTCTTGTGAGGGAATTCTTGAGTACTTCCAGGTGTCCGTCACGTTCCTCCTCATCTGAGCAGATCCGGTGTATGCGTAGGGCTTGTCCATAGGGAATGGCTGTTTTAAAATGTTTTGGGTGGAAGCTGGAGAAGTGTAGCATTGTGAGGTTGTCTGTAGAGTGTGGTGCTGAGGTGTCCGTCCTTGATGGGGAGACACGTGTCCAAGAATGAGACAGACAGTCGAGAGTAGTCCATGGTGAGTTTGATGGTGGGATGAAACTTGTTGATGTCACTGTGTAGTTTTATCAGTGACTCCTCGCCATAGGTCCAGAGGAAGAAAATGTCATCAATGTACCTGGTGTACAATGTCGGTTGGAGATCCTGCATAGAGAAGAAATCTTGTTCAAAGCTGTGCATAAAAATGTTGGCATATTGGGGTGCAAATTTGGTCCCCATGGCTGTTCCGTGTCTGGATGAAGAATTGGTTGTCAAAGGTGAAGACGTTATGATTGAGGATAAAGCGGATGAGTTGTAGGATGGTGTTTGAAGATTGGCAGTTGTTGGTGTTGAGTACTGAGGCTGTTGCCACGATGCCATCATCGTGGGGGATGCTGGTGTAGAGTGCGGAAACATCCATTGTGACGAGGAATGTTCCTGGTTCGACTGGTCCATGGGTGCTGAGTTTCTGTGAGAAATCCGTAGTGTCGCGACAGAAGCTGGGGATCCCCTGTACAATAGGTTTCAAGATGCCTTCCACATAGCCAGAGAGATTCTCACATAGGGTCCCATTTCCCGACACGATGGGACGTCCCGGTGTGTTGGCTTTGTGTACCTTTGGAAGGCAGTAGAAGTCGCCTACACGAGAAGTACGTGGGATGAGGGCGCGTAGGGAGCTCTGAAGGACTGGATCCAAAGTTCTGATCAGTGTGTTTAATTCTCGGATATGTTCTTTGGTCGGATCAGCTGGTTGCCTGTAGTGTTCCTATTTGTTCAGTTGTCGGTCCACTTCCTTGCAGTAATCTGTTCTATTCTGAATGACAACGGCTCCTCCTTTACCTGCTGGTTTGATGACAATGTTGTGATTGGTTTTGAGAGCCTGGATGGCATTGCGTTGGGAACGGGTGATGTTTTGCTCTACCTTATGGGTACGGCTGATGAATCTGGCATTTATATATTTCCTGACAGTTTGAGCATACATGTTTACGAGAGGTGTGGTGGCAAAGTCTCTCTGCGTAGTCTGTGTTGTAGGTCGACCTAAGTGGGTTCGTGATCCGTAATCCATTCGGGATCTTTCCTGCTTGCCTGCATTCCTGTAGAAACTTGATGTCTGTGTCGATATGTGCGATCTTCTTGGAGATCCTCTCCACTTTAAGCCGGCAGTTAGTGGTGTCGATAGTAGTCATGATTCAGAGATGCCGGTGTTGGACTAGGGTGTACAAAGTTAAAAATCACACAACACCAGGTTATAGTCCAACAGGTTTAATTGGAAGCACACTAGCTTTCGGAGCGACGCTCCTTCATCAGGTGATTAGATTAGATTAGATTAGATTACTTACAGTGTGGAAACAGGCCCTTCAGCCCAACAGGTCCACACCGACTCGCCAAAGCGCAAGCCACCCATACCCCTACATTTGCCCCTTACCTAACACTACGGGCAATTTAGCATGGCCAATTCACCTGACCTGCACATTTTTGGACTGTGGGAGGAAACCGGAGCACCCGGTGGAAACCCACGCAGACACGGGGAGAACGTGCAAACTCCACACAATCAGTCGCCTGAGGCGGGAATTGAACCCGGGTCTCTGGCGCTGTGAGGCAGCAGTGCTAACCACTGTGCCACCATGCCACCCACGGAGGGCTCGATCGTAACACAGAATTTATAGCAAAAATTTGCAGTGTGATGTAACTGAAATTATACATTGAAGAATTGATTGTCTGTTAAGCCTTTCATCTGTTAGAATACAGTGATAGTTTCACTTCTTTCATGTGTAAATCACAAAACCCTTTTTTTAAAGTTGCATTCTCGGGTTAGCTGTTAACAATGGTGATAGCTAGACAACGTGTGTTGAAGGTGTATTAGAGAGGATTCGGTAAAGATTTACCAGGACTTTACCAGGACTGGAGGGTTTGAGTTTTGAGCAGAGGCTGGGACTTTTTCACTGGAGCACAGGAGCTTGACGGGTGATGTTATTGAGATTTATAAAATCATGAGGAGTGGAAGTAAGGTTAATAGCAAACGGCTCTGCCTTAGCATAGAGGAGCTCAAAAACTGGGGGACATTTTTTTTTAAGGTGAGGAGAGAGATTTAAAAGGAACCTGAGGGGCAACGCTTTGACAGTGGGTGGTTTGCATGTGGAATGAGCTTCCTGAGGAAGTGGTCAGTGCAGGTACAGTTACAAAATTTAAACGACATTTGGGTGGGTGCATGAACAGAACGTTTTAAAGGGATATGGACCAAATGCAGGCAAGTGGGACTAGTTTATTTTGGGAATTCTTGTCGGTGTGGACGAGTTGGACTGAAGGGTATGTTTCTGTGCTGTATGCCTTTATGAACCAGAAGTGCTCTTATTGAAACCAGCAGATTATGGGTCGTTCGAACTGCTGCCTCACAGCGCCATAGACCCGGGTTCAATTCCCGCCTCAGGCAACACTCTGTGGAGTTTGCACATCCTCCCCATATCTGTGTGGGTTTCCTCTGGGTGCTCCGGTTTCCTCCCACAATCCAAAAATGTGCAGATTAGGTGAATTGGCCGTGCTAAATTGCCCGCAGTTTTAGATGTAGGGGAATGGGTGGGTTGTGCTTCGGTGGGTTGGTGTGGACTTGTTGGGCCGAAGGACCTGTTTCCACACTGTAAGTAATGTAATCTAATCTGTAAGAATTCTGAAAGGGGTTTGACAGAATAGATGCCGATAAAATGCTCCGTTGTGAGGAGAGTCATTGAATTCCACCAATGTGGAAGCAGGCCATTCAGCCCATCTACTCCACACTGGCCCTCCAAAGAGCATCCTGCCCAAACCCACCCCCACCCCGTATTTCCCATGGCTAATCCACCCTGACCTTCATCCCTAGTGACTATGGATAATTTAGCACAGTCAATCCACACTAACGTAAACAAAGTTAAAAATCATGGAACACCAGGTTTATTTGGAAGCACTAGCTTTTGGAGCTCTACTCCTTCATCAGGTGGTTGTGGAGAATGACATTATGATCACAGAATTTATATCCAAAGGAGTCCAGTTCGTGTAAATGTGACACATTAAACAATTTAGATTAAATCTTTCATCTTTTAGAATGGGTTTCTGTTCTTTGGTATGTTAATCCCAGAATCTGTTTTAAGTAACTTTCTCAAGAATGTAATTTAAATGCAGGGCTCTTCTATTAAAAATGTCAGGCTGACTCGACATTGGGACCCAGACAGAAATCTCACAGCTATTGGTGGATAGGCTGGGACTTTTTTCACTGGAGGTTGAGAGGTGAAGGTGTAGGGTGTCTCCTTAGCAAGTTTACAGATGACACAGATTGGTGGAGTATCAGGTAGTGAAGGGGACTGTCAGAAAATAGAACAGAATATAGATTGGAGAGCTGGGAAGAGAAATGGCAGTTGGAGATCAATCTAGACAAATGAGAGGTGATGCATTTTGGAAGATGCAATTCAAGAGCGAACTATACAGTAAATGGAAAAGTCCTGGGGAAAATTGATGTCTAGAGAGATCTGGGTGTTCAGGTCTATTGTTCTCTGAAGGTGGCAACGCATGTCTGTAGAGTGGTCAAGGTGGCATACAGCATGCTTTCCATCATTGGACGGAGTATTGAGTACAAGAGTTCGCAGGTAATGTTAACGTTGTATAAGATTTTGGTTCGGCCACATTTGGAATACTGCGTACAATTCCGGTCGCTTTGGAGAGGGTGCAGAGGAGGTTCATCAGGATGTTGCCTGGTATGGAGGGCACTAGCTATGAGGAGAGGTTGAGTAGATTAGGATTATTTTCATTAGAAATAAGGATGTTAAGAGGGGGATCTGATTGAGGCCTACAAAAGCATGAGCGGTGTGGACAGGGGTGTATAGCAATAAATTTTTTCCCAGAGGGGAAGACTTAATTACTAAGGGTCACTAGTTCAAAGTGAGAGGGGAAAGTTTGAGGGGAGATATACATGGAAAGTTCTTTACGCAGAGAGTGGTGGGTGCCTCTAATGTATTGCCAGCGGAGGCGGGAGGGGCGGGAAGGATAGCGTCATTTAAGATGTATCTAAACAGATACATGAATGAGCAGGGAGCAAAGGGATGCAGATCCTTAGAAAATAGGTGACAGGTTTAGATAAGAGGATCTGGATCAGCATAGCCTTGGAGTGCTGAAGGGTCTGTTCCTGTGCTGTAAGGTTATTTCTTCTCTTTCTATATGAGGTGAATGGTAGGTGTCATTTCAAGATTAGGGGGTAAATTAAGGTGAGAGAAGAGATTTTAAAAAGACATGAGCACTTGTTTTGAGTGGTTTGTATGCCAAATTAATGTCCAGAGGAAGTGGTGGATGCAGGTACAGTAGTAATGTGTAAAACCTATTTGGATAAGGACATGAATGGGAAAGGTTCAGAGGGATATGGGCCAAACACTGAAACGTGGGACTAGTTTAGTTTGTGAATATAGTCAGCATGGACTACTTGGACTGAAGGGTCTGTTTCTGTGCTGTCTGACACTGTAATTGTTCTGTACTGATCTTAAAACTACTTTCTCGCCTTCCCCATAAACATCCACTTCATTGTTGTTCTAAAATCGGATGAACTCAGCCTTGGATATATTCAATGACCCCCTAACTGCAGGAAGACATCCCCACTTCTGAACTCAATTCCTCTTGCTAATGTACCACTTGCCTTGCTGATTGCTTGCTGCACCTGTCTGACAACTGGCATTGACTGGTTTCGAAGGACACTGAGGCCCTTTGGTACATCCATACATCATTCCTGATGAAGGGCTTGTGTCCAAAATGTCAAGTCTCCTGCTCCTCGGATGCTGTCTGCCCTGCTGTGCTTTTCCAGCGCCACAGTTTTCGACTCTGATCTTGAGCATCTGCAGTCCTCACTTTCTCCACCTCCCAATATATCACCATTTAAACAATGCGCCTCCTTTCGGCAGTTTTTGTTTTACACAACAAAGGCTGTAACTTCACACTGTCGAACTGCATTTGCCATGTGTTTGCCAATTGAGACACAGACCTGGACCAACATTTCCTGACTCTGTCCCCTCCTGGATTCGCTACCTTTCTTTTCAATTGCTGCAAGTCAACAATTGAACCCCAGAATGAAACATAAATGGAAAAGGGGTTGAGAAAAGAGAGTGCCATACCCACAGATGGTGGATAGAGGAAGGAAGTTGCAGTCTGGGCTGAAGCTCAATCTTCTTTTAGAGAGAGGAGCAGCAGCAGCTTCAGAAGCTCATGGTCCACCTTCCGCATTCAGACAATAGGGGGGCTCTGATTGGAAGGAGGACCAGGGTCCTTGTGGTCCTCCCTGGCTTCTCATTGGTCCATTTGAAGAATGAAGGGCTTTTGCCCGAAACGTCAATTTCGCTGCTCCTTAGATGCTGCCTGAACTGCTGTGCTCTTCCAGCACCACTAATCCAGAATCATGCCATTCCTGCAGACAGCGAAGAACATGAGCAGCTTTTGCTGACATGCGCAGTGTGCTCTATGGCGAAGTTGCTGTTTCTGACGGATTTGAAGTGTCCAAATGCTACAATTTTTCCCCTGTGGCTCGACATAACCGCGCATGCTCCTTGCTATTTTTGATGTTCACCTTACTTCCACCCCTCATGGTTTTACATATCTCAATGAGGTCATCTCTCAACCTCCTGTGCTCTAGTGAAAACCCGAAACGTCGATTCTCTTGTTCCCTGGATGCTGCCTGACCTGCTGCGCTTTTCCAGCAACATATTTTCAGCGCTGAAAAGAATCTCAGCCTCTCCTTATAACTCAAACTCTCCAGTCCTGGCAAATGGTTACTGAACCCTCTAATAGAATTCTTTCTATTACAGGGCCGTTCTCAGTACTCTGAAAGTGGCCTCACCAACATCCTGTACAACCTCAACATGATGCCCCAACTCCTTTATGCAATGGTGTGAACAATTAAGGGAAGTGTGCTGAATGCCTTCTTAACCACCCTTCCAACCAGTGCTGCAACTTTCAATGAACTATATATCTGAACTCCCCCTATCCCTCTGTTCTACAACACAATCCAGGGCCCTACCATTAACTGCTGAAAATGTGTTGCTGGAAAAGCGCAGCAGGTCAGGCAGCATCCAAGGAACAGGAGAATCGACGTTTCGGGCATAAGCCTTTCTTCAGGAAACGTCGATTCTCCTGTTCCTTGGATGCTGCCTGACCTGCGCTTTTTCAGCAACACATTTTCAGCTCTGATCTCCAGCATCTGCAGCCCTCACTTTCTCCCTACCATTAACTGTACAAGTTCTGCCTTTCCTTATTTTAGCAAAATGCAACCCTTCGCTTTTACCTATACCTCTCTCCTATACACGCTGTCTCACCCCCCAACACTCAACCTCTCACAGGCTTATACTCCGTCACACTCACTTTCTCAAGCATGTGCACACATATAACAATGGGGTGAATTTGTGTTTGCAGGTATGTTCACTTTTGCACAAAAAGTGCACAATATGCAGGCAGCCAATCCATGTAATATTTTATAAATTCTTGCTTTGGAAATAGAACCAGTCCGATTTAAGATTGGAATACTGACAGACTCGAATCTCATCTTTCGTGCATTATCTGGGCTGAGATGTCACCTATTTTTAAAAACCTTAAGCCATCTCGAGAATATGACTTAAGAGTGTTCTGGGATGTACACATGAATGAACTAAAACCTGCAACCCATTATAAAAGCTGAAAGACTTAACAGCAATTGGCATTTGTTCAATATATCATACCAGTTGCATAATACTGTGATCTTTTGCGATAAAATCTGTCTTATGATCCTGCACCACAATTACCCAAATGAAGGAGCAATGCTCCGATAGCTAGTGCTTCCAAATAAATCTATTGAACTATAACCTGGTGTTGTGATTTTTTTTAAACTTTGTCCAACCTAGTCCCAACACCAGCACCTCCACCTCGTTTCTAGTGAACACAGCCCATACCTCCCTGTGCTGCCAGTAAACTGCCGATTAAACAAGGTAGTATCTGCACTCCTGAAAAATTTACAATTTCTCATGAAACTAGCTACTAATTCACTGCTCCATCTGATACACAACATCGGAAACTTAGTGCAGGAGGCTGAAAGAAATGGGCAATTTTAAAACAAAAACCTCAGAGCTCAAAGCTTTCAGTGAGAGTCTGAGCCTGGCAGTAAGTTCACCTTTATTGTGACCCAACGTTTTGACAGCTTCAGATCCCCCCAGCAAAAAGGGGTAGAAAAAGTAGCTGCTTTTTAAACAACTCTAGGTCAAAGCGCCTGTCCCCTTCCACCCACCACCTCACTTTCTTTACTATTGGTCAGTACCGAGTTCTCCCTTTGTAATTGGATCCTTGGTACAGCCGTAATCCATAGGAAGTATTGCCTCACTCAGCAATTTCAATGGCAGTTTCCTTCCCTAAAAAGGACATAAGTGAATCAGATGGGGGTTTTCCCCGAAGATGGTTTCATTGTTACATTCTGAACTCCAGATTTCTGACCGAATTCCAATTCAGCCATCTGCCACAGCGAGATCCGAACCCGGGAGTCCCCAGAACTGAGGTGATAGTCCAGTTGAATATGGCACTCTGCTGACCCTCCTTCAGTTCCCCTGTGTTGGCATGTGAACTCACTGGTGCCTACATAGGTGGGAGGACTGGGTAAAGCCCTTCCCGCACTCAGGGCAGCTAAAGGGCCTCTCTCCTGTGTGGATGCGCTGGTGCCTCAACAGGGCAGAGGTCTGGATAAATCCCTTCCTGAACTCGGGGCAGCTGAAGGGCCTCTTCCCTTGAGTGGACCTGCTGATGTGTCAGCAGGGTGAAGGCCTGCATAAAGCCTTTCCCGCACTCAGGGCAGCTAAAGGGCCTCTTCCCCCGTGTGGACATGCCAGTGGGTCAGCTGGGTGGAGGCCTAGGTAAAGCCCTTTGCACACTTGGGACAGCTGAAGGGCCTCTCCCTTGTGTGGGCCCGCTGTGGGTCAGCAGGGTGGAGGAATTGCTGAAGGCCTTCCCACACTCGGGGCAAGGGAACAGCCGCTTCCCCCCTGTGGACCCACTAGTGCCTCAGCAAGGCAGAAGAATTGCTGAAGGCTTTCCCGCATAAGGGGCAGCTGAAGGGCCTCTCTCCTGTATGGATCCACCGGTGGGATGAATTGCTGAAGCCCTTCCCGCACTCGGGGCAGGAGAATGGCCTCTCCCCGGTGTGACTGCGCCGATGAGTCTCCAGGACAGATGGGGCACAGAAGCCTTTCCTGTAGTCCCCACACTTCCATGGTTTCTCCATGGGGCGGAATTCCTCTGGTTTCTCCATGGCCGAAGCTTCAGCTGCACACAAACACGTGTAGAGCCCCTTCCTGCTGTGAATTCTTCTTTCCAGGCCCATATAACTGTTTCTGGCTCCACACTCTGAGCTGCAACAGTGAGGTCTCTCATCCACTCCCACTGATGCTAAAAACATACTCAAACGGAACCAAAAAGCTTTGTTCCTTCTCTCAGAATGTCCTGATGGATTGAGTGACTGTCAGACATTGACATCAAAGTAAGGTCTGCAGACACTGGAGAGGCAGAATTAAAAAAGTGCAGTGCTGGAAAAGCACACCAGGTCAGCCATCATCCGAGGAGCAAGGGAGTCGATTTTCCAGGCCTCATCTGTTGATTTTTGAAAATTCTGTCTTCAAATCTTCAAATACTCTGTAAAAAGAGACGATTAAAGTCGTGCCTGTCAGTCCAGGGTAGAAAAGAAAAGATAAAGTAAAAACAGAAAAGAGATTTATTCCACCTCCTTCCTAATCTCTATCCTTCTGTCCCTCCTCACCTGGGTAATTAAGACACATACCTGAATTTGCAGAGTCTGCTCCCTCCCTGGATTAACTCTAGTTGCTTCAAGTGAACAGATTTCCCTCTCTCTGTCCCTCCCAGGATGAAGTGTTGTCCAGAGGAAGTGAGTTTCACTCCGAAATTGACAGGGCCATTGTGACGACAACAATTGGAACGGGGGTGGGAGGGACAAGAGGGGGAGGAGTAAGGGGCAGGGCAAAGCCAACAGCGGGTCCCCACTACGCCTGCGTTGCCCTGCACAGTTTGCAAAAATCCCTTCCCCTTCAGAGAATCCCCACAGTGTAGAAGCAGGCCACCCGGCCCAAAGACTCCACACCTACCCGCCGAAGGGTAATCCACCCACACCCATTCCCCTACCCCTATTGCTTTGCATTTACCCCTGACTAATACGCCTAATCTGCACATCCCTGGGCACTATGGGTAATTTAGCATGGTCAATCCACCCTAACCTGGACAATGTTAAAAATCACACAACACGAGGCTAAAGTCCAACAGTTTATTAGGAAACATAGCACTGCTTCTTCAGGTGGTTGTGGAGAATAAGATCATAAGGCACAGAATTTATGGAAAAACATTACACTGAAATGATACATTGAACAAATTTGGGTTGTTAAGTCTTACATATTTTAGAATAGGTTGCAGGTATCATTTAATATGTAAATTCCAGAACTTCCTGTAAGGCACCTTCAAGATAGAGTCATAGAGATGTACGGCACAGAAACAGACCCTTCAGTCCAACTCATTCAGGCCGATCAGATATCCTAACCTAATAGATAGGTAGATTAGATAGATTACTTAGTGTGGAAACAGGCCCTTCGGCCATCAATAGCCTCAGGTTTTCATAACAAAAGGTGACATCTCAGCTCAGACAATGCATTAAAGGTGTGAGGTCAGAATCTGTCTGTTTTTCAATCTTCAGTCAGACTGGTTATAACAGTCATAGAGATGTATAGCAGGGAAACAGACCTTTCGGTCCAAACCGGCCATGCCGACCAGATATCCCAACCCAATCTAGTCCCAGCTGCCAGCACGTGGCCCATATCCCTCCAGTTGCCTTTTAAATGTTGCAATGGTACCAGCCTTCACTACTTCCTCTGGCAGCTCATTCCATACACTTACCACCCGCTGTGTGAAAAAGTTGCCCCTTAGGTCTCTTTTGTATCTTTCCCCACTCACCCTAAACCTATACCGTCTAGTTCTGGACTCCCCAACCCCAGGGAAAAGCCTTTATCTATTTATCCTATCCATGCTCCTCATGATTTTGTAAACCTCTATAAGGTCACCTCTCAGCCTCTGATACTGCAGGGAACAGCCCTAGTCTATTCAGCCTCTCCCTATACCTCAAATCCTCCAACCCTGACAACATCCTTGGAAATGTTTTCTGAACCCTTTCAAGTTTCACAACATCGTTCAGTTAGGAAGGAGACCAGAATTGCATGCAATATTCCAACAGTGGCCTAACCAATGTCCTGTACAGCTGCAACATGATCTCCCAACTCCTGTACTCAATACTCTGACCAATAAAGGAAAGCATACCAAACGTCGCCTTCACTATCTTATCTACCTGCAACTCCACTTTCAAGGAGCTATGAACCTGCACTCCAAGGTTTCTTTGTTCAGCAACACTCCCTAGGACCTTACCATTAAGTGTATAAGTCCTGCCAAGATTTGCTTTCCCAAAATGCAGCACCTCACATGTATCTAAATTAAACTCCATTTGACACTTCTCAGCCCATTGCCTTATCTGATTAAGATCCCATTGTAATCTGAGGTAATCTTCGCTGTCCACTACACCTCCAATTTTGGTGTCAACTGCAAACTTACTAACTATACCTCTATGCTCACATCCAAATCATTTATATAAATGACAAAAAGTAGTGTGCCCATTATCTATTATCAAAGTGGAATTTACAAAATATTACATGTATTGACTGCTTGCAGATTGTGCAGTTTTTGAGCAAAGTAGCATGTATCTGCAAATACAAAATCACCCCCACGGACGTGTGTGTGTGTATGAGATAGAGAAAAAGTCTATTTCCGTGCTGTATATCTCTATGTCTATTTGATAACAGATGCTTTATTTCTGTTGGTGTAAATGTTGTAAATCCTAGCTGGGTACTGTAAGAATCCTGGGAGAACCCTATTTCTGGTTTACTTGCTCATGAACAAACATTAAGCATGAGTGCCTATTTATTTATGATTTTTGTTTCATTTTTCTTGTTTGATTCCCTGCTGTGACTACACCCTGGGTCTGGATGGTTGACAGGCTGGGAGATTGTGAGTTGGATGTCGATTGAATGTTTTATTGTCCAGAAGATATACAAGGTGGGGTGAAAGCTTTAGCAGAAATCCAGCAGAATTGAGAACAGACCAACCTCTTAACTCTGGGGGAACAGGCAATTCAACAGAGGACAGAAAAATCAGGACCTGAAACCTGAGCTGACACCAGACTACCCTGCTATCAGTGCTTTGATTAGCAGGCCTAACCCTCTACCTTTACTGATCTTCCCATTTGACTACCCCCTCGATATTTAGGATCCAATCCTTGTTATCCTGAAGCCATGTCTCTGCAAGGAGTCACAGATCATAATTATTCTCTTCAATGTGTGCAGTCGATTCATTCGCTTTTGTTACAATGCAGCACATGTTCTGACGTGCTGTTTTTAGTTTGAATTTTTGTGATCTTTAAAACCAGTTTTGAGTGCTGGTATATTTACTCTCCTTGTCCCTTTCTATCGTTCTCTGATGTACATTTTCCACATCACTACATTGCTCACCTGCCTTGATATAATTGGCCATGCTAAATTGCCCATTGTGTCCAGGGATATGCAGGTTAGGTGGGTTAGCCATGGGAAATGCAGGGTTACAGTTTCATAGTAATAGAAGCAGGAGGTGGCTATTTGGCCCATCCAGCATGCTCCACCATTCATTAAGATCATGGCTGATCTTTACATCGTCTCCCTGCATTATCCCAACTACCCTTTATTCCCCTACTGTGCAAAAACCCATCTGTGTCTTGAACATACTTAATGAAGCTGCCTCTACTGCTTCCTTGGGCAGAGAATTCCATAGATTCACTAGTATCCAGGAAAAGCAGTTCCTCCTCATCTCTGTCCTAAATCTACTCCCCCAATCTTGAGGCCTAGTCATAGCCACCAGCAGAAATGTCTGGATAGAGTAGTGCTTCATCCCCCCCGTGCAATGAATTCCCACTTTCCACCAAAATCCTGGATGTACTCACTCAGTTACTGTCTTACAAATGAAAGATTTCATTGCAACTTATTCTGCTTCCAGTAAGGGCAAAACACCTTGGAAAGCTGCTCTCAAAGTCCAGTGTTCACAGCCACACTTCTGCTTTCACTGAAGACGGTAGAGTCATCCAGCGTGGAAACAAACCGTTGCGTCCAGCTCGTCGTGCTGACCAGATATCTCAAAATAATAGCTTCCTTTTGCCAGCATTTGGCCCATATCCCTCTATTCATGTACTCCTGGTGCCTTTTAAATGTTGTCATTGTACCAGCCTCCGCCACTTCCTCTGGCAGCTCTTTCCAGACATGCATCACCCTCTGTGTGAAAAGGTTGCCCCTCGGGTCCCTTTCCCCACTCACCTTAAACCTGTGCCTCTCTCGCTCTGGACTCCCCTTTCCTGTGGAAAAGACTTTGGGTATTCAGCCTATCCATGCCCCTTATAAACTTCGATAAGGTTATTAAACTACAGATTTGAGATGGCCCTGGGAATCTCTTATGAATTCAACCTGTAAGCCTCTCTTGGTTTGTCTCAGAGATCATACTCTTTGGAAGTCTGGAATAAAAAAAACACTTACAGTTTAGCTTAATTTTAGTCACTTACCAATAGCATCACTGTTAAAACATAACACTGATACTGAGAAGCTAAACTAACTAGGTTCTAATAACCCAGGAGAGTAGGATATCAGCTCTTCAAGACCCCTGGCAGGCTACTCTGCTGTACTGTCTCAAACAGGCTTCATTTATACAAAACGTTTACAAAAAGCACTGCATGTTCTTAATTAGACAGCTAACAGTAAAAGACAATAATTCATAAGGAAGAAAAATGAATTGACAGATCTGTGTGCGCTTGACTGATCACTCCTACAGGCCTTGAGCTATCTGTCAGGTGGGAAAAACAAATCCAGCCGAGTTAGGTATCTGCTGGCGAGATAAATTCCTATAAAGAAGTACCAGTCTAAATTAAGTGGGAGATGGCATAAGGTAACATTGCATAGCTCACATCTCTGATACAATTGTTTTACAAAATGGCTTCTTAATAAGGAGGGCAAACTTTTGACCATAAAATGGCTTCCCGACCAATTATGTCAGAATCTCTTCAATGTTAGGTTTAGAATAATTTTAAGCTGGGAGCAGATTCCTGCTTTGTATCTTAAGCACTGAATCATTTTGTACCTGAGGCTGAAATGTTCCCGTAAAGTTGCATTTAAACTGATTCATTAGTCTCAAATTAAACATGCTTTCTTTTCAGGGTTGTGATTCAAATAAGACATAAGGTCTGATTAGTTAGAATTGACAGTGGGGCGGTCTGTAGACTGGTCTGCAAGAATAGCAAGTAAGTTAAAGCTTCATCAATATTATCTTTTACAGAGTTTGCATTTCATAACCAGTAATGGCTACTCAAAATCATCAGTCTCAAACATACAATTAAATTCAATCCATAGCAAGTAAGCACAAAGAGTTAATTTTCTACAGGCTTCAGCAGTCCCAGCGCTAAAATGGTCTCTCTGTCTCTCTTTCTCTCTTAGTTTCCTTTTGAACTCTCAAGTCAGGGACTTGTAACAGAAAAGATGTTTTTCCCTGTGTCTGCCTTGCTTGCAAGGGGTAATAAGAATCCGTTATAATTGATAGGACCTGACCGTCAATTACAAGGCTTTTGATAGTACTGAGTTTCATTTCAGGGTCAGAATCAAACACTGTCGTAAATTTCACAAGGGAACAGCCGTGAATGTTATCACTCGGTGTCCTGTTTACACAGATTCACTGATGTTAAGGCAAGTGTTCTTAATTGCCTTTGAGCATCCTGTTATCACTTGGTGAGAACAGATGTTTTTAATCTTCTGCATAACTTGGGTTCCCCCTTTTTTTCCCTGAGCCTCCCTGCCTGTCTATTTTTTAGTGTGCAGCAAATATGTCCTATAATTCAACATTACATTTTAGTCTAAATGTTTAAAGGACAAGTTTTAAGGCTACAGACTTCTCAGCCTCGTCTCAACCTCCAGCAGAAATGACTGAATAGGGTAGGGCTTCATCCCCACAGTGCAATGAATTCCCACTTTTCACCAAAATCCCAGATGTACTCACTCACTTGGTTGCTGTCTCACAAAGGAAACATTTCATTGTAACTTCTTCTGCTCACAGGAAGGGCAAAACATCTTTAAAAGCTGCTCTGAAAGTCCAGTCTTCACAACCACACTTTTGCTTTCATCAAAGACGAGTAGTGGGCGGCACGGTGGCACAGTGGTTAGCACTGCTGCCTCACAGCGCCAGAGACCCGGGTTCAACTCCCGCCTCAGGCAACTCTGTGTGGAGTTTGCACATTCTCCCCGTGTCTGCGTGGGTTTCCTCCGGGTGCTCCAGTTTCCTCCCACAATCCAAAAATGTGCAGGTTAGGTGAATTGGCCATGCTAAATTGCCCATAGTGTTAGGTGAAGGGGTAAACGTAGGAGTATGGGTCTGGGTGGTATATGCTTTGGCGGGTCGGTGTGGGCTTGTTGGGCCGAAGGGCCTGTTTCCACACTGTAAAGTAATCTAATCTAATCTAATCTAATCTAGAGTCATGCAGCACGGAAACAGACCCTTCGGTCCAAATCATCCATGCTGATCAGATATCCAAAATTAATCTAGTTCAATTTGCCAGCATTTGGCCCATATCCCTCTGGGCCCATCCAGAAGCTATTTAAATATGATCATTGTACCAGCGTCCACCACTTTGGCAGTTCATTCCATCACGCACCACTGTCTTTGTGAAAATATTGCCCCTCAGGCCCCTTTCCCCTTAAACCTCACCTTCAACCTCTGCCCCTCTAGTGCAGACTCCCCTACCCTGGGAAAAAGACTTTGGGTATTCACCCGATTCCTGTACCTTTAAACTTCAATAAGATCACCCCTCAGCCTCCGATGCTCCAGGGAAAATTATCCCTGGCCTATTCAGCCTCTCCCTGTAGCTCAAACCCTCCAAATCTGGTAACTGCCTTGTAAATCTTTTCCGAGCGCTTTCAAAATTTCACAACATCTTTTCATAGGACAGAGACCAGAATTATATGCAACTTTCCAAAAGAGGCTTAACCAATGTCTTGTACAGCCACAACATGATATCCCAACTCCTTTACTCAATACTCTGATCAATGAAGCTTTATTGCTGGAACAGCACAGCAGGTCAGGCAGCATCCAGGGAACAGGAGATTCGACGTTTCGGGCACAGGCCCTTCTTCATTTCCTGAAGAAGGGCCTGTGCCCGAAACGTCGAATCTCCTGTTCCCTGGATGCTGCCTGACCTGCTGTGCTGTTCCAGCAATAAAGTTTCAACTTTGATCTCCAGCATCTGCAGACCTCACTTTCTCCACTCTGATCAATGAAGGAAAGCATAGGAAATGCCTTCTTCACTGTCCTATCTACCTGCGACTCCACTTTCAAGGAACTATGAACCTGCACTCCAAGGTCTCTTTGTTCTGCAACACGCTCCTTAAGTGTGTTGGTCATGCCTGGATTGCTTGACCAAAATACAAACCTCACATATCTCTAAATTAAACTCCATCTGCCAGTCCTCGGCCCATTGGTCCATCCAATCAATTCTAATTGATAGTGAACTCTTTTTTCTCTCATTCCCTGGAAGCTGAAAATCTCCATCTGACACACTCTCCCTCCATTCTCCGTGGAATCCATTGCCAACTAATGCTGTGCAGGCCAGGTCACTGAGGATATTTAAGACTGAGCTAGATAGGTTCTTGAGTATCAAGGAGATTGAGGGTTATGGGGAGAAAGCTGGAGAATGGGTCTGAGAAACTGATCAGCCACAATCGAATGGTATGAACAGATCTGATGGGCTGAATGGCCTAATTTCTGCTCCTATGTCTTGTGGTCTCTTGCTGTCCTGGACACAGTGGGAGAATTGGGAGCAGGAGTAGGCCATTTGGTCTTTCAAGCCTGCACCAGGATTGAACTGGATATGAATATACTTACATCTAGGTGGATGGCTGAGACTTTTTCACTGGAGCACAAGAGGTTGAGAGGTGACCTGGAACAAGTTTTAAAAAACCATGAGGGGTATAGATGAGGTGAATGGCAGGTGCCGTTTCCTTTTTTTTAAGATTACTTACAGTGTGGAAACAGGCCCTTCGGCCCAACAAGTCCACACCGACCCGCAACCCACCCAGACCCCTACATTTGCCCGTTCACCTAACACTACGGGCAATTTAGCATGGCCAATTCACCCGGAGCACCCGGAGGGGAGACTTAGGGTGGGGTTTTAAAGATTAGGGAGCAAATTCTTAAGATGAGAGGAAGAAAGATTTTTAAAAGATTTCAAAATATATTTTAAAAAAAAGACTTGAGCATTTTTTGTTTTGAGTGGTTTATGTGTGGAATGAACATCCAGAGGAAATGGTGGATGCAGGTATGGTTACAACGACATTTGGAGAATTACATGAATATGAAAGATTTAGAGGGACATGGGCCAAAAACTGGCAGGTGGGACAAGTTTAGTTTGAGAACATAGTCAGCATGGACGAGTTGGACTGAAGGGTGTGTTTCTGTGCTGTCTGACTCTGTAACTGTTCTAAACTGGTCTTAAAACTATTTTCTTGCTTTCACCCATAAACTCCATTTTCAAGGAACTATGAACCTGTACTCCAAGGTCTCTTTCTTCTGCAACATTCCCCTTAACTATGTCAGTACTGCCTGGATTGCTTGACCAAAACGCAACACCTCACATTTCTCTAAATTAAACTTCATCTGCTACTCTTTGGCCCATCACCTCATCTGATCAGTTCTAATTTAGAGTGAACTCTCTTTCCTCTCTCATTCCTGAAAAGTTAAAAATCTCCATCCCACACTCTCCCTCCATTCTGAACCTAATCCCTACTGTACCTCATCCTGCAGGGTCTGGTTCATGCTGATTAACAGATCCGCACTCAGGGTGGATCTAATTGAAACATACAGAATACTGAATGGCCTGGACAGAATGGAAGTTGGGAAGATGTTTTCATTCAAAGGAGAGACTAGAACCAGTGGGCACAGTCTTAGAGTAGATTAGATTAGATTCCCTACAGTGTGGAAACAGGCCCTTTGGCCTAACTGACTCTCCAAAGAGTAATCCACCCAGACCCATTCCCCCATATTTAGACCAATGGCAATTTCGCATGATCAGTTCACCTAACCTGCACATCTTTGGTCTGTGGGAGGAAACCAGAGCACCCGGAGGAACCCCATGCAGACACAGGGAGAATGTGCAAACTCCACACAGACCGTCGCCCGAGTAAAAGGAAGATCTTTTAGAATGGAGATAAGGAGAAACTTCTTCAGCCAGAGACAGTGAATCTGTGGATGTCACAGAAAGCTGTGGAGGCCAGGTCAGTGAGGATATTTAAGACTGAGATGGAGACGTTCTTGAGTATCAAGGGGATAGAGGTTACGGGGAGAAAGTGGGAAAATGGGATGGAGAAACTTATCAGCCATGATTGAATGGTCTAATTTCTGCTCCTATGTCTTTTGGTCTCTTGCTGTCCTAGATATAGTGGGAGAATTGGGAGCAGGAGTAAGCCATTTGGTCTTTCAAGCCTGCACCAGCATTGAACAGATCATAACTGAATACATCTAGGTGGATACATGTTTCCTAGGCAGGAAACATGTTTCCGCTGATGTGTGAGTCCCGAACCAGAGGACACAGCTTAAAAATAAGGGGTAGGCCATTTAGGACAGAGATGAGGAGAAACTTCTTCACCCAGAGAGTGGTGGGTGTGTATAATGCTCTGCCCCAGAAGGCAGTGGAGGCCCAGTCTCTGGCTTCATTTAAGAAAGAGTTGGATACAGCTCTCAAGGATAGTGGAATCAAGGGTTATGGAGATAAGGCAGGAACAGGATACTGATTGAGGATGATCAACCATGATCATAATGAATGGTGGTGCAGGCTCGGAGGGCAGAATGGCCTACTCCTGCACCTATTGTCTATTGTTAACAGCTAACCCGAGAATGCAACCTTTTTTAAAAAAAGGTTTTGTGATTTACACATGAAAGAAGTGAAACTATCACTGTATTCTAACAGATGAAAGGCTTAACAGAATCAATTTTTCAATGTATAATTTTAGTTACATCACACTGTAAATTTTTGCTATAAATTGTGTGTGTTAGGATTGAGCCCTCCACTATCACCTCCGAAAGCTAGTGTGCTTCCAATTAAACCTGTTGGACTATAACCTGGTGTTGTGATTTTTAACAAAGTTCTTACAGAGATTAACATTCCGAAACTATGGTGTTCCATTGTTTTATCTATTGTACTCAAACGCTGGCTGCTACTCCCGAGAGGTATGAGATTATATGTGTGGTCTGCTTGCTGAATTAAGAGGTGTTATTCCTTTAATCTTTTAAGATAGCAAATTTTCATTAAAATACTAGGCCTGCATGCTCTAAATAAGTTGGACATTGTACCTGCACTGAATAAAAGAATAAAGGATATTAAACTGCTTACCGCAGCTGGGTCGTGAGATTTCTTTAGTATTTGCCGGCGTGAGTTTCATTCATTCCTGCAATTTCACAGAAATGCAGTCTAGATAGTCAGTTTCTTAAAGGGTTAGTGGCTGCGAGTTGAGGAAACTGTTTGATGCTCTGTATCTGTGCAGGTCCCGAGAGGTGGTTGGTAAGGACTGATTAATATCATAATTTTTCAAGGAGACAAGATGGCATGGGATGGTATTGTTCTGAATACATTACTGCGTTCAGAGTTAGCTTTTGATGTAGAAATAAGTCTAAACACTGCTTGTAACGAGCTGATAAGGGTTGAAGGTGTGAAAAAGCAGGAATGACTTGAAAGGTGTTTTAATTTAGTCTATCTTGTAATAGTAAAATAGACTACAAAACCGCGATTTTATGAATGAATGAAGCCGCATAATAGGAAGGAGTTATGAATGAATCAAACGGGAATGCAGTATTATTAGATATTAGAAAAGACCTTTGAATGAGTAAATAGAAAGCGTTTGTGAGTGGGTTAGTAAAGAGACCACTTTATAATACAACATCTCACACCATGTTATCGTCCTCACAGCCTCATGGAAAGGGAGAAAGCGGAGCCAATCTTTACACAGAGTAAACTTCTTCACAGAGATAAACATGACGCGTATGCACCTCCCAACTCTATTGCATGTTCCAAATCAGTAAGTGTGTCTTAAATAGGTGTTCAATTCACCAAGGAATGTATGCCCTCTTGAATATTAATAGAAGTCGCACCCACAAAGCTTTCAAACGTTCTCTACTCGGTGTTACTGGATTGGTGTCTGAACAGATGGGATGACTGACTGAATACCTTCCTGCAGACGGAGCAGGTGAATGGTCTCTTCCCCAGTGTGGACAGGCTGGTGTCTCCGCTGGGAAGACCAATCAATGAACCCCTTCCCGCACACAGAGCAGGTGAACGGCTTCTCCCTGGTGTGGACCTGCTCCGTCACATGAAAGCAAACTAGATTTACAATTTAAGGCCAAACATGCTATTCTGTTAAGTTACTCCAATTAATTGGTTTTTTTTGTTTAAAAATGTGAAAACTTAGTGTACAGTTCTTCCAGTTAATCACAGGTATTCAAATTTCTCTTCAAAATTAAAGATCATAACAAAACGGTGTCACTGTGGGATTTTAAATCTGTAGGGTGTGCTTGGTAAAGTTTGAATGAATAATATTTTAGTGAGTTTTATCGTGTTAAGTACCAAGACTTTCTGGAGAGGAAAGATTTGCCCACAAAATAAGTGTTGGTTCTGTAGAAAATGAGTCTGGGGACTCAATAACAGAGAATAAAGAGATGACAGATGAATTGAAAGAGCTTGAATGTCTTTACTAGAGAGGATACAAGAAACACCCTGGTACTAGCTGTAAATCAGGAATTGAAAGGGAGGGAGGAACTGAAGAAAATTACAATTACCAGGGAAGTAGTACTGAGTAAACTGTTGAAACTACGGGTTGACAAGTCCCAGGTACCCGAAGGATTTCATCCTTGACTCAAAGAAAAACTGGCGAGTGAAATAGTTAATGCATTGGTTTTAATTTTCCAAACCACATTAGTTTCAGGGAAGGTTTCTTTAGATTGGAAAACTCCTTTCTACAAAAAGGGAGACCGAGAACAGGAAACTGTGTCATAGCGAAAATGTTCAAAGCTATTATTAAAGATTTTATGACCGGGCACTCGTATAAGTTCAAGGTAATCGGGCAGCGTGAATATGTTTTTGTCAATGGGAAATAATGTTGTAACAATGTTTTGAAAAACGACCTCTCACCACTGCGACTGAGCTGCTGAATCTCCAGTACCGACAGGGAATGGAATCCCTAGTCTCCACATTTCCACAACTTCTCCGCAGTTCTGGTATCCTTTTGTCTCTCTGTTTCCGATGAACAATTGAAACTGTGATCACACTCAGCACGTACAGGTACCTCCTGCTACGAATAGTGTAATATTTCTATAGTCTGTATAACTGGTTACAGTTCCTTCCCACAGACAGCTCACTGGGACACTCCCTCAACAAGGGGAAAGGACATACAAACGTTGAGCAACGAGAGAAAATGCAAAGGCAATAACATGTCGAACCACAGGGGAAAAATTGTGGTTCTGCCCTTTTTTTATTTCCTTTTGGCATTTGGACTCTTAAAATTTGCCAGGAACACCATCCGCGTAGAGCATACTGCGCATGTTTGCCGGTGTCAGCAAAGCCGTGCGCATGCCCGCCGGTGTCAGCAAAATACTGGGCATGTTCATCGCCCGATTGTCAATCACCTGATGAAGGAGCGTCGCTCCGAAAGCTAGTGTGCTTCCAATTGAACCTGTTGGACTATAACCTGGCGTTGTGTGATTTTTAACTTTGTGCACCCCAGTCCAACACCGCATCTCCAAATCGCAAAAAAAAGGCGCGTGACCTTTTCTTGATTGACCAGTAGAAAATCCTGGAGGACCGGAGAGAGTCTGGTCCTCCTGCCAATCACAGCCACCCCATTGTCTGAATGCGGACGTTGGTTCATGAGTTTTTGAAGCTGCTACTCCTGCTCCTCTCTCTGAATAAAGATTGAGCTTCACCCAGACGGCAAATTCCTTCCTCTGTCCAAGATCTGTGAGTACGACACTCTCTTTTCCATTTGTTTTTCATTCTGGGATTCAATTATTGTCTTGCAGCAATTGAAAGGAAAGAGAGTGAATCCGGGAGGGGACAGACTCTGGAAACGTTGGTACAGGTCTGTGTCTCAATTCGCAAAATAGACAGGCAGGAGACTTGAAGAACACAACAAGCCAGGCAGCATCAGGAGGTGGAGAAATCGACATTTCGGGTGTAATCTTTCTTCAGGACTGGGACCTGGTGTAGGGAGAGATGCAGATAAAGGGGATGCAAGGGGCAGTGTGGTGAAGTGTGGCTAGGTGAAGACAGGGTGAGGGTACGATCTGGTTGGTAGCATGGACCAGTGGAAATGAGCCATCCAGGCTCAGAAGGGAGTCGGGAATTGGGAAGGGTGGTTATTTGAAAGAGGAGATATCAATGTTGAGTCCTCCGAGCTGTAGCTGCCCAGGCAGAGGATGAAGTGTTGTTCCTCCAATTTGCGGTTTGGTTCGTTGTGACAATGGAAGAGGCCGAAGATGGTCATGCCAGAAAGAGAGTGGGAGGGGGAATTAAAATGGGTGGTGACTGGGAGATCTGTACGGCCTCTGTGGATCCAGCTGCTACGCTCAGCGAATCGTTCCCCAAGTTTACGCTTGGTCTCCCCTATGTACAGAAGACCACAATTTGCAAACACATGGCAAATGCAGAACCACCATGTGAATTTTTAGCATTTGCTGTGGAAAAAAAACAAAGGTGGTGTATTATTTAAATGGTGACGTATTGGGATGTGGAGAAAGTGAGAATTGCAGATACTGGAGAGCAGAGTCAAAAAGTGTGGTACTGGAAAAGGACAGTAGGTTAGGCAGCATCCAAGGAGCAGGAGAGGCAACATTTTGGGCACGGGCCCTTCTTCAGGAATGATGTGTGGATGTTTAGAGGGACCTCAGCATCCTTTCTACACCAGTCAATGCCAGTTGTCAGACAGATGCAGCAAGCAATCAGCAAGGCAAGTGGTATATTAGCAAGAGGAATTGAGTTCAGAAGTGGGGATGTCTTTCTGCAGTTAGGGGGTTGTTGAATATATTCAAGGCTGAGTTCATCTGGGTTTTAAACAGCAAAGAAGTAGATGGTTATAGGGGAAGGCAAGAAAATGATTTTAAGATCAGGAAAGAACAGTTATAGTATCAGACAGCACAGAAACAGACCCTTCAGTCCAACTTGTCCATGCTGACTATATTCAAACTAAACTAGTCCCACCTACCTGTGTGTGGCCCATATCCCTCTGAACCTTTCCTATTCATGTACTTATCCAAATGTCTTTTAAATGTTGTTACTGTACCTGCATCCATCACTTCCTCTGGATATTCATTCCACACCAACTATTCTCTGTGTAAAAAATAAAGGTGCCCCTCATGCCTTTTTAAAATCTTTCTCCTCTCCCCTTCAAATTTACTGCATAATCTTGATACCCCCACCCTAGGGAAAGGATACCCGGTGGTCACCTCATAGATGTCCCTCATGATTTTATACACCTCCTGTAAGGTCACCTCTCACCCTCTGTGCTCCAGTGAAAAAAGTCCCAGTCTATCCACCGAGATGTTGGTAGATTAATATCCCGTTATGATCTGTTCAATGCTGGTGCAAGTTCAAAAGACCAAATGACCTTCTCCTGCTCCCACTCTCACTGAATCCAGGACAACAAGAGATCATAAGACATAGGAGCAGAAATTAGGCCATTCATCCCATCGGCTGTCATAGAGTCAGAGAGATGTACAGCATGGAAACAGACCCTTCAGTCCAACCCGTCCATGCCGACCAGATATCCCAACCCAATGTAGTCCCATCTGCCAGCACCCAGCCCATATCCCTCCAAACCCTTCCCATTCATATACCCATCCAAATGCCTCTTAAATGTTGCAATGGTACCAGCCTCTACCACGTCCTCTGGCAGCTCATTCCATACACGTACCACCCTCTGTGTGAAAAAGTTGCCTCTTAGGTCTCTTTTATATCTTTCCCCTCTCATCCTAAATCTGTGCCCTCGAGTTCTGGAATCCTGACCCCAGGGAAAAGACTTTGCCTATTTACCCTATCCATGCCCCTCATAATTTTGTAAACCTCTATAAGGTCACCCCTCAGCCTCCGACGTTCCAAGTAAAACACCCCAGCCTGTTCAGCCTCTCCCTACAGCTCAAATCCTCCAGCCCTGGCAACATCCTTGTAAATCTTTTCTGAACCCTTTCAAGTTTCACAACATCCTTCCAATAGGAAGGAGACCAGATCTGCATGCAATACTCCAACAGTGGCCTAACCAATGTCCTGTACAGCTGCAATATGACCTCCCAACTCCTGCACTCAATATTCTGACCAATAAAAGAAAGCATACCAAATGCCTCCTTCACAATCCTATCTACCTGCGACTCTACTTTCAAGGAGCTATGAACCTGCACTCCAAGGTCTCTTAGTTCAGCAACACTCCCTAGAACCTTGCCATTAAGCGTATAAGTCCTGCTAAGATTTGCTTTCCCAAAATGCAGCACCTTGCATTTATCTGAATTAAATTCCATCTGCCACTTCTCAGCCCATTGGCCCATCTGATCCAGATCCTGTTGTAATCTGAGGTAACCTTCTTCATTGTCCACCTCCAATTTTGGTGTCAACTGCAAACTTACTAACTGTACCTCTTATGCTCGCATCCAAATCATTTATGTAAATGACAAAAAGTAGAGTACCCAGCACCGATCCTTGTGGCACTCCACTGGTCACAGGCCTCCAGTCTGAAAAACAACCATCCACCACCACCCTCTGTCTTCTACCTTTGAGCCAGTCCTGTATCCAAATGGCTAGTTCTCCCTGTATTCCATGAGATTAACCTTGCGAATCAGCCTCCCATGGGGAACCTTGTCAAACGCCTTACTGAAGTCCATATAAATCACATCTACCACTCTGCCCTCATCAATTCTCTGTTACTTCTTCAAAAAACTCAATCAAGTTTGTGAGACATGATTTCCCATGCACAAAGCCATGTTGACTGTCCCTAATCAGTCCTTGCCTTTCCAAATACATGTACATCCTGTCCATCAGGATTCCCTCCAACAACTTGCCCACCACCGACGTCAGGCTCACTGGTCTATAGTTCCCTGGCTTGTCCTTACCACCCTTCTTAAACAGTGGCACCACATTAGCCCACCTCCAGTCTTCCGGCACCTCACCTGTTACTATCAATGATATAAATATCTCAGCAAGAGGCCAAGCAATCACTTTTCTAGCTTCCCACAGAGTTCTAGGGTACACCTGATTGGGTCCTGGGGATTTATTCACCTTTATGCATTTCAAGACATCCAGCACTTCCTCCTCTGTAATCTGGACATATTTTGCAAGGTGTCACCATCTATTTCCCTACAGTCTATATCTTCTATATCATTTTCCACAATAAATACTGTTGCAAAATACTAATTTAGTATCTCCCCCATTTTCTGCAGCTCCTCACACAGGCCGCCTTGCTGATCTTTGAGGGGCCCTATTCTCTCCCGAGTTACCCTTTTGTCCTTAATGTATTTATAAAAACCTTTTGGATTCTCCTTAATTGTATTTGCCAAAGCTATCTCATGTCCCCTTTTTGCCCTCCTGATTTCCCTCTTAAGTATGCCTACTGCCTTTATAATCCTCTAAGGATTCACTCAATCTATCCTGTCTATACCTTACATATGCTTCCTTCTTTTTCTTTAGTCATCCAGCATTCCCTATACCTAGCAGCCTTTCCTTTCACCCGAACAGGAATATACTTTCCCTGGATTCTCGTTATCTCATTTCTGAAGGCTTCCCATTTTCCAGCCGTCCCTTTACCCGCGAACATCTGTCCCCAATCGGCTTTTGAAAGTTCTTGTCTAATACCGTCAAAATTGGCCTTTCTCCAATTTAGAACTTCAACTTTTAGACCTGGTCTATCCTTTTCCATCACTATTTTAAATCTAATAGAATTATGGTCACTGGCCCCAAAGTGCTCCCCCACTGACACCTCAGTCACTTGCCCTGCCTTATTTCCCAAGAGTAGGTCAAGTTTTGCACCCTCTCTAGTAGGTACATCCACATACTGAATCAGAAAACTTTTGTGTACACACTTAAATTCCTCTCCATCTAAACCTTTAACACTATGGCAGTCCCAGTCTATGTTTGGAAAGTTAAAATCCCCAACCATAACCACCATATTCTTACAGATAGGTAAGATTGTATTATAGACCTACTAATAGTCAGAGGGAAATTGAGAAACAAACTTGTAAGGTGATCTCAGCTATCTGTAAGAATAATAGGGTGGTTATGGTTGGGGATTTTAACTTTCCATGGCTGCTAGGTTTCTCAACCCCATTCTCTCACTTGCTCCCCGTAACCCTTGATCCCCTTTTCTGCTTGAACCTATCTATCTCAGTCTTAAATATCCTCAGTGACCTGACCTGCACAGCCTTCTGTGGCAATGAATTCCATAGATTCACCACTCTCTTGCTGAACAGGTTTCTCATTATCTCCTTCATTTTAAGGCTGGGCCTCGAGTCCTAGTCTCTCCTTCAATGGAAACATCTTCCCAACATCCACTCTGTACAGGCCATTCAGTATTCTTTATGTTTCAATTAGATCCCTCCTGAATGTGGGCCTGTTTATCGGCATGAACCAGACCCTTCAGGATGAGGTACAGCAGGGATTAGGTTCAACAAAGTGAGAATGGAGGGAGAGTGCGTGGGATGTAGATTTTCAGCTTCTAGAGAATGAGAGGAAAGAGATTTGCTTTAAATTAGAATTGATCAGATGGGCCAGTGGTCTGAGGAGTGGCAGATGGAGTTTAATTTAGAGAAATTGAGGTGTTGCATTTTTGTCAAGCAATGTGGGCAGGACTGACACAGTTAAGGGGAGTATTGCAGAACAAAGAGACCTTGGAGTGCAGGTTCATAGTTCCTTGAAAGTGAAGTCTCAGGTAGGCAGGATAGAGAAGGCGGCATTTGGTATGAAGATGGAGAGGAGCTCCTTTTCCCTGTGAGTAGTGAATCCATGGAATTCTTTGCCCAAGGAAGCAGTAGAGGCAGCTTCATGAAGTACATTGAGGACACTGTTGAATGGGTTTTTGCATGGTAGGGGAATTAAGGATAGTTGGTACAATGCAGGGAGGTGCAGCTGAGATGATGGATAGATCAGCCATGATCTCAATGAATGGCGGAGCAGGCTGGACGCACGAAATGGGCTACTCCTTCTATTACGATGAAACTATAACCCTGCATTTCCCATGGCTAACCCACCTAACCTGCACATCCTTGGACACTCTGGGCAATTTAGCATGGCCAATCCAAATCAAGATCAGTGACCAATGTGGAAAATGAACATCAGAGAACGATAACAAGGGACAAGGAGATTAAATGTACCAGCAATCAAAACTGGATTCTAAAGATATAAAAGTTGAAACTAAAAAGGGTGTGTCTGAATGTGTGCTGCATTGTAATAAAAGTGAATGAATTGACTGCACACATTGAAGATAATAATTATGATCTGAGACTCCTTACTGAGACACTGCTTCAGGATGACAAAGATTGGATCCTGAGTATCGAAGGGTAGTCAAATGGGAAGCTAGGTAAAGGTAGAGGTTTGGCACTGCTAATCAAAGCACAGATCACAGGGTAGTGTGGTGTCAGCTCAGATTTCAGGTCCTGATTTCTCTGTCCTCTGTTGATCTCCCTGTTCCCACAGAGTAAGATGTTCGTCTGTTCTCAGCTCTGCTGGATTTCTGCTGAAGCTTTGACCTCTTACACCTTCCAGAACAATAAAACATTCTCAATCGAGACCCAACCCACAATCTCCCAGCCTGTCAACCATCCAGACACAGAGTGTAGTCATAGCAGGGAATCAAACGAGAAACATGAAACAAAATTAGAAATAAATAAATGCTTAATGTTTGTTTATTAGAAAGTAAACCAGAAATAGGGGTCTCCCAGGATTCTGATGTGCCCTACTTGAGGAATTCTGTCTCCCTTAGATGTAACTTAGTGCTGTTGGGGCAAAGTAACTCGTGTGCCAAATCATTTAAAACAAAGTAGTCAGAAGAGGAGACCTTGAGCAATTAACTAGCTTTATTCATTGCCATGGGGAAGACCTATTTGGAATACGTTGCACTTTGTGTTGAACAATGAAATACAGAATGTTACAAGTTTTATGGTAAAACACAAGCCCACTCTCCATTAATTATGCAACTGAGAGGCAGTCATAAGGTTCACATACCTTGTCCAGATCTACATTTCTTAATGTCTACAAAACTGAATGTTATCTTTTACTGCAGGTTTAGCTCGGCTCGAATTACTGATAAGGAACAGAGAGAAACAATCCATCATTCTATGATGCAGCACAGTCTAATGGCCTGAGGAGCAGAGACAGCCTGCAGCTGCAAGGTCAGCCTATCAAAACAGAATTCCCTAGCCAGGGCATTACGTTAGCAGGCTACATTTTACTGCAAACATAGCTTTGTGACAAAATAACTTCCACAGAGTTTTGTGTCAACTTTGGTCAATTTCTCCCACATTCCCTCTTTTTTTTATTAAAAAGAGGAGATTGAGGGTGTCAGCAAAAGGGGATTATACCCAGAGCCAGGGGGATTGTCAGGGGGTGGTGGTTGGAGATTGGACCGGGTTCAGGAAGGGGAAATCTCAGCATCTGGGAGATCGCTGGAGAGGAGGGCCACAACAGTGAAGTGAGCCAAGCACAGGATTGTCTGCGGGGTGACTTTGATTTTCAGTCGAGCAGTTCCAGAGGCTGGGGGAAAAGAAAGCTGCAAGTCGGTCAATTTCCCTAAGGGCTCACTTGGTGTGAGTTCAGGACGGATGGGGATATGGGCACATATCCAGCAGCTAGAGTGGTTGACCTTCTGTGTATAAAGAAAAGTATTCAATTGTAATTCCCATTTACTCAACGTTATCAGGCCCAATCAAACATAGTTCATGAAAGAAAGATAAGAAAGAGTGCAGTGAAAGGCTGAATGATCAAATTAAACACACTTCAACTCATTTCCTAGCTGCTTTCTGAAAATCTGGGTGCCAACAGGTTTGTGACAGAGTATTAATCATTCCCTTCTTGTTCAACTGTGTACAATAATGTACATAATCAACTGAAATAGGCAGCAGCAAGGAATGAACATAAACCAGTCCATCAGGGGTCACCCACATTTTGGTTTGGGTGTGGAGGGAGTACCCTATTTGAGGCCATAGTTTGTGCTTTTCAGGGGCTTCCCCTGTGATTTCAGCACCATACCCAGGCAAATGTGCATTCAAACCAGATTACAAAGTGTTAACCTTTCTGTAAACTGCAGGGTGTCGGCGCTGAGTCAGTCTCTCCTGTCTGTCTCTCTCTCTCTCTGCCTGCCTACGCCCCTCCTTCCCTCCTTCTCTCCCTCCTTCCCTCCCTCTCTACGTCTCTCTCTGCCTGCCTGCGCCCCTCCTTCTCTCCCTCCTTCCCTCCCTCTCTCCCTCCTTCCCTCCCTCTCTACGCCTCTCTCTGCCTGCCTGCGCCCCTCTCTCTCACTCTGCCTGCCTGCGCCTCTCTCTCTCTCTCTCCCCCTGCCTCTCTGGTCCCCCCTGTCTGCCTGCCTGCGTGCGTGCGTCTCTCTCTGTAACATTTTCCAACTTTCTTCATATCTCAGTTTGTCAGCTTTTGTTTATTCCTTCCTTCCATGGGTAATGAGGCACTCACATTCCAGAACAGTCCAAGTTAGGGAGTTGAGCCTCATAAATCCTGGTTGTGACACTTAGCTGCTTAAACAAGTGTGCAACCTCTAAATACCTGTCAGCCATTCCATTTGCAAATCAAACACTGTTTTCAAGGCAAGTTGTTCATATCTCCGCATTAGTCCACAACCCAGGGGAATTACAATGGAGTCTTTAATAGTTGCCCAATGTATCCTGTATGTCAAATTCATTCAAGTCTAGACATCCTGAAGCAAGCAATTATACTTACTGCAGATTTCTACTCCCCAATTAAAACTAATGTTGGGCACTCAAACTGATCAGGGGCCTTTTGACGCATGCCACGCACCTCTGTGTGGGTCAAGGGCTTATCAAGTAGGCTTTCCCTTGTCATAACCCTGGGGCAAGCAAATTCTTTATTACTAATTTTGTAAAGCGTAAGTGCTCTCAGCAGCGTTACGTCAGGACACCAGGAGCCTGTTGAGTACTCACACTCATATCTTGTGGCTGAGTAGCGAAAATTGTATCAGCATTTCTAACAGCATTTTCGTCTCTGGCCAGCTTTCCTCTTTATTTTGGACACACCAAAAGCAGCAACCACCCTCTATATTTCATCTCTCAAATGATATCGGCCGGTGACCTGGCAGGATCATGGTATTTCCTGCCTGACTCGCCAACTGTGGAGGATGGAAATAAAGTCCCATGCAAGGAAAGAATTTGTTTATCAGGGAGCAGTACAGCTGCAAGACCAACTGTCTCCGTTGAGCCTGGGAAACACAATCTTAGCCTGGGAAACATAAGCTTTAGCAAGCAAGCACTAAGAAGGCACAAAATGGTTTCCAGGCTTTTAATACATGACAAATGTCTGACCCAGATCTAACAAATCTGTTTACCAGGATGTTGCCTGGTATGGTAGGAAGATCGTATGAGGAAAGGCTGAGGCACTTGGGGATGTTTTCATTGGAGAAAAGAAGGTTTAGGGGTGACTTGATAGAGGTGTACAAGATGATTAGGGGTTTAGATAGGGTCGACAGTAAGAATCTTTTTCCACGTATGGAGTCAGCTATTACAAGGGGGCATAGCTTTAAATTAAGGGGTGGTAGGTATAGGACAGATGTTAGGGGTAGGTTCTTTACTCAGCGAGTCATGAGTTCATGGAATGCCCTGCCAGTAGCAGTGGTGGACTCTCCCTCTTTATGGGCATTTAAGCGGGCATTGGATAGGCATATGGAGGATAGTGGGCTAGTGTAGGTTAGGTGGGCTTGGATCGGCGCAACATCGAGGGCCGAAGGGCCTGTACTGCGCTGTATTCTTCTATGTTCTATGTCCTATGTTCTAATTCTCCCACATCATCCCAGGGAATAAAACAAGAAAAATGAAACAAAATTAGAAATAAATAGGTGCTTGTGGTTAATGTTTGTTCATTAGGAAGTAAACCAGAAATAGGGGTCTCCCAGGATTCTTATGGTGCCCTACCTGAGGAATTCTCTCTCCCTTACATCTAACTATTAGAACTCAGCTAAGATTTACTACAATATTTACATCAACAGAAATAAAGCACCTATTATCAAATAGACATAGAGACATACAGCACTGATGTAGACTTTTCCTCTCTCTCAGGGACATAAAAACACAAGTCCATGGAAGTGAATGTGTATTTGCAGAATTAAAAATCACACAACACCAGGTTATAGTCCAACAGGTTTAATTGAAAGCCCTTGCTTTCGAAGTGCAGCTCCTTCATCAGGTGCTTCTGGAGAATAAGATTGTAAGACACAGAATTTATAGCAACAGTTTACAGTGCGATGTAACTGAAATTATATATTGAAAAAGACCTGGATTGTTTAAGTGTTTCATCTGTTAGAATGACCATGTTGATTTCAGTTCTTTCATATGTAAATCACAAAACATTTTAAAAACGAAAGTTACATTCCCAAGTGAACTTTACCAATTGCTGTCAATATTAGCCCACATAATGTATTGATGGTGTGAGCTCCCCTGTGTGAGACTGTCTGTACCACAATGGCTAGACTGATTCTCATCTAAAAAGTTGATTTATGGAATCTTACATTGATTCATGCAGTTTTTGAGCAAAGTAAGATGTAATTCTGCAAGTACAAATTCACCCAACAAAGCATGTGTATGTGTGTGTGCACGTGCGTGGAGGTGTATTTGCAGATACATTCTATTTTGCTTAAAAAATGCACAATCTGCAGGCAGTCAATCCATGTAATATTTTGTAAATTCCACTTTGGAAATAGAACCAGTCTGACTCAAGATTGAGATACAGGCAAACTCTGACCTCACACCTATAATGCATTGTTTTGCTATAAAACCTTGTTATCTCGAGAAGGTGGCATACAAGAAATTCTGGGGTTTACATTGTAATGATACCTGCAAACCATTCGAAACGGTGAAAGACTTAACAATCTATGTTTGTTCAATGTAACATTTCAGTGGCAGGACGCTGAAATGTTTTGCTGTAAATTCTGTGCCTTATGATCTTATACTCCACAACCACCTGATGAAGAAACGGCACTCCAGAAGTCACTGCTTCCTAAAAAGCCTGTGGGACTACAACCTGGTGATGTGTAATTTTTGACTTTTGTGCAGGTTAGAGTGGATTGGCTATGCTAAATTACCCATAGTGCCCAGGGATGTGCAGGTTAGGGTGGAATGGCCATGCAAAATTATGCATGATGTACAGGTAAGGTGCATTACTCAGGGTTAAGATTAGATTAGATTAGAGTGTGGAAACAGGCCCTTCGGCCCAACAAGTCCACACCGATCCGCCGAAGCGAAACCCATCCATACCCCTACATTTACCCCTTACCTAGCACTACGGGCAATTTAGTGTGGCCAATTCACCTGACCCTGCACATCTTTGTGATGTGGGAGGAAACCGGAGCACCCGGAGGAAACCCACGCAGACACGGGGAGAACGTGCAAACTCCACACAGTCAGTCGCCTGAGGCGGGAATTGAACCCGGGTCTCTGGCGCTGTGAGGCAGCAGTGCTAACCACTGTGCCACCGTGCCGCCCACCAGAGCAATAGTGGTAGGGGAATGGATGTGGGTGGGTTACCCTTGGGAGGGTCGGTGTGGACTCGTGGGGCCGAGTGGCCTGTTCCCACATGGTGGGGATTCTCTGAAGGGAAGAAGTTTTAGAAAAGTGTGTTCGGCTGCACTGCAGCGCATGCGCGGTGCGGGCTCTGTTGACAGTCTTGCCCCGCCCCCTTTACCGTCACTTCGTTTGGCCTCGCCCCTCGTTTCTTTAATGACGTCACAGCGCGGACGTGGGCATGCCCATTTCAAAGTGAATCTCCCTCCCTCTGGGCTACTCTTCATCCTGGGAGGGAGACCGAGATGGGAAAATCTGTTCACTTGTAGCTATGGCCGTGAATCCAGGGAGGGAGCAGACTCCACAAACTCAAGTATGTGACTCCTGGTGAGGAGGAACGGGAGGATAGAGTCACAGAGATGTACAGCATGGAAACAGACCCTTCGGTCCAACCCGTCCCTACCGACCGGTTATCCCAACCCAATCTAGTCCCACCTGCCAGCACACGGCCCATATCCCTCCAAACCCTTCCCATTCATATACCCATCCGAATGCCTTTTAAATGTTGCAACTGTACCAGCCTCCACTACTTTCTCTGGCAGCTCATTCCACACACGTACCACCCTCTGTGTGGAAAAAGTTGCCCCGAGGTCTCTCTTATATCTTTCCCCTCTCACCCTAAACCTATGCCCTCTAGTTCTGGACTCCTCAGCCCCAGGGAAAAGACTTTGTTTATTTATTCTATCCATGCCCCTCATGATTTTGTAAACCTCTATACGGTCACCCCTCAACCTCTGACGCTCCAGGGAAAACAGCCCTAGTCTGTTCAGCCTCTTCCCATAGCTCAAATCCTCCAACCTTGGCAGCATCCTTGTAAATCTTTTCTGAACCCTTTCAAGTTTCACAACACCTTTCCGATAGGAAGACCAGAATTGCACACAATATTCCAACAGTGGCCTAACCAATGTCCTGTACAGCCGCAATATGACCTCCCAACTCCTGTACTCAATACTCCGACCAATAAAAGAAAGCATACCAAACACCGCCTTCACTATCCTATCTACCTATGACTCCACCTTCAAAGAGCTATGAACCTGCACTCCAAGGTCTCTTTGTTCAGCAACGCTCCCTAGGACTTTACCATTAAGTGTATAAGTCCTGCTAAGTTTTGCTTTCCCAAAATGCAGCACTTCGCATTTATCTGCCACTTCTCAGCCCATTGGCCCATCTGGTCAAGATCTTGTTGTAATCTGAGGTAACCTTCTTTACTGTCCACTACACCTCCAATTTTGGTGTCATCTGCAAACTTACTAACTGTACCTCTTATGCTCGCATCCAAATCATTTACGTACATGACAAAAAGTAGAGGACCCAGCACCGATCCTTGTGGCACTCCACTGGTCACAGGCCTCCAGTCTGAAAAACAACCCTCCACCACCACCCTCTGTCTTCTACCTTTGAGCCAGTTCTGTATCCAAAGGGCTAGTTCTTCCTGTATTCCGAGAGAGGTTGGGGAGGGTTAGATACCTTTTCTGTTTTTATTTTTAAAATGTACCCGATTCCCACAAGTAAATTCAATGGGTGCAAGTACAGCTCATGCAATATTCCTCATTGCAGCTTTACGCTGGCTTTGCATCCTCTGTTTTTCCTCAGCCTTGGCTCCAGCACATTCGGCTTCCTTCCCTCATCCCCATCCCCCCGCCCTGAGGTCCAAGCTGACCCCCAAAGTTCAGTTTATCCCTCCATTCTTTCCCGGTTGTCTTTGGTGGGTTTTGAAAACTTTCTGAATCCTCTGAGTATAAGAGTTGGGAAGTTATGTTGTAGCTGCACCAGACATTTGGTTAGGCCACTTTTGGAATGTTTTGTGCAGTTCTGGTCTCTCTGCTATAGGAAGGATGTTGTGAAGCTTGAAATGGTTCAGAAAAGATTGACAAGGATGTTTTCAGGGTTTGAGCTCAATAGGGTGGGGCTGTTTTCTTTTGCACGCCGGAGGCTATGGATTGACCTTACAAACTTTTATAAAATCATGAGGGACATGGATAGGGTAAATAGACAAGGTTTTTTCCCTGGGATTGGGTCATAGGTTTAGAGTGAGGGTAGGGGGGGAGATTTAAAAGGTACCTCAGGGGCAACGCCTATATTCAGAGGTTGGTGCGTGTGTGGCATGAGCTGCCAGACGAAGTCATGGAGGCTAGTACAACTACAGTATTTAAAAGGCATCTGGAGGAGTATATGAATAGGAAGGGTTTAGAGGGATATAGGCCAAGTTTTAGCAAATGGGACTAGATTGATTTAGAATATCTGGTTGGCATGGACTGAACGGACTCTTTCTCTGCTGTGTATTTCTGTGACTCTGTCTTGCTACCAATGTTTGCCATGTCTGTATGATCAGTTTCTTTCTGGTGTTAATGCCTTGATGTTTCATTTTGCTCCCCACATCTTGGGGACATTAACCATTTCCCGTCTGGTTGTTCTGATGATCCAGGTTTCTGGGATTGGTCAATAAGCACACCTGGAAATGACTTTGTCAATCACACAAGCAATTGTTTATTCTTTGGTACGGCCAGGTCGGTAGACTGTGATCAGCCCAGAAGTATGAGTACTCCTCGAGTGCCATAAGAATTGGATAACTTAGAGTTTGCATAGAGCTTATGTACATTGTTTATAGTCAGGCATGGAGCATGATCACGTAGTAACAATCAATCAGATTTCCTGAGGTCCCCATGGTCTTTTGACTTAGCCTATCACGATTTCTTGTAAACAACCTGTTATTGAAATCGTATTTGTCCTGCCTGGTGGATAGGCTTAAACCGTAACTTCTGCGACTAATGGTTAGGGTCATATTGTTACTTCTGCGTTTGCAATTTTTTTCACTGGATTTACATCAGTCTGTAGTTTCTTGTTTATTCTGAGTATCAACCTGACTCAGTTCAGACCACTTTAGCCAAGCAGAAGCCATTTTGTGCAGCTCCTTCAGCCATTTTGTCCCATTTCCCAGATGCCCACATCCTCGTTCCCCCCTTTGATTGCACCGCAATCACTGAAAGGGAAGGCTAATCCAAACAAGGTATTCCAGCCATCAACATCCTCTAGTGTGGCACCACCATCTTCGCCGCTCACCTGGTCATTGCCATCGACACATGCGGGTAAGCCATCAAATCTATATCACTAAGGGAGCTCATATGATTCGCAATTAAACACTTAACAATAGCAATACCGGCATACAGAGGAAAATTATTCTGATATACATAGTTAAATTGATAAGCCCATTGTATCAAGAGCCCGATCCCCAGTTTCCCCAACTGGTCCCTTCAAGGAACACCTGGATCTCGTCTTGTTTCTTAGTAAAATTGCAAGTGCGATTGGGAATGCCCATAATGCATTTATGTTGGAAAGTAGCGCAGACCCCACCTTCCTGGGCTAGTCTAAGGTATGCTGATTCTGCATAGAATAAAGACGCAGATCTGATAATCCCAGACTAATCTGTTCCAGAGCCTCTTTAGTCTTATTTCCTAGAACGGTCAAGCTGCAAATGAGGTAATTGCAGTTCTTTTGACTTATCACCCCTACCGATCTTCCCAAACTCAGGGTACTCAGGATTCCCCAGCCTATTGAGTGTCCTGGATTGTTACTCAGTCCCTTGGGATCCTTCCAGTTGGAGCAAGGTTAGCTGAGACAGCCCGCTGCATCCTCCTCAGATGAAGATACCATTGACTTGTCCACTGGTCAGGACAAGGTACTGTTGTGGGAGCAAGGGCTCTGATAGTGACTTTACGAAGAACTTCTTTGCCATTAAGGACAAGGAAATTGGTAGGTAGCTTTACCTTGACTGAAGAAATAGTAGCCAAGGTGTATAATAGGGACAATTTGTTAAAATAGGTTACTGAAATGTTACAGCAGAGGGTCTGGTCAGGTCTACAAGAGGAAAGGGCTGACGTTTTGCAAGAGGAGTCGCTTGTGCACCATAAAAAAATTGGCAAAGTGACTGTTGAGCGCTCGCACTGTATGGTAGACAAAGGTCGTCTGAATTCTGTTCCCATTAGGCTCTCCCTTAGCTCTGTTGCACATGGTCTTGGCGACAGTCTCAGATTCTGAAAAGAGAAAAGACCTATAAATGCACTAGGGAAGGGTTCCGTTCCGGGTCTGTACATGGAGATGGGTATAGTTACTTTTGCTGCACAAGGCCTGTTGTACCCCAGCCAGTGGAACGCAAGCTGTTTGTATACATGGGAAGGAGGTATAAGGCCCCTTTTGTCTTACACGTGTGGGCGAGACAAGTCTCAAATAGGCGAGAGATGTTATGTGGAACATGAAGAATTATACACCCAGAGCCAGTTCCATTAAAGCAATTCTCATATGACCCTGCAGTGGAGTTAAAAGACTTCAGCAAACACGTGGCAGGAGGGCTAACACAGTATTGGAAAGTGATATTTCTCTTTGGAGGGTCGGCAGTAGGAGGTCTGACGAATAGGTTGGGACTGGGGACAGGGCAAGTAAGTTATCTACCAATAGAGAAGAGTAACATACTACTGACTCTAGGATGAAGAACATTCTGTGGGCCTATATAAATAAGTTGTTTGTGGATTGAGGAGTTTCCCCTATCAGGCTTCTCTTTTATCGAGTAGGCCCATCCTGCAAAAAGGGATGGTGTTCCCGGGTTTCCTTCAAACATTTACCATAATAACGGGGTTGATCATTTTTATCCTCACTAGGCTTGTGTCTGCAGATAAAATCAAAAAGACAGGTTCAGTAACGACAAGGTAACTCTCACTGATTTCTACTGTCCACGTGGACCATATGTTTCTGATGTAAGAGTCCATGCAATAATCAATCACGTTCCACATGCCAAAGACGTCTGGTCCGGTGCACTGGACTACATCTCCTCGGCATAGGTGGTGGGTAATCTCGGATCGTTCCAGATCGCATCGACACTTAGTGGCTTTCCCCATCATGGTGTCGTACGTGATCAAACAGGTCAGTAGGTAGGCGATCCCCCACATGTCCCTCCTCTTACTTCAGGTATCTGTAATAAGAATTGCATTAGAACAACAGCAAAATTCAAAAACCCAAATGGAGAGGATCCCTCGGTTTCCAGTATTCTCTCCTCCTCGTGCCCCTCTTGATTGGTGTGGCCAGTCAATTTTCAATGATGCAGGTGGACCCATATCAAGCGCCCAGCGATTTTGAACGCCGTAGGGGCGGGAAGTAAAACCTGGTAGGGGCCATCCCAATGAGGTTGGAGACCTTTGCGAGTCCAGTTCTTGACGAGCACAAACGAACCAGGCTCTACCCATGACGATGCTGAAAGGGAGGGAACATCGCCATAGGCTGCATGCACCTGGGAGAGAGAGGCATGCATAATGTTGGTTAGAGCAAGTTCATAACCAATCATTGCTTTGGTCACCTGGTGGAAGTGGACCAAGGAGACAGCCGAATCGTTCCAAGGGGTATGGAGCAGGCGACTGTTGTGTCTCACCAACAGGCGTGGGTTGCATCTGCAATAAGGCCACAGGGAGTAGCATAACTAATGCATCCGTTAGAATACAGAAATGGCTCGATACAATAAGGAAGTATTAGTCGCTATGACCGCTAGACTACAGAAGTAGCACAATAAGATAAGGAAATGTTAACCACACTGGCTGGCTCTCGGTGCAGGTGCAGTGGCACTGTATCACAAGACAAAAGTCACCTAACCATTATGACCTAAGTTGTTTAGCAGTTAATATAATTGGATCAAGTAACTAAATAGAGTGATATCATATATTGATTGGTAATTGTCTGAATATACGATGTGATTATGACCTATGTTCTCATTTAAGAAAAGTGTACAAGTGTCTCTGTATTAAGCCATATGTGTGCAGTTGCTCTGAGGAATTTAGAAGTGCATAACTTCTGTGTTTCTCTGCGCTCTGCACCCGGCTGCATGAAGAAATAAAGAGTGAAGTCTAAAACAGCCAGACTGAATTTGAGGGTTCATTGACCAATTGCGGAACTGAGACACCCCACCAGGGGTCCAGATCTTCACTTGCAAATTCAGATATGTGTCTTAACTACCTGGGTGAGAAGGTATGGAAGGATATAGATTGGGAAGGGGATGGGGTAGATTTCTGTTTTTATTTTATCTTTTCTATCCTGGACTGACAGTGATGACCTTTGTAATCTCTTTTCACAGAGTACGGGGAAGAAGCCCTTCAGCTGCCCCGAATGCGGGAAGGCTTTCAGCGATTCCTCCTCCCTGTTGAAGCATCAGCGGGCCCACATGGGGGAGAGGCCTTTCAGCTCCCAGAGTGTAGGAAGGCCTTCAGCGTTTCATCCTCCCTGCTGATGCATCAGCAGGCACACACGGGGGAGAGGCCGTTCACTTGCTCAGAGTGTGAGAGGGGGTTCAGTCAGATGAGCCAACTGAAAACACAAGCAGCTCCACTCGGGGGTGGTTCAGGTGTCCCGAGTGCGGGAAGGTGTTCACTTGCTCGGTTAAGCAGCTGACCCACAAACGGATCCACACAGGGGAGTGGTCATTTACCAGCTTTCAGTTTGAGAAGGCCTCATACGCTACTCCCACGTGTAGAGGCTCCAGTTCACATAGGGTCAAGTGTTGTGCAGGTTAGGGTGGATTGGCCATGCTAAATTACCCATAGTGCACAGGAATGTGCAAGTTAGGTGTATTAGTCAGGGGTAAATGTAGAGCACTAGGGGTAGGGGAATAGGTGTGGGTGGGTAACCCTTCGGAAGGTCAGTGTGGACTCGTTAGGCCGAATGGCATTGCTCCACACTGTGGGGATTCTCTGAAGGTAAAGGATTTTTGGAAACTGTACAGGGCAGTGCAGGCCAGGCCAGGCCAGTGGCCGCTGGCCGTTCGGAGCAAGCGCAGTCCGGCAGCATGTTTTGGGCCTCGCTCCATTGATGACGTCACAATGTGGAAGTGTCCCTGTCAAGTTTGAGTGGAACTGCCTCCCTCTGGGCAACTCTTCATCCTGGGAGGGAGAGGGTCGGACCAGGGGGAGGAAGCGAAATCAATTTTTATTTAAGGTGGGTGGGTGAACTAGTCGGCATATGTTTTGGATGAGAGGGGAAAGATTATACCGAGACCCTCAGGGGCAACCTTTTCACACAATGAAGGAAAAGCTCTGCCTTTAAATTACATTCTTGAGATTTGATATTTAAAAGGAGTTCTGGGATTAACATACCAAAGAACAGAAACCCATTCTAAAAGATTAAAGATTTAATCTAAAATTGTTCAAGGTATGACATCTCCATGTCTCTGAAAACCCCATGTCTCTCTGTTTTACAACACAACCCAGGGCCCTACCATGAACTGTACAAGTCCTGCCCTTCCTTGCTTTAGCAAAATGCAATCCCTCAATTTTATCCATACCCCTCTCATACACATGCTCTCTCTCAGACGCACACACTTACGCACACTCTCATGCACATGCGCATACATACAGATCTATGGGGTGAATTTGTTTTGGCAGAATATTTGCAGATACATTTAATTTTGTTCAAAGAACGCACAATCTGCTGGCAGTCAATCCATGTAATACTTTATTAATTCCTATATTGGAAATAGAATCAGTTTGATTCATTATGGGGGACTGTAACTTCCCCAACATTGACTGAAAATGCTTTCACTCTAGTATGTTGTATGGATCAGTTTTTGTCCAATGTGTGCAGTAGGGTTTTCTGACAGTGTGTTGAAGAGCCGACAAGAGGGGAGGCCACACTGGATCTGGCCAGGTGTTTGATTTAGTGGTAGGGGAGCACTTTGGAGAGAATGACCATAATTCAGTTACGTTTAGTTTATCGATGGAAAGGGATAGGAACATGCCGCGGGACAAGAATTATCGATGGGGCAAGGGCAATTATAATGCGATTAGGCAAGACTTAGGATGCATAGAATGGGGTAGCAAAATGCAGGGGATGGGGACAATTGAAATGTGGAGCTGGTCCAAGGAACAGATATGGCATGTCCTTGATTGGATGTCACTGTCAGGCAGGGAGGAAGTGATAAGGTAAGGGAATCGTGGTTTACTCCAGAAATTGCATCTCTTGTTAAGTAGAAGAAGGAGATTTATATGACAATGAGACGAGATGGTTCAGATAAGGTGATGAAGAGTTACAGAATGGCTAGGAAGGATTTAAAGAGAGAGTTAAGAGGAGCAAAGAGAGGACATGAGCAGTCTTTAGAAGATAGGATAAAGGAGAACCCTAAAGCTTTCTATACGTATGTGAGGAATAAGAGGATGACTAAGTAGGAATAGGGCCAGTCAAAGACAGAATTGGGAAATTGTGTGTGGACCCTGTGGAGATTGGAGAGGTGTTAACGAATATTTCTCATCGGTCTTCACTCAGGAAAAGGACAATATTGTACAGGAGAAGAATGAGATACGAGATATTAGACTAGAAATGATCGAAGGTTAGTATGGAGGAGGTGCTATCAATTCTAAAGGAGTGAAAGTAGATAAGTCCCCTGGGCTGGATGGGATTTATCTGAGGATTCTCTGGAAAGCATGGGAGGAGATGGCAGGGCCTTTAGCTTTTATCTTTGAGTCATCATTGTCTACAGGTTTAGTACCAGAGGAGTGGAGGTGTGCAAATGTTGTACCCTTGTTCAAGAAGGGCAGTAGAGATTATAGACCAGTGAGCCTTATGTCTGTTGTAGGGAAACTTTTGGAAAGATTATAAGAGAGAGGATTTATAATCATCTAGCAAGCAACAAATTGATTTCAGATAGTCAAAATGGTTTTGTCAAAGGCAGGTCATTTCTCACAAACCTCATTGAGTTTTTTGAGAAGGTGACCAAGCATGTGGATGAGGTTATGACAGTTAACATGGTATACATGGACATCCGTAAAGCCTTTGATTAGGTTCCATGTGGTAGCCTGTTGGAGAAAATGCAGAGGCTTGGGATTGGGGGTGATTTAGCAGTTTGGATTAGAAACTGGCTTTCTGAAAGAAGGCAGCGAGTGTTGCTTGATGGAAAATATTCAGCCTGGCGTCTGGTTACTAGTGGTGTGCCACAAAGATCTGTTTTGTGACCAATGCTGTTTGTCATTTTTATAAATGACTTAGATGTGGACATAGGTGGATGGGTTAGTAAGTTTGCAGTTGGCACTAAAGTTGGTGGAGTAGTGAACAGTGTGAAAGAATGTTACAGGTTGCAGGGGGACTTGAATAAACTGCAGAATTGGGCTGAGAAGTGGCAAATGGAGTTGAATGCAGCTAAATGTGAGGTGATTCACTTTAGGAAGAATAACAGGAAGGCAGAATACCGGGTCAACGGAAAGGTTCTTGATAGTGTGAATCTTGGAGTCCATGTACATAAATCCCTGAAGGTTGCCACCCAGGTTGATAGTGCTGTTAAGAAGGCATATGGTGTGCTAGGTTTTATTGGTAGAGGGATTGAGCTCCAGAGCCGTAACGTCATGCTGCAACTATACAAAACGCTAGTGTGGCTGCACTTGGAATATTTTGTAATGTTCTGGTTGCCCCATTACAGGATCTGGAAGCATTGGAAAAGGTACAGAGGAAATTTATCAGGATGTTGACTGGACTGGAGCGAAGGTCTTTAAGACTGAGACACTTGGGTCTGTTCTCATTGGAAAGAAGCTGAAAATGTGTTGCTGGAAGGGCTTATGCCCGAAACGTAGATTCTCCTGTTCCCTGGATGCTGCCTGACCTGCTGCGCTGTTCCAGCATCACATTTTCAGCTCTGATCTCCAGCATCTGCAGACCTCACTTTCTCCTCATTGGAAAGAAGGCAGTTAAGAAGGGATTTGATAGAGACAAACAAGATAATCAGAGGATTAGATAGCGTGGACAAATGAAAGTCTTTGAGGGGTGATAGATGTAAGAAGTGCGGTAAAGAGAAGCCAGGGACCTATAGATCGGTGAGCCTGACCTCAGTGGTGGGCAAGTTGTTGGAGGGAATCCTGAGGGAAAGGAGGTACATGTATTTGGAAAGGTAAGGACTGATTCACAATAGTCAAGATGGCTTTGTGCATGGGAAATCATGTCTCACAAACTTGATTGAGTTTTTTGAAGATGTAACAAAGAAGATTGATGAGGCCAGAGCAGTAGATGTGATTTATATGGACTTCAGTAAGGCGTTTGACAAGGTTCCCCATGGGAGACTGATTAGCAAGGTTAGATCTCATGGACTACAGAGAGAACTAGCCATTTGGATACAGAACTGGCTCAAAGGTAGAAGACAGAGGATGGTGGTGGAGGGTTGTTTTTCAGACTGGAGGCCTGTGATCAGTGGAGTGCCACAAGGATCGGTGCTGGGTCCTCTACTTTTTGTCATTTACATAAATGATTTGGATGCGAGCATAAGAGGTACAGTTAGTAAGTTTGCAGATGACACCAAAATTGGAGGTGTGGTGGACAGCGAAGAGGGTTACCTCAGATTACAACAGGATCTTGACCAGATGGACCAATGGGCTGAGAAGTGGCAGATGGAGTTTAATTCAGATAAATGCAGGGTGCTGCATTTTGGGAAAGCAAATCTTAGCAGGACTTATACACTTAATGGTAGGGTCCTAGGGAGTGTTGCTGAACAAAGAGACCTTGGAGTGCAGGTTCATAGCTCCTTGAAAGTGGTGTCGCAGGTAGATAGGATAGTGAAGGCGGCGTTTGGTATGCTTTCCTTTCTGGTCAGAGTATTGAGTACAGGAGTTGGGTGGTCATGTTGTGGCTGTACAGGACATTGGCTAGGCCAATTGCGTGCAATTCTGGTCTTCCTATCGGAAAGATGTTGTGAAACTTGGAAGGGTTCAGAAAAGATTTACAAGGATGTTGCCAGGGTTTGATGATTTGAGCTACAGGGACAGGCTGAACAGGCTAGGGCTGTTTTCTCTGGAGCGTCAGAGGCTGAGGGGTAACCTTGTAGAGGTTTACAAAATTATGAGGGGCATGGATAGGATAAATAGACAAAGTCTTTTCCCTGGGGTCGGGGAGTCCAGAACTAGAGGGCATAGGTCTCTTTTATATCTTTTCCCTCTCACCCTAAACCTAAGGGGCAACTTTTTCACGCAGAGGGTGGTAAGTGTATGGAATGAGCTGCCAGAGGATGTGGTGGAAGCTGGTACAATTGCAACATTTAAGAGGCATCTGGATGGGTATATGAATAGGAAGGGTTTGGAGGGATGTGGGCTGGGTGCTGGCAGGTAGGACTAGATTGGGTTGGGATATCTGGGTCTGTTTCCATGCTGTACATCTCTATGACTCTATCTCTTGGTTTTGAAACTTCCATCTTCAGATCTTCAAATAATCAGTAAAAAGAGATCAAAAGGCATCACTGTCAGTGCAGGGTAGAAATTCAGAACAAGCAAATCTATTTTCTGTGGAAAATTTTCTTTTGTCATTTCACAAAATTGAAAGCACCATCCCACTTTCTCTCCCTCTGCTCTAACTAATTCTTACAGGGACAGAAAAGCAAACATGTCAAGAATGACATCTCTGCATTTTTGATAACTCCACCTGAAAGTTAATATCTTTCACAACATTGGGATACTGCTGAGTGAGCAGGTCTGATTTTGGGAAGCAAAAAAAACCAATGAATTTGCAACAACCCTTTCCCTTCAGAGAATC